>NC_057716.1:45215793-45225898 GCF_004010195.1 Chiloscyllium plagiosum
CCACCCACACCAACACCTGGATATATTTGGTAATGTTAATACCATGTATAAACATATATAACTAGAAAATTACAACCTCAACAAATAATAATTAAATATAATAATACAAAATAACAAGGGAAAACAACCCCGCTCCTAGAGACAGGAGTAAAATAGAATAAGGTAACCACCTCCCCCCACCAACATTAACTAAATCCCCTGGCTTATATATATATATATATATATATGTACACGCATATACATACATAGACTGATTTAAGAAAAAACCCCAAGGGGGGGAGAAAATCATTAGAGAACAAATAAGTAAATAAATCCCTCTCCCCACCCCCCCAAGATAATATTAAACAGTAAGGTAAGAAAAGGGGGAGGGGGGGGATATAAACCGGAGTGGGGGAAAGTCAAACCAACATCCATTATCTCTTACAATTTATCTAAGAGAGTCCAAAAATTCCTTAGCCTTTTCTGGCGATCTGAAGTTATACACGGATCCTTCATGGTTAAAGCTGAGTGTCGCTGGGTAGCGTAAGAAGTACTGAATGTTTAAGTCCCTTAAACGCTTCTTTGCCTCATCGAATGCCTTCCTCTTTCGGACCAGAGCTGGGGAAAAGTCCTGGAATAACATGATTTTGGATCCTTTATACATCATGGCTTGGGAATCTTTTCAAAGATTTCTAGAAGCTTCTAGGAGTAACTGCTTCTCCCTATAGCTCTGCAGCCGGAACAGGACCGGGCGGGGGCGCTGGTTCAAGCCGGGCCCGCGTATTGCGACCCGGTAGGCCCTTTCCACCCTTACCTGGCCTGATCCAGCCTCCAGATTTAAAAGCTGTGGCAGCCACTGCTCAAGAAACTCTGTAAGCTGGCCTTCCTCTTCCCGTTCGGGAAGGCCCCACAAACGAATATTTTTTCGACGACTTCGATTATCGAGGTCATCAATGTGATTCTCTAAGGTCCGGACTCGCTGTTCGAGAGTCTGCACCCGATCCACGGCCGATTGCGCTGTAGTTTCGGAGGTCGCGGCCTTTAGCTCCGCCCCTCTGACTAGGCACTCGATTTCTTTAATGTCTTGGTCGTGCTTTTGCAGCGCGGCCGAGAGTGAGTCCCATCAACTTCGGGATTCTTCAATGAAAGCGTCGATCTTCGCATCGAGTTTAGAGATGATTTCCACAAGGCTTGCCACCGTAGGTAAGTCCCCCGGGGTGGCTGTCGACGCCTCTGCTGCAGCTGGAGAGGGTGGGGGAGGGGTTCCTGCTTGCTGAGAGCTGCGGGCTCCCTTCCCTTTGGTCATTTTTACTAAAAATTAGATTGTTTAAATTTAATACTAAGCAACTAATTAAATTAAACAGCTATTTTAAATGATTTGGTGAGTGTGGTGGGGGTGGGTGACCCACTTTACCCAAGTCTTGGGAGGAGCACTATAGACTCAGACTTGCTGGGTCGCCACCATCTTGGATCCCCCCATCTAAGAATTTTGAACATTTTAAAAAAAGGGCACCCTCATTCGTCTTAAGCTCTAAAGAGTACAGGCCCAACCAACACAACCTTCCTCATAAGGCAGTCCCTTCTTACCCCATGTATCATCTTTGGACTGCCTGTAATGCCATTGTATCTTTCCTTAGATAAAAGGCCCAAAACTATTCATGGTTTTCCAGCTATGGTTTGACTAGTGTCTTGTATAGTTGCAGCAAGACCTCTCTTTTTAAACTTGATTCCTTTTGAAGTAAAATCCAACATTCCATTTCCCTTCCTGATAACTTGCTGAATCTGGATGCTAGCGTTTTGTGATTTGTGCATGAGTATCCCCAAACCTGTCTGTGTTGTAGCTTTTGTAGTCTTTCCCCATTAAATAATATTCAGTTTTTCAAATACATTCATTTAACTGTTCACCACTCAAATAGTTCTCTGCACCATTGTGCTGTGGTCTGTTTTCTCATCCTGCCTGCAATCCTTGCTCAAGTTCACACAATCTGCAAGAACCTGAAACCTACTGGACAAGTGAAAGGATTGAAGTTCCTCTAGAGCTACCTTTTGGGTTCCCATACTTACCTTACACTGTCACACTCTCCTCTCTCTGACTGCAGATCAGATTCTAAGTGCCTAGTTTAAGGGTTGTCTCTACCTCCTGGAGTAGTGCATTCAGATTAATTTCTCCCCTCTGCGTATAGAGTCTGAAGCTTAGGTTCCAGCATTTGTTAAAGACCAATTTAATGTTTTGGATATAATTCTTCACCAGAACTGAAAGATGAGATAGAACTTTAGTAGAGTTGTGAAACAAACTAGCAAAGAAACAATAGGTGCTCTAATTTTATAGGAGAAAATTAATGGATTTCAATCTCCTACAAAAATGTTTAATAGAACATTTTTCAGCCAGTACCGGATATTACCCAGTTAGACACTGGAAAGTTCTCTTGAGAAATTTTTAAGTGGAAGTAATTAAGATAGCCAGAACAAAAACAAAATCAAATTGAGTTTATTTTTTAGTTTATTTGAGAGTACTTATGCACTTCTGATTGCTGAGTTTATCCAGTGAGCAGCCAAGTTTGAGCTTTGCAGGCCAAGAAAGCCCAGATTAAGACATGATAGAAAACCCAAGGATTGTGGATGCTGGGAGGGCATATTGTGATGAGGACATGCATAACCTACTAGGGGATAGAGTTCGGTTGAGTGAGTGGGCAAAAATTTGATTGATGGTGTTTAATGTAGGTAAGTGTGAGGTCATGCACCATGGTAGAAAGAAGATTAAAAGGCAGACTATTTTATAAATAGAGAGAGGCTTCAAAAAAATGTAGAACAGAGAGATCTAGCTTTTTTTTTGTGAATGAAACACAAAATGTTAGCCTGCTGATGCAGCAAATAATTAAAAGGCAAATGTAATTTTAGTCTTAAGACTTGGCTTTTAGAAATAGGAAAAATCTTGTTACAACTATACAGGGTGTTGGTGAGGCCCTGCCCAGAATGCTGTGTCCAATTTGGTTCTCCGTATTGAGGAAAGAATATGCTGACATTAGAGACAGTCAAGTGAGATTCAGTAGGCTTTTTCCTGTGATGAAGGGGTTGACTTACGATGTGTGGCTAAGCAGAGTAGGCCTTTATTCATGCAAGCTTACAAGAATGAGGGGTCATCTTATTAAAATAAATAACATTTTGAGAATGTTTGACAGGGAAGATGGTGAGATGATGTTTCCACTAGTGGATGAATCTTGAGCTAGGCAGTCATAGTTACTGAATTAGAAGACATTCATTTAAAACTGAGATGTGAAAGAATTTCTGCTGAGTGCAGTGAAAGTCTGGAATTCTTTAGGCTTAACTCGCTGGGATAGATCGCTGAAAGTATTCAAAGTGATGGTAGATTGAGTTTTGAGATAATGAAACATCGAAGTCTGAGGAGCTGGCACAATAGAGGATCTGCGGCCTGGGACAGACCAATCATGATTTTATAGAAGAGCAGGACTGACTTGAGGGAATGAATGTCCTAGTCCTGTTCTTATTTCCAATGTCCGTAGGAAGTGGTGGACAGTTTGAATTGCTTTAACCTTATCCTTTTGCATTGATGTTCTGGGCTCCCTCTCATTGAATATCAGGATGTTCATTGGAGATGTTGCCCCTCTCGAGGTCTTTAATTATCCATCATTATTCACTGGATTTAACAGAACTGCCAAACTTCGATCTGAACCTTTAGGTATGGAATTGCTAATAGCTTGCTGCGTTGACCTTTTTAAAAGCAAATAGCCCTATATTGTAGCTTGCTATATTTGCATCTCAATTTTAGATCTGCCTATTACTGGTCATGATGAGCTTTTTGAATTTCTTCACTGAACCAATGTTGATTTCCTGGCTTGATGGTTTTGGTTGTGTGCACTCTTATGTTACAGATTGTGGTAGAATGCAATTCTGCTGTTGATGGTCCACAACTCTTCAAAAATGTATAGTTTTGAACTATTAGTTGTGTTCTAAATCTATTACATTTAGCAAGATTTCTACACTGCAAAGATTTAATCATTTTTGACCATGAAAATCTATTGTTAACCAAGCCAAATATCTCATCATTCTTTTGCATTCTGAGTGACTGAGTAGCGTTATCATGAAAACTGCACTTTATGGAATTTATGATGTCTGTCCCTTCCAGACAATCATTTTGTACAGCTATGCCCTTTTACAATCATTTTATGAGGTTTACTATCCTTATGATTAAATCTTGTAAATATTAATTTACAATTGACAACAAAGGGCAGAAATCCAATGAGTTCAGTTTGTGCTGCTTGTGCATTTTGTATATGGATTCCAAATACCAGTGTTTACTTTGTCAGTGAGAGCATTCTTAAAGAATCAGATCTGATTTGACTATGTGCACTGCCAGTTCCTCCCATCTGTCTTTTTTTTTCTAAAACCGTGTCCTTTCTGCTTTGTGTCAGCCCCATTAGCAGATGTTCTATTCCTTTCTCTGCATCAATTTTAAATTTTGTCAGTTCACTGGGACCTGTACTCCCTGCAACTAATTCCAATCAGCATAAATTGAAACAGATCAAACTAAATTTGTTCAATTTTCAAATGGTTGATTCTTGCTTGTGCTAATGCAGGAAATGGGTTTATTTTTAATTTGTTAATTTTGTCTCGCCTTATAAGAAAATTGCAAATTTCTCTCCACACTGATGGTTTGAGATTAACAGTAAAGCAAATGAGATATTGGCCTTTATATGTCATTAAAGGACTTTCATTGCTCCTTTTTGCCTTTATTGAGCTTTTGCGGTGCTTTGCACCAAGCTAATTGCTTCTACTAATAAATAATCTAAAATCAATGCTGACAGCGGTTAATTGGCACACAGACTTTATTTCTTAAAGCACTCTGCCAACAACCTTCTTTAAATTAATAGCATTAAGTGCTATGAGGAAATAAATCTGAGGAATTGCCTGTCATTTACTGTCATGTCTAATAACTTTCAATAATGACTGCTGATAGATTTTTGTACATTCCATTATTGAAGTAGGTGCATGTAATTATTCTCTTCATTATATTTAAACAATTAGCAATATTTGACATTTCTTCACTATGAAGCTGCTGAGTACAATTAACAAGCTTCGAGGATTTTGGAATATCTTACTCCTTAGCATTTCTTTTTCAATTTCATTGAAGTACAATGGTTTGTGTTCTACAATAGCAGCAGTCAAAATACCACACAAATAGAAATTTACTATTGCATGCAGATTCAATCATTTTCTTTGTTGTGCTACTTCATAACTTCTGTCATGATCAATGTTTATCTATTCATTTTACTTGTCCTTTAATCCTCAAAGGTGGGACTCAGCATAGGTTTAATTCGATTCTTACGTCTGAACCAACTCATCATATTCCCAATGGTATTCTACACACTGCCACCCACTTTAGAATTGGTACTGGTTTACTGTTTCACTGCTTTTGTCCCAGTATCCCAATCACTGTTATTAGATTCTCCCCATTGTTAGACAACTGATGAAAAAGGTAGTTTGGACAATTTGAAACAGGTAGACAAAATATAACTGAATAGTAGATTTCACTTGCCCATTTTGAGGTTGGTCTCTCTTGTAATTACTTTCATGTTCTTGCACTTTTACTCTGCTTTGCAGCAGCTGCCAATATTTCTATCTATCAAAAAAACAAAAAGGAATAATTGAAACCCTTTTTGTCCAAAAATAAACTGTTTTTACTTAAACCACAACTGAGCGAGAAAGGCTGTTGCCTGCTCCTTCCCCTATATTGCCTCTGAAATTGGGAAGTGTTCTGTAATGTGTATATATTTATGAACATTTAGTGGTGGTGTGTTACAAACTATTCAGAAGGCCTGAGTTGCTATGGCAGCAGGCACCTTGAAGTCTGGAGTTTGGAAGATGACAGTGGACGATCCAACTATATTTTTGGTCCCATGGCTGACCAAGAACTTCTCCTGCTTTTACTGTCTCCCTTGGCATAATGGAAGAATTTACAAATCAAGTGCACTTTCCTTGTCAGGCCAGTCCTGGAGTTGGATGGAACCCAGAGTGTCCAGATTAGAAGCATGGATTTTAAACAGTCATGGAGTGTTCATTAGGAAATTCTTCATAGACCTACGTGAAACCTGCTAGCTGCCCCTCCTCCATTGTCCACATGACCACCACCCTATTCATATCCTTGACACTAATTCCATCCCCTACCTGCTTAGTGTTTAGGATGAGCCAGACTGTGTGTCAGATGAGGTATTGAATTTGCAATGAGTTGATTTTCAATTTCAATATTTCCCTGGCCCATTGAGGACCGGAATCTTTGTGCAACTACCCGCTCCAGTTCGTTGTTCAATTGACCCATCCTGTTCACATTTGTATATAGTAAAACTACAGATCTTTGCTTCTGAGCTGTTGATCATGGTATCATTTAGCTTTGTCTTAACACAGAACTAGAACTCTTATCAGGAGCTGTATAAATACAATAAGATGTCACAAGATGCTTCATAGAGCAGTTATGAAGCAGAACATAACACAGCATATAAGGAGATATTAGGTCACATGATCAGAAATGTGGTCACAGCATTAGGTTTTAACAATTGCTTTTAAGGAGGAAAGTGAGGTAGAGAGCATTTTAGGAGCGAGATAGCAAAAGACAGCCACTGTTGATGTGGTGCCTAAACTTGGAGTTATTCATGAGGCCAGAAGTTGAGAAATTCGGATGTTTTGGAGTATTTGGAACTGGAGGAGATTGTAGAGAAAGGGAGGGGAGAGGCCAAGTAGGGACTTTAAAACCAAGCTGAGAATTTTAATATATAACCGTTGATTTTCTAGTTGTCAGTATAGTTCACTGATCATATATGTGACAGGCGAATAGATTTTTACTTTGATTTAAGACACGAACAGCAGCATTTTGGATGACCTCAAGTTTACGGAAGGCATAATGTGGGATGCCAGCCAAGGGTACATTAGAATAGTCCAGTTTGGAGATAAGGAAATGAATGAGGTGTTATTAGTAGATGAGTTGTGATGGACATGAATCTGAGGAATGTTAGGTAGGTGAAAATAGATGGTGATAATGCAAATGTACGGTAAGGAACTGTTCTCTGGGTAAAATGTGGCATCAATCTGACTTTTGCCAGGAAGTCTACAGCTGGAGAACAAATTTTGGGTTGGGTGACATAAAAGATGGCATCAGTGTTTCCCATATTGACTGGGAGGAATCCAGTATTGGATGTTAAATACACAATTTGATAGTTCAGCAATGGTAGAGAATTGAAAGAGTTGGTGGTTAGGTCATGCTGCCCCTGAGTGACACCATCAGAAACCACAGTATTTATTTTCGTAAGAATGGTGATGACACCAGCTCTACCTCACTACTTGCCTCTGCTGTGAGAATGATGTCAAATGGACTTTTCCCTTGAGCTGGTTTTCTTTCCACTTACTGCAGGCCTGGTATGCTAGTTATGTTTATTGAGACTCTACCTGCTCAGTCAGTTGTGATGTTGTAGATTCAGTTGTGATGTTGTAGTACCATTCCTGCCCTCGTTGAGTATTTCAAGTGATGATCATTATAAATAATTATCAATGAATTAGTTTGAAGGGTGATAACCCCAATTACAAGCTAAACTTTTATTGCTAGTGTTGAGTTGTTGTCATGAGACTTTGAGGTCCAAAGTCAATGGTGAGGCCTTCCAGAACCACTCATTCCAGAATTAATGTTATTGCTGTGATATCTCTGGTGGCCCTGTTCCGTCCTAAAAAATATTAAAGAACAAGACAAGAACAAAAATTGCTGGAGAAACTCAGCATGTCTGACAGAATCTCTCCACAGTTGCTGTCAGATGTGTTGAATTTCTCCATCACTTTGTTTTGTTTCAGATCTTCAACATTTGCAGTTCTTTTTTTTATATTAATGAACAAGATGTAACTATTTGATAATCAAAACACATGACCAATGTTATTGATGTCAGCTTTTTAGTCCAGATGCTTATTTAGTCCATAATTCCATGTGGGTTTGATCTTCTATTTTGATATCTACTGTGCTACAGTTTAGTAAAAGGTCATTTTCTGGGCACTGATAAATCAAATCAGAGCTTTTGTGACTCAACTATTCGTATTTTTCATCAATGCTGTATTTTTGAATGCCAGTTAGCCTGTTTGCACGCCTTCAAGCTTTAGCCCATCTTGTAGCCAGGCCTCATTGGTAGTTGTTCCCTGCTACTCTGAAAGCTGAATTTTTGGTTCCAGCTGATTTGTTTTTATTTTGATATATTTGAAAGCATTGCTGTTCTTTTGTTAACTCTCAGCATCCACCCATCGGTCTTAATGTTTTCTTCAGTCTTTTGAGTTGATGCATTTTTTACTAATGCTCATTGATGTACAGGCAACTTAATATGCACTTACTTTTCATCAGTGCTTGGAACCATGTGTTTCCCATGAGTACACATGCATAGTTGCCCGCAGTCGGTGGTGTCAGCAAACTCTCCTTTTTATAACTAGGTGCTTCTGACAAGTAGAAGTCATTTTAAGACATGTCATGTCATTGGCTTTGTTTTCAGTTTAGAAGAATTTGGGATGAGCACCTCTTTAAAAATAATTAAATTCTGAAGCAAGTTATTCAGTTTAGAAGACATAACTGGCTTCTAAACCCCACACTGTTATGTCTCTCCTAGAGAAGGATTTCAAGGCAGTTCAGGGAATAAGTTACCTCGTATAAGTGTGGAAAGTGTGTGCACGTTCAGCTACTGACAGAGCATATTGCAGCACTGATGAAAGAACTCGAGGACCTTTGGCTCATCCGAGAGATCTTTCTGGACAAGACCTTCAGCGAGGTTATTACACCGACCATACCAGAAGAGAGCAGATGATGAGGAAGGCAGAGAGGAGACAGGTGCAAGAGACCCTGGGGGAAGTACCTGTCAGGAACAAGTTGAATCTTTTGGAAACAGTAGAGACAGATGACGCTGCCAGTCTGCGAGGCGGCCAGGTCTGTCAATCAAAAGTTGGCGTGGAGGCAGAGCGGAAGAGTCTGACATCGCACAGAGCCGTGGTAATAGTGGACTCCATAGTGAGAGGAACTGACCAGGGTTTTTGTGGCAGCAGGCGGGACTTGAGGATGGTGTGTTGCCTTCGTGGTGCCAGGGTTAAAGACATCACAGACAGAGTGCAGGACATCCTCAAGGGCGAAGGTGAAGAGCCGGAGGTGGTGGTACATGTCGGCACAAATGACGCCGGGAAGAAGAGGAGGAACATACTACAGCGGGACTTCGGAGAACTAGGAAGAAGGCTGAAAAGCAGGACATCCAAGATAGTTATCTCCGGTTTGCTTCCAGTTCCTCGGGCTGGTGAGGCCAGAAACAGGGAGATAACGGACTTGACCATGTGGCTGGGGAACTGGTGCAGGAAGCAAGGATTTAAATTCTTGGATCACTGGGGTATGTTTTGTGGTAAGCATAAATTATATAAGAGAGATGGTTTGCACCTTAATAGGTTGGGGACCAGCATTCTGGCAGGCAGGTTTGCTACTGCAACACAGCTACGTTTAAACTAAGTAGTGGGGGGGACGGAACAAACTGGATGTTTAAGAAGGAAATTGAAGGGAAAGTTAGAACAAGGGAAGTCAAGAAAGACAACTGTATCAATGAAGCAGAAAACTCTAAAAGGGATCATGCTGTAAGGTTGAGTGAAATAGGAGTTGATGGGAAGAGTGAGGGCAGTAACAAATTGAAAATACTATATATGAATGCATGAAGCATTAGAAATAAGATGGATGAGCTTGAGGCTCTTTTGGAAATTGGCAGATACGATATTGTGGGGATAACTGAGACATGGCTTCAAGTGGACAGGGCCTGGGAAATGAATATTCAAGGCTACACGTGATATCGTAAGGACAGACTGACGGTCAGAGGGGGTGGGGTGGCTGAAGACAGAAACAGGGGAATATATTACGGGGAACAAAGAAGTGGCAGAAGAATTGAATTGGTACTTCAGATCTGTGTTCACTGGGGAAGACACAAGCAATCTCCCAGAGGTAACAGTGGCTGAAGGACCTGAACTGAAGGGAATTTATATTTGCCAGGAATTGGTGTTGGAGAGACTGTTAGGTCTGAAGGCTGATAAGTCCCCAGGACCTGATGGTCTACATCCCAGGGTA
>NC_057716.1:45226656-45226957 GCF_004010195.1 Chiloscyllium plagiosum
CAGGTACATCAGGTAGTGAAGAAGGCTAATAGCATGCTGGCCTTCATAACAAGAGGGATTGAGTATAGAAGCAAAGAGGTCCTTCTGCAGCTGTACAGGGCCCTGGTGAGACCACACCTGGAG
Source organism: Chiloscyllium plagiosum (assembly GCF_004010195.1). Classification (NCBI taxonomy): domain Eukaryota; kingdom Metazoa; phylum Chordata; class Chondrichthyes; order Orectolobiformes; family Hemiscylliidae; genus Chiloscyllium; species Chiloscyllium plagiosum. Next base: position 45,226,780 of record NC_057716.1, read on the forward strand.
TACTGTGTGCAGTTCTGGTCTCTAAATTTGAGGAGAGACATTCTGGCTATTGAGGGAGTGCAGCGTAGGTTCACGCGGTCAATTCCTTGAATGGCAGGACTATCTTATGTTGGAAGATTGGAGCGACTGGGCTTGTATACCCTTGAGTTTAGAAGACTTGAGAGGGGATCTGATTGAG
>NC_057716.1:45227457-45256453 GCF_004010195.1 Chiloscyllium plagiosum
CTGTGATGGTCTGCTTGTCTGATATAATAAGGTGCCTTGGTAAGATATGGTGAGACATCTCCTAAAAACCCAGTGCAACTGGACTCAAGTCAAAAATTGTAAGATTTAGCCCTTGTTATTTTCATTTCTTTTGAGTGATCAAATTCTGTTCTGTTGTTAAAGTAAGTCTGCAGCCATGTGTGAAAATGCCTTGGTGATTAAGCATCCATTAACTAAGTAAACAAAAACCTATGTTCTATAAAACCAGTTTTCATTTTGGGAGCTGACTTGTCCAGTAATACCATTAGTGTGGAATCATACCAAATATTACCATTTCAAACTAGTATAACCAGTGTTATAAATATGACCAATATTTGATATGTAACTCTAACATATTTTCCCAATAGCTTGAAGAGGTCATGGAAAAGGAGACATACAAGAATGCAAAGCTAATTTTGGAGAGATTTGATCCAGAATCCAAGAAAGCTACAGTAAGTTTTTAAACAAAAATGTGCTAGGAGAGAAGTATATATTCGTCTTCATATTTCCCTTGTTAAGTTTGAATAAGTTGTCTCATGCCGTGGTAATTTTTCAGTTTTTAATTTATTGCAGATAAACTGCTATTAAATATCTGCATATCTATTCAACGTGAGCTATTATGGAATTTAACAGGCTTCAATAGCTGGTATTTTACACATGAATTTCATTCACAGTATGCAACAATGCCCTGCTTCCATTGGGCTAAAATAGATTAAATCAGTTCTTTTATGCTGAGTTTTTAATCTTTTGCACAACATTTTTCATCTCTTGGAAAAGCCAGTAAAGATAAACAAATAATTATATCAGGAGAAAATTGAATGAGAGTAAATTAGCAAGATGTTAAAAAAAAGTTTGTAAGAGCTTCTGCAAGATATGGAAAGGAAGAGGTGAGCAACAGTATGTCCCTGAGAGCCTGACATGGGCATAATACTGAGAACTAAATGACAAATTATTTGTTTGATATATTTTCATGGTACAAAACTCTGTCATATCAGAAGTATTGGAGCATCAAGGATCAAGCAAGAATGAAGAACTTCCAATAGCTAATATTAGGAAAGATAGACTGGACCAATTAAAAGCTTAGGTCTACATCTACATTTCTAAAAGCGGTGGGATAGAGATTATGGGTGCACCTATTTTCTTCCAAATTTCACGGGGCGAGTAAGAAAAATGAATTCCACACTAATGTAAACTTTCTTCAGTCACAGGGAAAAGGTGGGAATCCATCAGGAAAGAAGTGACCATAGTAATCAATTTAAAAAATGAAACTTCTGGTTCATCAAGCTGGGGTTTGTCTTTGGGATACGGCTTGTTCAGTGTTGCCATCAACTGGGATCATAACAGGGAGAAAATAATCGACTTACGGACGGTGCAGAGAAATCTTAATGGCATGTTGTTGGAATTAGAGTTTTCATATGAAGAAAGATAGAGCAAATAGTGTTTGGAAGAACGAAAGGTTGAATTGAAACATCTAAGATACTGAGATGTTTTGTCTTAGTAAATACAAAACAATTGTTTTTCCCCAAATGCAAAATCTAACGTTAAGGGGCAGTTTCAGACCGCTTAGGATGAAGATGATAAGAAATTTCTTAGTGTTATGAATCTTTGGAATTTTCTGTTCTGGACAGCAACGTATTCTAAATCATTGAGAATATTCAAGGCTAAGCCCGTTCACACGTTGTTACGTGGGACCTGAGGAATTTGGAGATTGCTCAATGAAAATGACGTTGATGTAAAGGACCAGCCTTGTTCTCACTGAGTGACAGAGCAACCTCATGGTCATGTGTTTAACTGTTTTTATTCACGCAAATTTCTTTCTGTACTTGAATGCACAATGGCTACGTTTCATGGAGTCTTTTCCAGGGCAGGTGGTACCTATACACAAAGGGCAGACTGCACCTGAACTGAAAGTGCACCAATATCCTTGAGGAGAGGTTTGCTTGTGCCACTCGGGAGGGTTTAGACTAGTATGGTGCGATGAGGGCAAATGTGAGTAGAACAGAGCAGTGTGTCTGAATGTGAGGAGAGTGTAAGAGTCAATAAGATGAACAAGCATGGCCAGTTTAATGGATTGGGTGGGACTATAAAAGATGTATTGAATAAGATAAGAGGGATAAATAATAAAAATATGTTGAAGATAGGATAGAGTGTACAACCAAAATTAGAATTCTTTTGGATGTAGGTTTGCTCGCTGAGCTGGAAGGTTTGTTTTCAGATGTTTCGTCTAGGTAACATCTTCAGTGAGCCTCTGGATGAAGCACTGGTGGTGTAGCCCGCTTTCTATTTGTGTTTGGGTTTCCTTGGGTTGGTGATTTCATTTCCTGTGGTGACATCATTTCCTATGTTGATGTCACTTACTGTTCTTTTTCACAGCGGGTGGTAAATGGGATCTAAGTCAATGTGTTTGTTGATAGAGTTCCGGTTGGAAAGCCATGCTTCTAAGAATTCTCATGCATATCTCTGCTTGGCTTGTTCTAGGATGGATGTGTTGTCCCAGACAAAGTGGTGTCCTTCCTCATCCGTATGTAAGAATACTAGTGATAGTAGGTCATGTCTTTTTGTGGCTAGTTGATGTTCATGTTTTGTAAACCTCTATAAGGTCATAATTTTGTAAACCTCTATAAGGTCACCCCTCAGCCTCAGATGCTCCAGAGAAAACAGCCCCAGTCTGTTCAGCCTCTCCATGTAGCTCAATTCCTCCAACCTGGCAGCATCCTTGTAAATCTTTTCTGAACCATTTCAAGTTTCACAACATCTTTCCGATAGGAAGGAGACCAGAATTTCACGCAATATTCCAACAGTGGCCTAACCAATGTCCTGTACAGCTGTAACATGACCTCTCAATCTTTCCAAAAAAGGAAAGCATACCAAACACCGCCTTCACAATCCTATCTACCTGCGACTCCACTTTCAAGGAGCTGTGAACCTGCACTTCAAGGTCTCTTTGTTCAGCAACACTCCATAGGACCTTCTCATTTAAGTGTATAAGTCCTGCTTAGATTTGCTTTCCCAAAATGCAGCACCTCGCATTTATCTGAATTAAACTCCATCTGCCACTTCTCAGCCCATTGGCCCATCTGGTCCAGATCCTGTTGTAATCTGAGGTAACCCTCTTCGCTGTCCACTACACCTCCAATTTTGGTGTCATCTGCAAACAACCCTCCACCACCACCCTCTGTCTTCTACCTTTGAGCCAGTTCTGTATCCAAGTGGCTAGTTCTCCGTATTCCGTGAGATCTAACCTTGCTAATCAGTCTCCCATGGGGAACCTTGTCAAATGCCTTAGTCAGGCTCACCAGTCTATAGTTCCCTGGTTTGTCTTTACCGCCCTTCTTAAACAGTGGCACCATGTTGGCCAACCTCTAGTCTTCCAGCACCTCACCTGTGACTATCGATGATACAAATATCTCAGCAAGAGGACCTGTGACTATCGATGATACAAATATCTCAGCAAGAGGCCCAGCAATAACTCCCTAGCTTCCCACAGAGTTCTCGGGTACACCTGATCAGGTCCTGGGGATTTATCTACCTTTTAACCATTTCAAGACATCCAGCACTTCCTCCTCTGTAATCTGGACATTTTGCAAGATGTCACCATCTATTTCCTTACAGTCTATATCTTCCATATCCTTTTCCACAGTAAATACTGATGCAAAATATTCATTTAATATCTCCCCCATTTTCTGTGGCTCCACACAAAGGTCGCCTTGCTGATCTTTGAGGGGCCCTATTCTCTCCCTAGTTACCCTTTTGTCCTTAATATATTTGTTCATTACCTTTTATTTCAGTTTTTGTGGTAGTTTGTCATTTGTCGTAATTCACCAATATGTCAGCTTTTCAAGAGTTTTTAAAAATAGATGAGCAGTTAAAGAATGATTGCTGCCAGTTCAATTGATTTCCAAGTGATTGCAATCTAAGTGTGATGTCTCAACATTGATTCTACACTGTTCTGAGGGATGCAATGTCAGCAGATTTCTGTATGTTTCTGTATGTGTACTTTGAAGTGACTGCCTGTTTCATTGGCATAATGACAGTGAATACTGATAACACTGACAGTTTTTCCTGTATTGGCACCAGTTCTGGTCCATTGTATAGGTTGGGATCTTCTGAAAGGCTGACCTTGATGCACTCCATCTTGCATTTTATACTTCAGGTAGTTCTAAAACCTCAGCAAAAAAACTGTAATCCTCTAACACCAATTCAGTTTCATAATTCTGGATCTCCTGTCGATCCAGAAATGTCCACTCATTGGCCACATCACAAGATGACCATGTTACATCTCTCTGTTGGATCTTCTAGTTATGAGTAAACAATCCCTTGCATGATGTTTGAGCCATACAATTTCTTTTGCAACATCAAATTCCTTTAACGTGTAAAGCTCTCCCTCAGTTTCAGTTTCACTGTATTTACAGGGTCCCAATAGATCTCTTCTTTGCATGTAAAATGAAATTGGAATTATATCCAGTGATTGTAAGGGGATTGTGGAGAAAACATCCAATACTGGAATGTTAGAGATTAGATTACTTAGTGTGGAAACAAGTCCACACCAACCTTCCGAAGAGCAACCCACCCAAACCCATTTCCCCTACATTTACCCTTTCACCTAACTGGCAATTTAGCATAGCCAATTCACCTGACCTGCACATCTTTGGACTGTGGGAGGAAACCAGAGCACCCGGAGGAAACCCACGTAAACACTGGGAGAATATGCAGACTCCACGCAGACATTTACCTGAGGTGGGAATTGAACCAGAGTCTCTGCCGCTGTGAGGTAGCAGTGCTAGCCACTGTGCCGCCCGTTGACTTCAGCAAAAACAAAAGTCTTTTTTCTCTTGAATAAATTCCTTTTAAAATCATAAAATTATTAAGGAGCTGAGAATAATAATTCATTCACTCAGTGGGAAAGAGTTCCATGTAACACTTTAAATCTGAAGTATTAAAGAATGTAAGTATGTATGCCTGATGGTAACTGAGTTGTCATTATCATATATACTGACTATTATAGATTCATGGCTATGAGCTAATACGAATCACATTTCATAATTATTATGGACGCAACTGTTTAACTAATTCTGAAAGAATAAAATGAAATTGTAAATGCTGGAAATCTGTTCTTAGCTGAAGTTGTACAACAAGCTAATGAGCCTCTGTGAAGGAAACGAAAGCTTTAGGTGGTTCCCCTTTTTAGCATGATTGTCTGTTACTTCAGGAGAAAGTGAGGACTGCAGATGCTGGAGATCAGAGCTGAAAATGTGTTGCTGGAAAAGCGCAGCAGGTCAGGCAGCATCCAGGGAACAGGAGAAGGGCTTATGCCCGAAACGTCGATTCTCCTGTTCCCTGGATGCTGCTCGTGTCTGTTACTTCATCAAGGCCTTGATAAGGTCCCGCATGGGAGATTGGCAGCGAAAGCAATAACTCATGGGATCCAAGGAAATTTGGTTAATTTCTGACAGAATTGGCCTAGTGGCAGGAAGCAATGGGTGATAGTCATAGATTGTTATTGTAACTGGAAACCTGTATCCATTGGGGTTCTGCTTGGGGCTTTTTGTTTTTCATAAACAGTTCAGAGTTGCATGTAGGAGAGTTGATCAGTAAATTTGCAACCAATACAAAAATTGGGGTTATAAGTTGAAGAGGACAGCTTTAGATTCAAGGGGATATAGACGGTTTGCTCAGATAGAAGGGCTGATCAGTGGCAAATGGGATTCAATCTAGATAATGTGAGATGTCGCAATTGGACAGCACTAACAAAGCAAGGGAATACTCTGTGAACAGTAGGATCTGAGGGATCTTATGTGCAACGGTCCCTTGTGCATAAGGGACACTTAGATAAAGTGGTTAAGAATGCATATGGGATACTTGCATTTATTAGCTGAGACATTGAGTTTTAGCGAAGGGAGTTTATGCTTGAACCGTACGAGACGTTGACTACACCACAGCTTGAGTAAGTGTGTGCAATTCTGGAAGTCCCATTAAAGGAGGGATGTAATGGCATTGAAGAAGCTGCAAAGGAGTTTTACTCAGATGTTTCCTGACTTGCAGAGTTTTGGTTATGAAAAGAGATTGGATAGATGGGGTTGTTTTCTTGGAGCCCAAGACGTGACTGAGGGAGTGACATTATTGAGATGCTTAAAATTATGAAGGGCATTAACAGAAATGAATTTTTTTTCCCTTGGTGGAGGGATCAATGACCAGAGGCATAGATTTAAGATAAGGAGCAGGAGGTTTGCAGGGGATGTAGCAAAGTTTTTTCACCGAGGCATAAGTGAGGACTACAGTTGCTGGAGATCAGAGTCTAGATTAGAGTGGTGCTGGAAAAGCACAGCAGGTCTTTTGCCCAGAACGTCGATTTTCCTGCTCCTTGGATGCTGCCTGACCTTCTGTGCTTTTCCAGCACCACTCTAATCTAGACACTTTTCTCAGTGGGGGGGTGGTGGGAAAATGGAACTCATTGCCTGTAATGGTGATAGAGGTGGAAATATTCACCTCTAATATTTAAGACATACTTAGATGTGCACTTGGATGCCAAGGCATGCACCGAGCTATGGACCAAGTGCTGGAATATTGGATTTGAATAGTTAGGTATTTGACTTGTGCAGATTGAATGGACCAAAGGGCCTTTTTCTGTGCTATAGACCTCTATGAATGTGACTCTAAATGTTGGTGCCTTTTGAATACAGTAAATGAAGATGCATTTTTATTTGTACTATGAATGCTTGTGAGACTGGGGTCAAGAGTGTGCTGCTGGAAAAGCACAGCCAGTCAGGCAGCATCTGGGGAGCAGGAGAATCGATGTTTCGAGAATTAATGCTTGAAACATCGATTCTCCTGCTCCTCAGAAGCTGCCCAATAGGCAGCATCACACTCTTGACTCTGATCTCTAGCATCTGCTGTCCTTACTTTCTCCCTTGGCTTCTGAGACTGGCAAGTTAGTATTTATGTCCATACTTGGTTGTTCTGAGGTGGTGGTGGTACACTGTCTGAAACTATTAAACCAATGATTGTACTCCTAAAATAATGTTAGATACGGATTTCTAGCAGATTGACCCAGTGATGGCGCAGGACTGATGCGATGTGTCTGGGGCACTTGGAGATCCTGAAGATGTTCAGTTAGTTCTTGTCCTTACCTGTAGAAGGTAAGAAAGGGAAGTGTTGTTGAAGTAATTTTGATTCGTTGTTGCAACCGATCCTTAACTAACTTTGGTCAGTGAATTGATTTGATTTGATTGTTTTGGGAGGATAGGGGATCGATGCATTAGCAGGAATACTGTGGAAGCTGGCCATTCAGCCACTGAGTCCAAACTGATCCTCCAAAGAGCATCCCACCCCCTATCCCTGCATTTTCTGTGGCTGATCCACCTAGCCTGCACATCTCTCGACACTATGAGCAATTTAGTTTGGCCAATCCACCTAGGCTGCACATCTTTGGACTTGGGGTGAAACCAAAGCACCTGTAGACACCGGGAGAGCTTACTCAAAAAGAAGCTACTTTTTGAGTAAACTACTTCATGTCTGTAGCTTACTCAAAAAGAAAAACCATCAGTAAGCTACAGACATGTCTGGTACAAAGGATGATGACTGTGGCTACCCTCATAGCCCCAGGATCATGATTGCAAGAATTCCTCAGAGCCTGGGGTTGTTTGGTGAATTCTCTGGTGTTCAGATCCATTCATAATTCTCAATTATGAATGGGTCTGAATTATCCCTTCATAATTCATAATTATTAATAATTCATTATCTGAAGGAGAAGTCTGATGGTTTTTCTTTTGAGCACGGATGACTTTAGTTTTGTTAGTGGTGTATTCTACCTCTAATTGTTGAATATTGCCTTTATATCTTTGCCAGCCACTCTCACCTCTCCTCAGGCATTCAGCTCTTGCATTTGAAGGTTTGGAACTGTTAAATTTTGTTAGAAACAGACTGAGCATCAGTGGAATGACTGTCTCTTGATGGGACAACTGATAACTCCATCCATCATTAATGACCAGGAAGACACTGATGGATTTACAATCATTCAAAGTTGGATTTTTATGTTTGTGTGGTTAGGCTCCACTTAGGTAATGTTAGATATCCTGTTCTTTGTTAGTATTGTAGCTGTAATGCAGCAGCTTGGATAAAGGAGTAGATGTTTAGCATTGTAGCTAGGGAGTTGTCTGGCCTTGGTCTTTGCCATGTCTGATCATCGAGCTGCTTTTTAATGTCACTAATAATGAACCAATGTGTTTGGACACACATGATGAGAATTTAAGGGGTTGCGTAGAAAACATATGATCCTTTTTGTTCACACTTGCAAACACTTCAGTCTGTCCCCTTTTCACTTGTACGTTGGCTGCACCAGGGCTGAGGAAGAGAATGTTTGTTGAGCGACGAAATGTGTGATGGGATTAGAGTGTTTTGTTCTGATCAGTTGGCTGCAGGATAACTAGGTTCTTGCCTTGATCAACATACGAATAGTCTTGTGTAATGTCAACAGTAGTTCACACTTTGTGCCAAGATATGCCTAATACTGCTCTTGTCACTCCACATTGAACTAAATTTAGTCAGTACATTTGATTGTTATCAAAGAACATGGAATATGCTTAGTCGTGATATTACAGATCATGATAATTTACATCATGAATAGGATGCTGGATGAATCCTTAACTTGTCCAATATGAGATGGTTCTGATAAACAATATGCATCGCAATATGGAGGCTGGTATTTGTCTTCAGTGGCTATTTCATTCAACACTAATGTGGATTGGTATTTCTGCCTCGGGTGAGAGTGCGCCCAAGCCAAATTACTGCTTGGCTGGCTTTTGGTATTAACTTCAGTGTATTGGTGAAGAGTGTTTACAGCATTGATTGGAGTGACATTATCTTCATCTTAATTGATTACTGGATTGTTGTTAATTGATATGTTTAATTTTATTTTGAATTTTAAAGTATTTAACCGGGTAACTTAGATGATTTCACAGACACAAAGATTCATCCATGTAGTCTAGGAGTGGAGTCAAATTTCGACCTGGCTACGTATGGATTTCTGGCTCCCTTTCTTGAATGAAAGAGCATGAGTAAATGAATTGGAATTTTATAATTGTGTCAAAAATAATTAAAGTGAGAATTAAGTAGCTGTCTTCAAACAAGAGTTATATTAAATAAATATTCCATAGCTAAAACTTAAAAAGGAGCTTAAACCATCCAACTTAGTCTTTGCAAATCAACCTAAGACTCCAAAAAAAATTGGTGTTTGCTTCAGGATAATATACCTGGATTTCTGTGTCATGTTAACATGTCAAGGTACTTAAAACAGTTAATTACAGTTGAAGTCACGGTTGCAATACAGTAGAATGCAGCAGTTATTCTGAGCAATATCTCAATTAGTTGTGAGATGAATGACTTGTTTTCTTTTGTGTTGAGTTTTAAAAAAGCTGTTAGCAAATCATTCCAGAATCTTTCATTCTAAGTGGACATGAGTCTATAATTTATATCAGTATCAAGTGGTGAAGTCGCTATGCATTTATCTAATCATTGTATAATCTATTCATTGCTTTTAATATCTGATTTATGTAAAGGCAGTTAATGTCATGATTAAAATCAGTTTTACTTTTAGTTCCTGTGTGAATATTAATGCTTTATTAATTTTTATACAGACACAGTCCAATCTTTAGATTAATAACGGCAAGTCTCAGACCAGACAACAATGAAGTATGTCCTTGCAGCTAGCTCCAATTCTGTTATGCAGATACGACCTTATCATCTCCTCAGTAATCTGTTCAAAGAAACAGAATTTATTTCCTTCCTTAAGTCCAAACTTCTTTATATTGTGTTGGCTGTACAATGTTTGGGATATCCTGGTTCTTTTGTATTTTAACACTTGGCCAGTGGGGTAAGAGAGATTCCTAAGTCTATGAACTCCAAAACTAGCCATTATTGTGACGGTCCTCATTTGGAAATATTTCATAAATATGTCATGGTTTGTCTTTAAACGTTGAATCACTAATTTTAAATTGTATTGTTCTCGTGATACAATAAGATGCCATGTTCATTCTCTCCATGATTCCTTGATATTGATTGTGAAGCAAGAGCCTGCTTTCCGCTTTGTCTAATCTCCCTCTGTTTCAGTACCTTAAGCATATATCTTCATGCTGTTCTGCACTCCCAGACTTGTTTTAATCAAACACACACCAGACTGCTCAAACCTCTGAAAAACAGAGCTTAGAACTGGAAATTTGCATTATTTTGAAAATATTTGCTTTTCTTAGTTCCTTGAGCTAAGCACTTTTTGAAATATTTAATTTCTTAGCAATTTAAAGGGGCAAGTGCACCAAGTCCATATAATGTCCATTGACTTTTAAATCTCGTTTCAGTCTAGCTTAGACCGATTTAATTGCAATTCTCTGCTCTTTGGCTGTATGTTATATGAAAGGTGCAATTTTGATTTATGTTTAAGGTTTCAGAAATAATATTTGGTCTAATTTAATACACTTTAATTACATTTTAATGATTCTCTTGATAGGAACTTGATCAGTTGACCTCTGGAATGCCAGCTACTCCGAGACCTGGTCAAGGTAAGCCTTTAATGTGCAAGATATTCTTTTCTGATAAATCCACCAATGTAGCTTCCATGTTGTTAATAACGTATAACAGCTTAATTTATCAAAATGGATTTGAAAGTTAGGGAATAAAAGCAATTTATTTGATTTTTTAAAAAAAAGTTTATCCATGATATTTTTACTTTAAAACAGCATGCCATCCAGATTTGTTTAACTAAATGCTTAGCCACAAATGATTATTGGCTGCTCTGTCTCAGCTCATCTATGGCTGAAACCATAATTAATATTTTAGTTACTGCTAGACATGATCATTCCATAGACTTGAGCCTAGTCAAACCTCTTCTGCAGTAACTGAACTTAGATCATATTCTTTTCATTCATTAGCACAAACTCCCTGACCTGTGATACCAGTTTATCACTTCAGTTTTAAAGTTTTCATCCTTGTTTTCAAGTTCCTCATGGTTTTACCCTTCACTATCTCTGTAACCTCCCACAGTCCTTTTGCATACAGTTCTGGTCACCACACTACCAGAAGGGTGTGGATGCTTTGGAGATAGTACAGAAGATGTATAGGGGATTTTAGCTATGGTGAACAGCATGGATAGAATGAAAAGTATGAACCTTTTTTCCCAGGATGGAAGGTTCACTTACTAGGGGACACTGGTTCGAGGTGGTGATGGTGTTGGGGAGATGGAGATGTTTAAAAGAGATGTGCGAGACACGTTTTTCACACAAAGGTTGGTGAGTGCCTGGAATGCCATGCTGGAGGCGATGGTGGAAGCAGACACAATAACAGCATTCGGGAAGCACTTGGGCAAATATCTTAATAGGAAGAGAATAGAGGGATACAGATCCTGTAAATAATGACAGTTGTAATATTAGCAAGTTTGAGAAGATTTGTAGCTCAGGTTGAGGTTCTGGATGGATGTACCTACATCCAGAACAGTTGTAATATGGAAGGGCAAAATATGCTGGCTCAGGTTTGGAGAGCTGAAGGGTTTATTCCTATGCTGTAATGTTCTTTGTTCTCCAAAATATGGCCTCTTGTGTCTCCCTGATTTTTAATTAGTCCATTGTTGGCAATCATCCTTGCAGTTACCTCAAGTAAGCATTGACATTCCCTCCTTGAAGCTTTCCATCCATCTTTCCTCCTTTCTAAAATTTAGTTCTTTGACCAAGCAATTGAATAGTTGTCTTTGTAAATCCTTATGTGGTTCAGTTTTAAATATTGTTTAAAAGCATTCCTGTGAAATGTTGTGTGCATTTTACTATATTAAGAGTGTAGCTGTGTAGCTGTTGTTACAAGGAAAGTATCATTAGATCCAATGATATTGGTGTTGCTTTGTATTTTCATTTGTATTCTTTTTAAACCTACTTCATGATGCAGCCTAAAGAGTTTTATCAGTCAAGCTTTCTAATTGACAGAAACCATAACATAGGAATTAAGTGCAGGGGCATGCTATTTGGTAGCTTGCACCTGCTCCACCATTAAATAACATAATGGTTGTTCTGGGCATGGACTCAATTCCACATATCTATATATCCCTGGCAATGTTTGACTCTATTCTTAGTTAAGAATCTAAGGAATCCCTTAACCATACGGGACAATTTAACGTGACCAATGCACCTAACCTGTACATTTGTGGACTGTGAAAGGAAACCCACGCAGACATTGGGAGAGCATGCAAACTCCACACAGACAGTCAGCCAAGGCTGGATTTGGCAAAGTTATTGTGGATCTTCAGTTCATGTTGTCCCTGGCATATTTGTTCTGGTTGCCAAGAATTGATCAGCACACCTTCTCAGTGCTAAATTGTCTTTCATCAATACAGTTAGAAGAAGCTAATCCAGCCTGTACTATAGTGATGACTGATACCAACTTCTTGCCAATGGTGTAATTCCTCGCCAAGACTTCTTGACCTTTTGGAAAATGTGGCATTCAGCCTTGTTCTCTCATTGGAAACCCTGATTCTGTTGCCTCCTGACAATGATGCCTTTCGTCAGGGTGGTTTCAACAAATCAAACACCATGGGCAATTAATGCGTTAGCATGAACAATGGCCATTAGTTGGATTGTGTTCAGGTATATTAACAAAAATTGGCTCAGTCTTTTAGATAGTGATCCTTCTTCTCATGTTACCTTGGAGGAACAAATCTTTCTGCTGGACATTTGTGGCTGGCTGAAAAGGAATGGGTGGCAGATATTGAATTCTGTGGTGTTTTTGACATAAAATATATTGTGAAATAAGCTATGGACTATTATCACTAACAAGTTGTTTCAGATAACCAAACCTCAAAGATCAATGGTTTTCTCTGACGGTGATGTCTTGATGCAGCTTCAGGACATTTACTATGTGCATTAACCACTGAGAAAATCTGCTCTTTAAAATATCCAATCTAGTCAATATGGATTCTTTGCCATGGTTTTTTCTGGCCATTTCCCTGAGTGTAATGGTGCTAATGGAGGTGGGTTGCGAACTCTTGTGCAAGTTGCAGATATTCTTCTCAGTTTCAGAGTCAAACCCTGGCCATCAAAAATAGCTTTGGCAATTACCTTCATTCTAGCAATTTGATTTAACAAATATTTTTATAGCAGTGGTGGAATGATGGCACTGTTCCTCATAGGAGATATCCTGCTTCAACGGATAGTTCCTCCATGACGTCTGGCTTCAGTTCTGGAGTTGTTCCTGTGATCTTGCCACAAAGTAATGTGCACACAGTGAAGCATCCCATGCTAGTTGTAAATGGTAACTTTTGATCATAATAGATCAGGGTTTCTAACTTTAATAAAACCTCTTTGGCTTGTGTAAAGGCTCTTTCATATTTGATCTTTCCATTTCCAGTTCTTATTTTGGCATACTAAGTTGTGCAATGGCTTGAGAATGGTTGGAGTATTTGGAACAAACTTTCCCTAGTACTTTTAGCAAATCCAAAAATGACTGTAGTTGGTTTACACCTTTTGGTGCTGGTTCCTCATTTATGGCTTTTACTTTTGAAGATCACCTGTGTAGTCTCTTATCATCAATTACTTGACCTACATATAGATGGCAGATTGAAAAAAAAATTGCATTTGCCTTTTTCCTTATTCTTAGGCCATAATTGTTTGCAGAGTAGCATCTAAATTGTGGAGATGGTATTGTTTATTCCTTTTCGTGACTAACATGTTGTCTGGGTAACATTGGACTCTTTCCAATCCACTTAAAGTCTGATCCATGGTACATTGAAATAGTGCAGGCGCAGATATGATTCTAAATGGAAGTCTTGTATTTGAATAGTCTTTGTGTTACAGTCATCATATATTTCTGTGATTCAGGATCTACAGTCATCTGGAAATAGTCTTGACTAAGGCCAGTTTTACCGAAAAGCTGGCATCCAGCTAATCCTGCAAATAGGTCAGTGATTAAAGGTGAAGGCTACTGCTCATCACACAGCACTAGATTTGTAGTGACCTTAAAATCACCGGAAATGCATGCTGATCCATCTTTCTTTTACTGGGATGATAAAGATGACCAAATCAATCATATTTACAGGTCCTTGACCGGTATCTCTAATTCTGCCAGATCTTTAGTCTGATTGCGTAAATTTAGCACTAATCTAGCATTGCAATCTTTTTCTTGATTCGCAGTCTTCAGCCTTCATATTAAATTTGATTGAGGTGTTTTCCATGCTTTTCAGAACCCCACTGAAAACAATGACAAATTTCTTTAGAATTTGTGATAGATCTGTCTTGGAATCTGACAAGCAATTTACTTCAACCCAGTTGAGTTTGATTTTCTCTTCACAAAATAAATCTGGAAAATTTCTTTTGACACCATAAGGAAAAGTCTTCAGACTGACGGTATAACTGAATATTCACATTTGATACAACCCCTCAAAGGCATTACTTTTCCTGTGTACTTTACAGTTTTTGAAGGTGGCACTATGTGATTCAGCTGTTTCTGATGCATACTTTTAGGTATCAATGAAACCGCCACTCCGGTATTCACCTTCAATTCTTACTGGTTTGCCATTCAGTAATGGAGTGACCCAACATTGATTGTTGCTTCCAACCCAGAAATATTAGATCAAATGTATCAACAGTTCTAAAACATGTACTGCACTGTGTATTGTCGCTGGCAGGGAGTATATCCACTCCCTGTTGTGTCTGGCTTCCCAGTTATTTCTGGGATGTTATTTGCATTCTCTATCTGGAAGACAAATGCAAAATTCAATTAATCTGCAATTTCCTTATTTTCCATTATTAATTCCTGTAGACTTCGTGTCTGTAGGAGTGGAAGAGCACAGCAGTTCAGGCAGCATCCAAGGAGCAGACGAAATTGATGTTTCGGGCAAAAGCCCTTCATCAGGAAGGGCTTTTGCCCGAAACGTCGATTTCGCTGCTCCTTGGATGCTGCCTGAACTGCTGAGCTCTTTCAGCACCACTAATCCAGAATCTGGTCTCCAGCATCTGCAGTCATTGTTTTTACCTTAGTGTCTGTAGGATCAATGCTCAATTTAGTTAGTGTTTTCCTTTTTAAATGAATGTACAAATTCTAACTGTCTGTTGTGATCTTTATGGCTTGATTTATTTTGCATAGTAATTTCTTCCTCTTTAAACATTCTTTGTTTTTCTTTATATTCTGTCCAGTCTTCTAACTTGTCACTAATCTTTGCAGAGCAAATGCTTTTCTTCTAGTTAATGTTATCTTTTAACGTCTTTAGAATTTAATCAGTAAGCGTTATGTGGAGAAAGCAAAAGAGTGAAGCTGAGGCTTATCAAACCAACCATGATTTATGGTGTGACAATTGGGTTGGATGGCCAATTTCTACTTATTATGATTTTATTCAAGAAAAATGCAGCTTTCTTTTTGAGTCTTTTTCTTTCTCACTGGAATTTTCTTTTTCTGAGTGTTCTGAAATATCTGTCAACAGCTACATACTTTGAAAACAGTTCATAGTGAGAAGCCGTGTCATTTGCTGTTGCTGCAACCCAAATGGTAAAGTTGAATGTACATATGAGTTATAGTCAGAATGAAAGCAAAATTCTGCAAACGCTAGAAATCTGAAATAAAAACAGAAAATGCTGAAGGACTTCAGCATGTCTGACAGCATCTGTAATGAGAGAAAGTGTAAATATTTAGAGTCAGATATAACTCTCATTTAGAACAATAGAGACCTGAAAAATGATGGAACAGATGTAACCAAGACCCTCCTTGTTCCAATGATGTCACTCTCCATGTGTCCTACCCATCATTGGTTGACACTTGATGCAACTGCAATACGCCAAGTTCTGTGAACAACAAATTTTATTGAGCAAGTACAAGTTTTTTGGAGGAACCTGTAACACGCTTCACAGGGCTTGCAGAGTAGAGTCAAAAGATCACTCTGAACAAAAGAAACAGTCTTTCCTTTATACAGTACAAGAGTTTCACATTAGTCAGTAACACCCAAAAGACAACCCCCAGCCATTCCCCCAGAGTCATATGCCAGTCAAGACACAATGTAGTGATCACATAATTTCCAGAGATAATGTGATTAAGTCATTCTTTAATGCCATAACCTGGTGTAAATTGTATTTTTTTTTAACTGTAGGGCGCGGTCAGAATTTAAACTACAATGTTCTTGTTGATCCTGAATAGGGGATGATGATGCAAATGGCTCTGAATGGCAAGGGATGACCATGTTAATTCCTTACGTTCTCCTGTAAGACTGAGGCATACCACCCTACCCCCTGCGCATCCGATTTCTTACAGGTCAGCAGAGCAAGTTAACCCTTTAATATCTCAGAACCCTTCTCTCACCCCCTCCTCTCCCTCCCAGAACCGTGATAGGGTTCCCAATGTCATCCTCTTCCACATCACCAGTCTCTGCATTTAAAGTATCATCCTCTGCCACCTTTGTCACCTCCAGTAGGTTAGCCCTGCAGGGATATATCCTTCTGTATCGCCCTAGTCCACTCCTCCTTCACTGAGCACTTCCTGAACCCCTGTAGCACTTTCCCATGCAATCAAGAAGGTGTAATACTTTGCCCATTTCCCATCTCCCTTCTCCAACGGCCAAGGCCCTAAACATACCTTCCAGATGAAGCAGCATTTGACTTGTTTTTTGAAATTGTAGCTCATGATGCACTCTCCTTTACAATGGTGAGACCGAACGCAGACTGGATGACCACTTTATGAAACACCTCAACACTCTCTGTAAGAAATCCATGTCTATCATTTGTTTGCCGTTTCAAAACCATTTGCTCTCACGCTAACATTTTAGTCCTAGGCTTGCTGCAGTGTTTCAGTGACACTTGATGCAAGGTGGAGGAATAGCATGTCATTTCCATTTAGGCATTTTATAGTCTTCAGGTTTCCACATTGAGCCCAACAATTTCAGTACTTTGTTCCAGTTTGATTGCAGCCCCTATGTCGTCTTCTTGTCTTGTTGGCTTTGCTTTGAGGGCTGACCTATGTACTCCTATTCAAACCAATCGTTAAGACTGATTTTTGCATCTCAAATTTGTTCTTTACCACCAACATGAATTTTGTTGTTTCCTGTGCATGCTTCCAAGGTCTGTGTGTGGCAACAACTCTTGGAAGCAGAAATCAGTGCTGTGATTGCAAAGTACAGACCCTTGGAGTGGCTGCACAGTTTAAAGGGACTTTTGCTAAGGTTTCAGACCAGCTACCATTTTTGAAGCATTTGAAGTCTGTTAGTCAACAACTTAATAAAGTTGGTCAAGGATATCTAGAATATCTTAAATATATCTTGAAGAATGTACTTATGAATGATGCAAAGGACGTAATTAGATGCCCTAATTGTCTCCAGTTTTTATATCAGTATGTAAAAGAAGCATAAAATAGCTCTCCAAAATGGGGGTCAGCTGCAGGAGAGCTCTGATCAAGTTATAGCGGCTGTGCTCCTGCTCTATAAGTCTCGCTGTCTCAACACTGCCTGCTCTCAGTTAAGTGGTCACAACAATTTTCAAGGCTTGAAATGGGGTCACAGAGAAATAGGTTGGGAAGCAATGGCTTAAAAGAAGAAGACCCTACAACTCAATAAAATCACTCAGAATTCAGTTTAGAAAAGAGGATTTAGAAGTGCTGGTTGTAAAATTATACCTAATACTGAATCATGTGAATTGACATAAATCTTAATTTTTGGGCTTCAAAATAAATTATAATATTAAGACAAATAATATTCTTCTGAATGTTAAATGTGCCGACCTTCCAGTAAAGTGAGAAGTAGCTAACCAGTGGGGTACTAAGTATCACACTGGAAGCTTGATATACATGATTAAATGCAATATGCTCGATTTTATAAGATGTAGCATCTAAGATATTAAATTACAACTTGAATAATTTTACATGGGTTCTCCATCAAACTAGAGGTAAATAAGTTGACTAGATTTGATTTTATTTCAGGAAGCATTTTTTCAATTACTTATTCAAACAAAACAAATTCACCCACTTAGCAAACAATTTCATAATTTTTATGACTCAACTTTCTAGGGTTGATTCCTATTCTTGCTTTGTACTTTATTCTCCCTAAATACTACTTTCGTGCTATTGTTGGTATATCTGAGTAAGCAACCAGGTGGTGTAAAATAGTCGAAACAGAGGGTCCCCTATACTTACTCTCTATTTCATCAGTCATGACTTAGTACTGTGCCTATAGAGACTGATGACTTTAAAGAAAAATAAATTCGCTCTTCCTGTTAATGTCTAAATCGATGGTACATCAAAGCTGCATGCTTTAAGGCATTTATTAAAACAAACTAAAAACATCATTGACAAACTATATTCTTGTATCCTTGTGTATTCTTGTGTCTTGTGTATAGACAATCACCTGATGAAGGAGCGTCGCTCCGAAAGCTAGTGTGCTTCCAATTAAACCTGTTGGACTATAACCTGGTGTTGTGTGATTTTTAACTATATTCTTGTAGGCACCTTATACTTTAAAGTACAGAAAAGAACTTTAACTGAGATAATCTACTCTTAAGTACTTATTACACTGCCCTTTATGCAGATATTAATTTTTTCAGAACCAGTCCAAAATAATTCTTAGCTCCTGAGAGTTTACTTCTGGTTTTTTCCTTTTCCAGGTTGGAAATGTTTAATACGTGTCTTTTCTTGTTGCAAATTTTCCCACCAGCTTCACTGTTGAGGCACATCTACCAAACTCATTTCAACTTCTCATAAAATGGTCATTCTAGTCTGAACGCAAGTTCCCAGCTGAAATCTTGAGATTTGAACCACAGCACCTTGCTGTATACAACTACCTTCCCTCTCAAGGTTATGACCAGTCAATCTGATCATCTTAGAAAATGATACCCTCTCAGAACCAATATCCTTAGTAGTATGAATAACATGGACCTTGTATCCAGCTAGAAATACTGATTAGCTATTCTCTAGACCCCAACACACTCTCATCTCTCAAGTAAATGAACTGTTTCATTTACAATCTGATGTTCTTAATATTTTTCCAGGACATTGGAGATTCTGCCTATCCACAGTTTATATGTGAGCTGCTGCCCATTGTCTCTCAAGTGTAAATACTTTACTTCATCTTCTCTAACAATCAAACCATCCAAGCTTGCTGTCAGGCAGCTTTCATAACAGGTTATATGATGGTCTTCCTTCTATTTTGAAGGCATTGTCCAAAGAGCGCTCAATCCTACAACCATGTGATTTATAACAGAAAATTCAGACTGGAGGTTAAATCCTTGTTGACATTTTTGTACTTTTATTTTGTGCTGTAACCTTATTTGCTGCTATCACTTGATCCCACTGCCTTCCACTTTTGTTTTCAGTTCTTTGTGCTTCATTTACATTTTTGTTTCCTTTTTGTAGTCCTGCTTTGGTCTCTGTCCCTGTCATACTCATTTAATATCCCCCTGTGGGTAAAGTGCACACCTCTCTGAAAAGAATAGTTCTGGGCCTGCTGGGGTGCAACCTTTTGGAGATTGTATTGATCCCACTGAATTATTCCCAATGCTTCAAGAATCTAAATCTCTCCCTCTTACACAATCCCTTGTGTGTCACATTCAGCTGGTTGACTCTTATTCCTGACCTTGCGACCACATGTCACTGGAAATAATCCTAAAATTCTGACCTTTTGAGGTTTTATTTTTTAATTTATTTCTTAGCTTCCTGAGTACTGCTTGCAGGACCTCATTCCTCTTTGGTATTGACATGGGACATGATCTCCGGTTGTTCTTCCTCTTTGGAAGATCCTGCAGGTGCTCAATGACACTCTTGACTCTTAACACCAAGAAAACAACATACCATTATGGTGTCAGTTCTGCAGCTGCTGAAATATCTGTCTATTCTCCTTACAATGGAATCCGTATCCCAATTATTCCTACTCAAGCCTGTTATATTTCCTGCCTCTTGTACAAACGTCCTTCATCCTTCAAAACTGCTATCTGCCATCTAGATGCTGAACTCTCCATTTCCCACACTGATATCTTTAGCTCTCCACTGTTATGATGATAGGTTGGAACCATGAAACCCTATATGTGTTTTTAGCCCTTAGTTTCAGAATGTGTTTTTAAAAAAGAACTACTACTGTAAATTCAACTGCTAGCTGGCAGAAGTTGTATGGCACTGTTGAATTATACCACCTAAAATTGTTATAGAAGCTTCAAATAGAGAGAGAGCATCTTGAGATGATGAGGAGGCTGACTATACTCCCATTCTGGATTAGTGGTGCTGGAAGAGCACAGCAGTTCAGGCAGCATCCAAGGAGCAGTGAAATCGATGTTTTGGGCAAAAGCCCTTCACCAGGAATCATTCTTGGATGCTGCCTGAACTGCTGTGCTCTTCCATCACCACTAATCCAGAATCTGGTTTCCAGCATCTGCAGTCATTGTTTTTACCTCGTTTTTACCTGACTATACTCCCATCTTGGCAGAGAACCATTTCTTGTCGATTTCCCCTTCCAGGAATATATAGAAGAGAGTTTCAACACCAGTCTGTATGTTATTAGGCTGTTGTGGATTATTGTATGTCTAGTATGCTACAGAAGCCAATGTTTGCGAACAGAGTTAGCACCCTTGCACCACAGAGAACAACAGAAATAGGCTTTCTCTCAATGTAGCAAATCTGTTAAAGGAATCAATAAATAGGAATATCAAAAGCCTACCCAACCAAAATTCATCAATAGTATTAATGTAACCTAATAATGGCAACATCATTTTATCTGCACTTCACAATCAATTTGGAGATTGATCCATATAACTTTTAAAACAAAACTTTTTGTTTTTAGACTTATATTTCTAATCTCTGTGTCTGTGTTGTCTTCATATTTTGTCAAATAAATATGCTCTTTTTGTTAGTTCAAGAAAGCTTATTTGACTCATTTTAAAATCTAAGTTGATTTGGTTTGGTTGAAATGTATCCATTAAAGAATTTGTCCTCACAAGATTAACCTTGTTGCAACTAGTTGAGAAGGGTAATATATAAAGAAGAGGAACCAGTTCCTCCCTCCCCTTACCTAAATTCTGTTTGGAATTGTCATGAATTAGGCAGGTTTAGTCAGTGTCAGGTCATTATTCCACCTCTCTGTAATTTGCATTGATCATTCTATTGTAAAACTACTTTCACGATTTTCTGGAAAAACTTCATCCAGTTCACACATCAATTAAATTGTTCGATATTTGTAGGGTAAATGAAAAGTGTGCTTTTAGTCCAGGTTTGACTACTATTGCCTTGTATAAATTAAGCTATTTTAAAAATAAACAAAAGTCCATAATCAAGGTATGTAATTTTCCTTTGCAGTTTCAACTTTTATTCCTGAACAGATCTCAGCCTTTAGAAAGTAAATCAGCTATATTTTAGTTTATACCTTTTGTTTGGCAATGGCATGTATAAATAACAGGTCATAGAGTCACACAATATGGAAACAGATCTCTTGGTCCAACTTGTCCTCGCCAACCAAGTTTCCCAAAGTTAACTTTTCCTATGCAATAAGGAATTTTAAAATATTTGTCACACAATATTGACATTTATTTTACTATCTATTGTTGTGAACCATGAACTCCTTGAAATTGATTTAGTAAGATAGCAAAATACAATTCTGCTTTCAAATTCATTTATTCCAAGATTCTTTTATGTTGAAATGTTGATTATTGATGTATGATAGTGATTTAAGAATAATTAAATTCAAAGCGTACATTTACTGGGTCTAATGGTAAAATCCATCTGAAAGGAGTATTGAAATGGCAATTTTGAAAATTGCAGCATTTATGTTGAGTAAAATTGAATGCTGGTGAGTTTAAAAACTCATCACCTGAAATTTTGTGAATTGCTTTATTCAATTAGATATTACTTGTGTGACAGGTGCTCAGATTGTGCAATTTTTGTTGCTGTTAAGAATAACTCTGATTATTTTTCTTTCCAGAGCTTCGTCAGAGATCATCAACTCTGAAAGCTCAGGTTCCATCCACTCCACAGAACCTCTCACAGGGAAGTCCGCGACCTCTGCCGGCTCCCACGCCTATACAACATAGCACAACAGCTCCTGGTGGTCCGCCAGAAAAGACATTACAGTCAGGTTTACACACGCCTGTCCTTGGTAGGCGGACAATACCTCCAGCTGCCTCAATGCCTGGAATGGGTAAACAGAACACTTGATTTTAAATGATTTTTAGCACTATCCCAGGTTACCATTGAAATAGATAATTGATAAAGACATTTTGTTTTCTACACTTTCAGCCAGCTAGTTGATAAAAGAAACTTCAATATTTAATTAACCACTAAGTATTCAGAGCTGGCATCTTGTAAATTTAAAGTATCTAATTAAGCTTATTAAAATATTAAACTACTCCTTGTGGCTCAGTGTCCCTAACTCTCGATCTGAAACTCCTGGTTCAAGTCCCACCTGCCACAAAGGTATGTGAAAACATGTCCAAACAGGTTGATTTAAAGAACAAAGCATGTCAGAAAGTAGTAATTTTTTTTAGCTTTCTAAACTCATGTAAAAATTTGAATTCTGTGAGAGTATATTGTAAGCTTACCAATTTCACTGATCAAGTTCATGAACTGCATTTGTACTTTCTTCTTATGTTTTCCACATCATTCAACAGACCAAAAATCAATTAAACACAAAAATGTTGAACCACAGGGCTTCCATCTGGTAGTAAATTAATAATCAGCAGGTATCTGAGAGTTTGCCAAGATTTGTAAAAATGACCAGTCATCTTGCAGTAATTACTCTTGACGTTTAATTATATTAATTATTGTTGGCTTGAGTAGCAGCAGAAAAAGTAATGCCTCTTTCAGGAGGATTGCATGGTCTTAAGTTATTAATTCAGTGCTTCTTTCTGGCAACAGTACAAAACAGCAGTAACTTTGTTTGTTTGTATTTATGCTTTCTAAGACACTGCAGACTCCTAACATGTAGGTTAACCTGAAAAATGTGATGCATATATCAGATGACTGTTGTTGGCATGATGCACATTTTCTGCATTTTAACACAACAAATCCTTCAAAGTTTGTAGAAATATACAAGATTTATTTTGTAGATTAGCTTAAATATTTGGTCAACCTCTCCTTTTTGTAACATGCATAATTACTGGATATTTCCATTAATTGGTAAAAGTCAGAAATTTAAGAAAATTGAATTTAAATTGAACAATAAACATAAAACCAGAACTACACAAACATATGGATATATTTTAAAGGATCTTTGTTGATTTGTGTCAAATCAACTATATTTCATGTTTTAGTTAAATATCTTCAGTAGTGCCCAGTGTTATGATGTTTGGAATACTTTGCTATGTCATTTTTAACTTGACAAATTGTCTTTAAATAATCAGCAGTTAATTCCACTCATCATTAAACTTTTGATTTTTTTCATTAATAGGTCTTCATCCTCCTGGCCCGCCCCTGGCAAGACCAATCCTCCCTCGGGATAGAGGAACTGTTGATCGAATTATTGAATATTTAGTTGGTGATGGCCCGCAGAACAGGTGATCTTTTTAAAAGAGAGTTTTGTGAAAGCATGATTTATTAATAAATAAAACATGTGGATACAACTTAACTTAGTTTAGAAAGATATGAATGAATTGGTTTGAGGGTCACTGAACCTTTGAAAGCATTAATTTATTAAATGTCGCCTTTTAATGCTCATACTTTATTAATCTTCACAGATATGCACTTATTTGTCAGCAGTGCTTTTCCCACAATGGTATGGCCTTGAAAGAAGAATTTGAATATGTTGGTAAGAAGTACTACATTGAACTAAAAGTTATGAGTACTATGCAAACTAAAGGATACAGAGTTGATCTTGTAAAGTGAGTACTTTTGGTTTAGCTGAAAACTCATGTAAGTAAACTGCTTTTGCAGTTCATAATATGTTTTCTGTATGTCAGCTGTGCATATTAATGCCCTTTTGGAGGGTAATTTTTTTCCAGCCTCCTGCAACTTGTACAGAATTTCATCTTTCCTCCCTCCCCCCAAAAAAATGCTTTTAGTGTAGTATGCTGTTTGATTCTCCTTCCCACTCCCGTCTGCTCTGGTAATCACTGAATGTTATGGACTGTCACAGCAGGCCGTTTTGTCCACCAAAGTCTGTGTCATTGGTTGTTTTTCTCCATGAGCCATCTTTTCTAATTTCATTTGCTGGCTTGCTTCCCATAGTCTTTTATGTTCCCCTTTCCTAAGCAATTACCTAATTCCCTTTAGGAATAATTTATGAGCTCTACTTCATCAAATGTTCTTGGCAAAAAATTCCACATTCTAACCACCCTCTGTGTAAAGAACTTTTTTCTAACCGCTTCTTTAATTCATTTTAAGGTTGTTTTGGATTTGTGGTCACCCTCTGATGTATTTTCCGTTCCTTGCACAGTATCAGTCTCTGATGTGACACCTGTTCCTTCCATCACATCATCTGATGGCATTCTTCCCTGTATTTCTTCTGATCCATTGTAAACAACTTTTCCAGAGAAGTAACCCCAAAAATTTTCCTTGTGACTAATGAAAAATATGATCACCATAGGTCAGTTTTTGCACTGTATTTATAATTATTGTTCTGCTACCTTTTTCATTTGTTTGAGAGAAATGAATTTCACTGGCAAGATCAACTTTTATTGCCCATCCCTAATTATCCCTGAGATGCTGGAAAATGAGAAGTTGCAACTTAAACAGCTGCAACCTGTGTGGAGTATGTACCTCCAGAGTACTGTTTGGAAGGAAGTTCAGGAATTAGACCCTGTGCTGGTAACATACTGGTGTGTGACTTGAAGGGCAGCTTGCAAATGGCGATGTTCCTGTTTGCTTGTTCCCATTATTCTTCAAGGCATTAGAGACCCAAAGTTTGGAAGATGCTGTTGAAAAAGCCTTTATAGGTTCTACAGCACATCTTTTACAGATAGCAACCATGCTTCCCGATGGTCGATAGATTGAGCGTTTAAGGTGGATCACCAATGAAGCAGACTGTTTTGTTGTAATAGGATTGACTTTGTGTTGTTGAAACTTCATTCATCTAGACCAGTAAGGATTCAGGATTTGCTCGCATTGGAATTCTCAGCCTTTGGCCTGCTCTTGCAGCCGCAGTATTTATGTGGCTAGCCCAGTTAAGTTTCTGGTCAGTCGTGACCACCCCATTCTAAGGATGTTAATGGTCAAGTATTTAGAGGTGGTAATGCCAGTGAAAGTAAACCTTTCTGCATTGGAAATGATGATTGCCTGATGTTTGTACGGCACAGATATTACTTACTATTTATCTGCCCAACCCTGAATGTTGTCCAGGTTTTACTGTTGTTATTTGTCTCAGAGTCGAGGGTGTGATGCTGGAAAAGCACAGTAGGTCAGGCAGCATTTGAGGAGCAGGCAAATCGATGTTTCAGGAATGATGAAAGACTTTTACCTGAAACGTCAATTGTCCTGCTCCTCGGATGCTGCCTGACCTGCTGTGGTTTTCCAACACCACTCCCTCTATTCTAATCTCCAACATCTGCAGTCCTCACTTTCGCCTCATTAGTCTCAGAGCCTCTCTTGGGGAGAACATAGGATTCAATATTAATTGTTCAACACATCTTGCTAGAAATGCTTGTTTGTCGGCACTGGACAATATAGGAATTAGACTTGGCCTCAGTGGTCCATCATTCGAATATCTTTACCACCGAGGCTCAGACATGAACAAGGGTACATTTTCCAGAGCAGAAAAATTAAGGAGGATTTTTTTCTTTGAAGTTGAGGAATATAATTCAGTTTTTAACCTTTTAATGTAAAAGTCATGTCTCCATACACTCCGGTCTCATATGTATTCAAACAGTTGCTTGAAAGATAACAGGCACCAGTATGATAAATGAAAATTGCTGCAGTAAGATTAATTGACAGTCCATTATGACTGAGGGGACATCTCTGGTGCCACATAGAAGCTCATGGATGTTTCGTGGTTCCTAAAACTGATAAATGAATGCTCTTGTATTTTTATAAACAAGCTTAAACTTCAGAAATGCCTATTTTGGCATCACGCCTTTCTGTAAATAATTTGTTGCATGATCTGCCTCATTTTGTTTGCGTGCGGTTTTCATATTTGACTGCTGAATTGCAAAATAAATGTGGGAAGCATTTTATAGTGGCATTTCTAGCCCAAAGTTAAAAATCACACAACACCAGGTTATAGTCCAACAGGTTTAATTGGAAGCACACTAGCTTTCGGAGCGACGCTCTTTCAACAGGTGATTGTGGAGGGCTCGATCGTAACACAGAATTTATAGCAAAAATTTGCAGTGTGATGTAACTGAAATTATACATTGAAGAATTGATTGTCTGTTAAGCCTTTCATCTGTTAGAATACAGTGATAGTTTCACATCTTTCATGTATAAATCACAAAACCCTTTTTTTAAAGTTGCATTCTCGGGTTAGCTGTTAACAATGGTGATAGCTAGACAATATGTTGAAGGTGTTAGCCCCCTGTGTTCTCTGTCTATGACCTGATGTTTCGATTGATTCCAATCTAAAAAGTGAGATAACAGAGTTTTACATAAATTCATGCGGTTTTTGAGCTCAGCGTTCTACATGAATGTATGTGGTTTTTGAGCAAAGTGCAATGTAACTCTGAAAGTACCAAAAAAATTCACTGCACAAAATATATGTGTGCATGTGGGTCTTTGTCTGTGTGTGTGTGTGTGTGTGTGTGTGTAGTGAGTGCAGTGTGTCTTAAGTCTGTGAGGGGGTGCGTGTGCGCGTGTCCGTGTGTATGGGAGTGTGTGTGTAGGAATATCTGTGTGTGTGTGCAGTGCAATGATGCAATTTTTTTGTACTTGCAGAGTTACATTGCACTTTGCTCAAAAACCACATACATTCATGTAGAACTCTGAGCTCAAAAACCGCATGAATTTTTAACTTTATACACCCCAGTCCAACACCGGCATCTCCGAATCATTTCTAGCCCAAGGCACGGTTACAAGAACTCTACAAGGCGGTGTTCTAATATCAATGATTTTAAGCTGCTTCATCGGAGGTGATACATCTGATAGTGGGTCAGAAATGGAGGTGCTTGCTTATTATTGTGTGGTATTCAATGCCATTCACAACTCTCAGATACTTAACAGTTTGTACTTTCCTTTCTTGGATAAACATACAACAAGACTCAGCAAGTATATGATTCACATCAAAGCAAGATACGTCACCTTCAAACCTTCACTCCCTCTATCATAAGTGCACCATAATCAGTGTTTAGCATCTACAAAATGTGCTACAATAACTTTCCAAAGCTTTTTCAGCTCATCCTGAACTCTTGACCCCCAGTGCGTAGAGGGACAAGGACAGGAACAGTGTGGGATGTCAATTACCTGCAAGATGCTCTCCGAGTTGCACACTTAAACTTGGAAAAATATTGCTGTTGGGACAAGACATTCGATATTCAACAGTGCAGTGGAAATACCTTCACTACACAGCAGTAATTTTTAATCCGACCACTCACTACCACTTTCACAATGACAATTAGTCATGGGTAATAATTACAGCCATTGTCAGTGACTTCCATATCCCATGAATAAACTTTGTTTATCATCTGTGGTTTCAACAGGAGCTTGCCATATATGTACAGTGGCCATTTCTTGGTGTGCTGTGGGCTTCTCCAGGTTGCTGGTTGTAATAATCAGTAACAGTTTCAAGACATTAATAACTTGCCAGCTTTGAGCAATGCATATTGCTTTTAGTTTGTGGTAATTAACTCAAAAATCCTGCATACAATGCCTGCATTGCTGTGCTTTACAATTAATAAACCAAAGTGAATGTTCAAAGTCCATAGTTCGGATCACCAACAATGCAGATGATAAATTACAAATTAATCAGTTTAAAATTAGAGTCTCTGATTTAGAATGGGGATGAAGAATGTTTTCTAAGCTTTGAACTCTTTGCTGGTGAATATTGGGGGTGGGGTCACTGAATAATTTTAAGAGGTAGATTAGTTCTTGACTATCATAAAAGTCAATGGTTATGGAAGGTAGGTGCAAATGTGGAGAAGAGGCCACATCCAGAACAGTCATGCTCCTATTAAATGCTGGAGCAGGATGGGACTGAATGGCCTGCTCTTGTTCATAAATTGTATGTTTGTATTAGCTGATACCTAGCTTTGATTTGAAGTCTGTAGATATAGAGAATAGGAATGTCTGAGGTTGTGAGGAACTCTCCATTTTTGAAGTCTTTGGAAATAATGAGTTTTCAATACCATGAGACTTTAGAGACGACGTATAAGACAGATGTTTGCACCTAAGGGGTCCTGTGAATAGTGTTTTGGGAAAATTTGACAATTAAGGCATACACATGTATGTGCAAGAGAAAAATGATGACAAATGTGATTGAAGGGTGTGGTTCAAGAGAAGAATGGGCTATCTGAACAAGGAATTTTTTTTACTGTAGGAAATGCAGTGTTGGCATTTTCAGCGTATCAGTACAATACAGTAGGAAACTGTATTATGAATGTTCAGGTGAGAAAGCATTCTTTCCTGATGTATGCTGAAATTATTGACAATGCTCAATCTTTTGAAATTTCACCTCCATGTGAAAGTTTCTGTCCCTGGGTTCTCGACATTTCTTTATCCTAACTGAGGGACAAATCTGTTTCATGTAACTTGAGGTTGAGTCAAATGTATAGAGGAAAGAACTGAAAATGCATAAATACGAAACTGTAAATGCAAGAATTGCTCTACGGGAGAGACATCTCTCTGGAAAGGTAATCAGTTAATAGTCATAGAGATGTACAGCATGGAAACAGACCCTTCAGTCCAACCTGTCCATGCTGACCAGATATCCCAACCCAATCTAGTCCCACCTGCCAGCACCCAGCCCATATCCCTCCAAACCCTTCCTATTCATATACCTATCCAAATGCCTCTTAAATGTTGCAATTATACCAGCCTCCACCAGATCCTCTGGCAGCTCATTCCATACACGTACCACCCTCTGCTTGAAGATTTTGCCCCTTGGGTCTCTTTTATATCTTTCCCCTCTCACCCTAAACCT
>NC_057716.1:45256478-45334561 GCF_004010195.1 Chiloscyllium plagiosum
CAACATCTTTCTGATAGGAAGGAGACCAGAATTGCACGCAATATTCCAACAGCTGCCTAACCAATGTCCTATACAGCCACAACATGACCTCCCAACTCTTGTACTCAATACTCTGACCAATAAAGGAAAGCATACGCCGCCTTCACTATCCTATCCTATCCTATCTACCTGCGACTCCACTTTCAAGGAGCCATGAACCTGCACTCCAAGGTCTCTTTGTTCAGCAACACTCCCTAAGACCTTACCATTAAGTGTATAAGTCCTGCTAAGATTTGCTTTCCCAAAATGCAGCACCTCGCATTTATCTGAATTAAACTCCATCTGCCACTTCTCAGCCCATTGGCCCATCAGGTCCGGATCCTATTGTAATCGGAGGTAACCCTCTTCGCTGTCCACTACACCTCCAATTTTGGTGTCATCTGCAAACTTACTAACTGTACCTCTTATGCTTGCATGTTTCAAATAATTACTTTTGTCAGAAGTGGCAAAAATTAGAGCTGCATCAGGTTTTAAACAATTGCAAATATTGGAAAAAGGGGAAGGGGAGAGCAAAAGGAAGGTCTGCAATAAAGTGGAAAGCCGGTAGGATTGAATGGCAAATGTGGTCATGTCCTTATGTTTTTGTTGATCATTTAAGAATCCAGATACACATTATTCATTAATGTTGCTTAGAATTTTCAAACCGAAATTCTGAGAATTTTTAAGTATATCTGCCGGATCGATAATGTACTGCCTTTATCCTTTTTAGGAATCATTTACTAAAGCCATGCAAATTTATGTGCATATTCCCAAGAGTTAGGCTTGGATATCTTCAAGTGCAAGGTCCTGCTGCAGTATCCCAGTTACCTTCCAAGCTTCATCAGACTGCCAGTTCAGTCAGCATTGCCACTGTTGTGGAAGAATCACTTAATTTTCTATATTAAAAAAAAATGACCAGGAGACGCAGAAAATCCTTCACAAAATTAAACTTTAATCTTACAAAATCAAAGCTGTGGGAACCAGCAAAATGTCTTCCTGACTCCTCACAATCTCTTTGTTCTCCTGCAATTTAGCATACCCAAACATACTGGCTTGCTTTGCCTTTCTAACCTAATTATCATCTGCCACACAGGTTAAATGTGATGGAGGGAACCAATCACATTACAACACCATCATCTTCAGCATTAGGCGCCTCAGGCAACTGTTTGTGTGGAGTTTGCACATTCTCCCCGTGTCTGCGTGGGTTTCCTCCGGGTGCTCTGGTTTCCTCCCACAGTCCAAAAAATGTGCGGGTTAGGTGAATCGGCCATGCTAAATTGCCGTAGTGTTAGGTGGAGGGGTAAATGTAGGGGAATGGGTCGGTGTGGACTTGTTGGGACGAAGTGCCTGTTTCCACACTGTAAGTAATCTAATCTAATTAACTCATCTCCCAGTGATTTAACTAACCTATCACAATGCACTACCCTTCTCTGTTAATGGAGCCCTGTAACATGATCCTGGGGATACATTGCAACACAAAGTTAACTACTGTCAGAATAACTTCCATACCACCCAACATTAATTGGATGTGGTGGATGCAGGAATCTGATTTATAGTACCTAGCATACTCAGATCTCTCATTGTCAGACAGTAATTTGACATCAAAGAGACTCCCACTTCCTCTCCTGAACCCCACCCTTAATGCATTTTTTTTTAACTCTCCATCTCAAGAAGTTAGTTATCAAGAAATGGCAACAGCATATTTGTCCTCCAAGTGGACAAATAGCAAGCATTAATGATTTAGTATAAGTTCATGTAATAATGACATGAAATGTATGAATACATTGGCACCATTCTCCTTCCCAGAGAATATGTCATAATATGGACCTTTCAGTGAAGCACACGAATTATAAAGTCAGCTGTGGGCTGCTAATGAATGGATTTGTGGACCAAAACAATTTAACTCCTATTATTTGTGGAGTTTTGACCAGGGGCTTATGGTTAAAAAAAACTTCCAAAAGTAATAATTTTGGATTTTTCCCAGTGGTATACTCTAGCAACAGTAGAAATGGTGAAATAGAGAGGATTAATACTTGATTTCAGGCATGATGCAGGCGGGAGGTGTTGAATTCCTGGGCCATCAGGACCAATTCTGGACAGAGACACTGATTCAGCAGAGACGGATTGTACCTCAACAGATAATTGTGCTTATAGGCAGGTTCATGAGTGTGACTAGGGAGGGTTTAAATTCTCACAGGAAAGGGTAGCAGTATAACAATGCTTTGTACACCTCCTGCTTCTTTTCTACAGTGAGTGCCAAGTTGTACTAGAGAAGGACAAATGCATCGAATAGGACCAGCTTAAGAAGGAAAATATGGTAGGGTTTTACAGTGAATTTATGCAAATACATTGTGTTGCGAATAAATTTGCTGAGCGCAAATCTAAATAAACTGGTGGTACTGTGATGTAATGATCGTAATCATGGGCAAATATGCCTTAAAAGTAAAAACTGAGAGCTTAATATTCAAATATTCAGAAAGCTAGATGGAAGAAAGAGATGTTGGTTTGAAGTACTAATTGATGAAGAGACTATGGTGTTGGAAAGAAAGTGAGTAAAGACAATCCATTTATTTAGAGTAATGCATAGGGGAGTAATCAAGGCAGTTGATGGCATTCTTAAAATACCTGAGTGTCTCCAGGTTGTGAGAGAGAGAAATAGAGCAGCAAATCTGCCGGGTGATATTCAAGAACTATAAAAGGTTTAGAGTACTTTGAGGTTGGCAAAAAAGTTTGGAAGTGCGTACTCGATCCAACTAGGAATGAGGCAATGCTGGATCTCCTGTTGGAAAATGAGGTGGGCCAACTACGCTAAGTATCTGTGGGAGAACACATGGGTATCATTTTATCATAAGGTTTAAATTAGCAACAGTTTAAAAACTAGGAAAAACTTGTGAAGTACAATATCTAATTTGGAACAGAGCTAACTTTAATGGGATGAGAAGGGAAAACGAGAAAACTGTAACAGTGATGGAAATAAATTGGAACTACGATTGATTTTTTTTTAAAGACGGTACTATTACAACTACAGGTTAGATACATTCCAGCAAAAATGAAAAATAAAGGCATGATAAATAAAGACAGATGCTACCAGACCTACTGAGCTTTTCCAGCAATTTGTTTTTGTTTCTAAAAATCAGATTGAGCTTGACTAATCTGTTTGAATTATATGAAAAGGAATAGGAAAATAAATGAAAGGGAAGTACCAAACATTTATCAGTTTCAAGAATGTGCTAGACAAATTACCATACAAAAGGCTAATTAACAAAATAGAGCTTCATTGGAAAGGAGGGTTAGTACCAGCCTGATTTTGAAAATTGGTCTAAGGACAGAAAGCAGCAATTTGTGGCAGAAAGCCATGGTGTTACCCCAAGGTTCGGTGCTAGGACCACTGTGTTTTGTCATAAATGAATAGCACAATTTTAACATTTGCTGATTATACTGAAGTTGGAAGAGTGACGCACAGTTCGAATGATACTGCACCAGAGTTATGCTACAGATTGAGCAGATGGAATTTAATATGGAGAAGTGCGAAATAATGCATTTTGGCAGCAGGGATAAGGAGAGGCCATATGGACTAAGTGGCACAGTTATAAAGAAGGTAAAAGCACAGAAGGACCTGGCTGTTCATATTTCATAGATCTTTGAAGGTTATCTGATGTATTGAGGAAGTTAGCATAGCATATGGGGTCTTGGGCTTCAGAGAGGCATCAAGTACAAAATCAGGTAAATTATGTTGGACCTTTATAAAACTCTGCAATACTCCACTCAGTTTTGTTCATCTACTTTCGGAAGGATTTGAGGGTTCAGATTTGCCTGAATGTTTTTCAATCTTGGAACCGATAAAAAACCTTTTCCATTAGCTGTTGGTACAAGATCTAGGAAGCACAGATTTAATGTTTTGGACCAGGATTGCAGGGACAATATAATAAAGAGCTCTTTTGTGCAGTGTTAGATTTTGCAGCCTACAGTGTTGGATGCAGATCTGATCAATGATTTCAAAAGGGAGTTGGATAAGCTCGTGAACTCTTCCATTTGCAGGGTTTTGGGTGGAGAATAGGTAAGCTTTGCACGATGAGGAGGGAGAGATCACATCCAGACACAGTCTGATTGAGCTTATAGTTCGGGCACTTTGGAGGCACAGTGGGAATTTGGTGCAGAGGGAAAGAAGTGCATTTCGCTTATAAAATTAAATTGATTTAACAAGAATCAATATAGGATCAGAAAGCATGGAATATGTAGGTAAAGTTGAGGAACTACAGAGGGAAAGAAACCCTGATGAGAGTTACATAAAGCCTCCGAGCAGTAGTCAGGATGGGGGGCAGAAAATAAATTGGGAAATAAAAAAGGGCTGTAACAAAGACACAATTACACTAATCATGGGATACTTCAATAGGCAGGTGGACTAGGAAAATCTTGTTGGTAGCTAATCCCAAGAAACAGAATTTGTTTATTGTCAATGATTATCGTTTTCTTTTGAGCAGTTGGTGGTAGAGTCCACTAGAGAACAGGCAATTCTGGATTGAGTGATGGGTAATGAGAATCATAGAGTCCCTACAGTGTGGAAACAGGCCCTTTGGCCCAACAAGTCCACACTGGCCCTCTGAAGAGCATCCCATCCAGACCCATTCCTCTACCCTTTACACTACATTTTTCCTGACTAATGCACCTAGCCTACATATCCCTGAACACTATGGGCAATTTAGTATGGCCAATTCACCTAACCTGCACATCTTTGACTGTGGGAGGAAACAGGAGCACCAGGAGGAAATCCATGCAGACACAGGGAGAATGTGCAAACTTCACATGTGTAGCTGTAGCTGCCCAAGGCTGGAATTGAACCCAGGTCCTTGGTGCCATGAGGCAGCAGTACTGACCACTGAGCCACCATACTGCCCAATGAGGCAGACTTGATTATGGAACTGAAGGTGGAAGGTGGAGGAAATGCTTGTGACTGAAATATGATAGAACTCAGCCTGTAGTTTGAGAGGGTAAAACTGGAATCAGATGGAACAGTATTACAGTGGAGTAAAAGCAACAGCGAAGATGTGAGGGAGGTGCTGGTCAGAGTTGATTGGATGGGAGCCTAGGTATGGAAGACAGTGAAGCAGCAAAGGAGTTTGAGGGTAATTTGGGAGGCACAGTAGAAATTCATCCTAAGGAAGAAGAAATATAAAAAGGGGAGGTGAGGCAACCATGGCTGACCAGAGAAGTCAGGGACAATATAAAAGAAAAAGAAAAAGCATATAATGTAGTGAAGATCAGTGGCTAGCCTTTAAAACTCAGTAGAGGACATCTAGAAAAGCAAGTAATAAGGAGAGAGAGATGATGAAATGAGTGTAAGTTAGCTAGTAGTATAAAAAGAAACTTGAGTTTTATTTTAGATGTATAAAATGTGAGAGAAGGGCAAGAGTGGGTATTGTACTTCTGGAAAGTGAGGCTGGAGAAGTAGTAATGTGGAACGTAGAAATGGTCGGGGAACTGATTAGGTATTTTGCATCAGCCTTTACAAAGAAAGACACTAGTAGCATCCAAGAATTTCAAGAGATCGGAGACAGAAGTGAGTGTAGTGGTCATCACTGAGGAGCAGTGGTTGGGAAAGCTGAAAGTGGATAAATCACCCAGACTGGATGGCATACACCCCAGAATTCTGAAGGAGATAGCTGAGGAGATTGTGGAGGCATTGAAGGTGATCTTTCAGGAGTCAAAGAGGGTTCCAAACAACTGGAAAACAGCTAATGTAATATCCCCCTGTTTAGAAAGGTAGGGAGGCAGAAGATGGTAAATTATAGTCCAGTTAGCCTAACCTCGGTCACTGGTAAGATTTTAGAGTCTGTTACTAAGGGTGCGATTGCAGAGCATCTATTAGAGTAAATTGAGGAAGTGACAAGCAAGTTAGACAAAGGACAGGCAGTGAATGTGATGTAATTACATTTCCAAAAGGCCTTTGTCAAGGTGCTTCACAGCAGGCTACTAAATAAGATAAGGGTCCATAGTGTTAGGGGCAAGATAGAGGATTGGCTGACTGGCAGAAGGCAGAGAGTGCATTTAAAGGGATCCTTTTCAGGATGACAGCCTGTAACTAGTAGAGTTCTGAAGGAGTCAGTGTTCGACCACAACCATTCATGTTACACATTGGCAATCAAGAAGAAACATCAGAGAGTGAGCAAAGGTTGTTCAGGAAAGGTTGTCAGACCATTCATAGTACCTACAGGTCAACCTCTGGATGGTAGCCGATAACGAGTGGTATTCCACAAGGCTCAGTGTTGAGACCCCAGCTTTTCACTTTATACATTAACGATCTAGATGAAGGAACTGAGGGCATTCTGGCTAAGTTTGCAAATGATATAAAGATAAGTAGAGGGACAGGGAGCATTGAGGAGGTGGGGAAGTTGCAGGAGGATTTGGATACATTAGGAGAGTGGGCAAAGAAGTGTCAGATGGAGTACAACGTAGGAAAAGTGTGAGGTCGTGCACTTTAGTAGGAAGAATTATTTTCTAAATGGGGAAAAAATTCAGAAGTCTGAAGTACAAAGAAACTTGGGAGTTCTAGTCCAGGATTCTCAAGGTAAACTTGCAGATTGAGTCAGTAGTTGGGAAGACAAATGCAATAATAGCATTTATTTTGAGAGGGCTTGAATATAAGAGCAGGGATGTACTTCTGAGGCTCTATAACACTCTGGTCAGACCACATTTGGAGTATTGTGTGCAGTTTTGGGCCCCATGTTTCAGGAAGGATGTACTGGCCCTGGAGCATGTTCAGAGGAGATTTGTAACAATGGTCCCAGAAATGAAAAACTTAATCTATGAGGAGTGTTTGCATACTCTGGGTCTGTACTCAATGGAGTGTAGAAGGATGGAGTGGGAGCTAATTGAAACATAAAGAATACTGAATGGCCTGAACTGAGTGGATGTTGGGAAGATGGTTCCATAGGTAGGAAAGACTATGATCCGAGGGCACAACCTTAGACTAAAGCGAAGACCTTTTTAGAATGGCGATAAGGAGAAACCTCTTCAGCCAGAGAGTAGTGAATCTAAGGAATTCATTGCAGCAGAAGGCTGTGCAGGCCAGGTCATTGAGTATATTTAAGACTGTGATTGATAGATTCTTGATTATCAAGGGTTCTGGGGAGAAAGCAGGAGAATGGGAATGAGAAACTTATCAGCCGTGATTGAATGGCGGAGCAGACTCGATGGGCTGAATGGCTTAATTTCTGCTTCTATG
Organism: Chiloscyllium plagiosum; assembly: GCF_004010195.1. Classification (NCBI taxonomy): domain Eukaryota; kingdom Metazoa; phylum Chordata; class Chondrichthyes; order Orectolobiformes; family Hemiscylliidae; genus Chiloscyllium; species Chiloscyllium plagiosum. The sequence goes on from NC_057716.1 coordinate 45,263,719, forward strand.
TCTTATGATCTTATCTTATTCTCTCAATTTTAACATGCAGGTTCAGTTGGCAGTTTGGAAGGCAAACACAATGTTAGCATTCATTTTGAGACGGCTAGAACACTAGCAGTGATGTACTCCTGAGACTATATATAAGCCTCTGGTCAAACCGCATTGGAATATTCTGAGCGGATTTTGGACCCATTTCTGTTCAAGGGCATGATCGCCTTAGAGGCAGACCATAAAGACTTTGCAAGAATGATTACAGGGATGAAGGGCTTGTCATAATGAGAAGTAGTTGAGGACTCTGGGTCCACAGTCGATGGAAATTAGAAGGACGCGGGGCATACCTCATTGCTACTTACAGAATAGTGAGAGAGCAGCGGGAGAGACCAGGACCCAAGGGCACAGCCTCCAAGTGAAGGCATGACCCATTAGTACTCAAATGAGGAGGAATGTCTTCATCCAGGGAGTGATGCATCTGTGAAAATCATTGCTGTGGATGCCAAGTCACTGTCTGTGGTTAAAACAGAGGTTGATTGGCTTTTGATAAAGGGATTAAAGGTTATGGGGAGAAGGCCGGAGAATGGGGCTGAGGAACATATAAGTGATCGAATAGTGGAGCAGACACAACTGGCTGAATGGCCTAATGCTGCTCCGATAGCTTATGATCTTATTAGATGGATTCATCACGCTTGCATGGACCTGATGGGCCACATGGCCTCATTCTGTGCTGTACTGACTTTATAAAAAGTGTGTTATAATCTTATAAAGTTTTCTTTCTGTTTCCTTCACTAGCATTCAGATGTGCGTATTGCTTCTTTCTTAATCCGGCACGGAGAACAAGACCTCAGGCTCCAAGACTTCCAGACTTCAACTTTGAAAAAAGAACATGTTGTGATTCTCAAAGCTCTGTTGGCTCTCAGTCTGTAGTTCATGATAGCCAACCTGCTAACGGTATATACTTGTGATTAAATCTCTACTTATAATCAAAGCATTGACAAACGTGTTATAATTAATGAAGGATATATTACTCGAGTATTCAAAAGCTTTGTTCCCAGTTTAATTCTGTTTAATGTTATCCCTTCACTTTACTGAATTCTACACGTTATCTCTCTACTCAGCAAAGTGCAGACTGGCATTAGACTTTGAACAAATTTGTACCTTATTATATAATATAGTTCACACTTTTAATTTTAAAAATCTTGTTTTGTCTCCTAATCTGAAGATTAAAATAAAGTGTGAGGGAACAGAGTACAAGTTCTTGAAAAATGTGAGTTGGGACTCTGAGATATTTTCCTTCCTCCTTTAGCTTGATTTGTGTTTCGCTGTATTGCCCATTGCTGCATTGGAGCAGTAAGTTGGTGGCTTCTGATATCAGTGCTTAGTGCCTGGAACAGGAAGTCGGCACCCGCTCAGCATATATGTATTTCCATAGTGTTGCTGTTGCATTTATTGGCCTACCTGCCACTTCATTTGTTATTTCCCTCATTACCTCCCTTACACTCCGTGTCTGCTTCCTCGCTTGCAGAGAACACCTTAAACTTTATTAGTAAGGCAGTAGATGTCTGTAGTGGGGCAAGAAGAGGATCTGCCAAATATTGGAAGTGGGCACAGAGAAAATTGCAATCTTAGAATATTAACCTCAAAACACCAGATTAAAAATTCTATGAAAAGTCCAATCTTTATCCATGGCTGAAGGAGTAACTCCCTTGAGGTTTAAGCTAATGATACGGTGATGACACTGGGACATCTGAAGTGTAAAGTAATGGTGTAAAGTAATTAAATGTATAATTCCTTAACCAGTAAGATTTAAGGAGTAAGAATGCTACAATAACGATGAAAGAGGAAGACGAATTGGTACAGAGAACTGGTGAGAGACAATGGATGTGTAAGAAAAAAGATCACTTAAAATTTGACCTTTACCACATACAGGGATAAGGTACAACAGTTTAATTTGTTCCCTTGCTGAGCTCAACTAGTTAAGTGGGATTGCATTAACAGTTAGGAGCTGAGAGAAAATCTTGGGTTGTCAAACTCCAGCCCTAGCTTTCTATAACACATTTACAGGGTAATTCAGTTACAAATCTGAAGTTCTTAGAAAAAAAACAAGTACTCCAGGACAGGATGTTTGTGCAAAACTATGGCAGTGTATGTTATCCAGCAAGTTCTGATGATCAATGTAAAGACCGTACCTTTTTTATCTTGCTGTATTTTTAATTGTGGATGGAAATGGAAAAGAACGATTTTAAAAACCAAGGATTATTGAAGGGTTACTGGATTTTTTTAAAAACAGAAAGCTGATACTTATTGCTCATGCTGTATTATACACAGCTGTTAGTCAAGTAGTGGGGAAAGCCTAGTCACAGGTGAACGTGAGCCATGGGACTGTGTATGACTAGGGATTTTGCAAGCAACATGTAACTGATTTGCTTGTGAAATGGTGACCAGGTATTGATGATAGGGGCCTCCTGCCTGCCAACAAGTATGTGATTGACTCCCGTGTAGCTGAACAAATTGGGGTGTGAATGTTCACGTCAGAAGCTATCAGAGTGCTAGAAGGAGCTGCTTTTGCTTGACAATGAGAAAAGTACATCAAGCCTGAAGATAACCAGTTCATTTTCCTTTTATTAGTTTCTTGTAACTGTGACCTTTAAGTGTGAACCAATCACTCTGTGCCTCCTATGAACAAGTGTAAATCCTAGAGAAGGCAGGTCAAGAAACAGTGTTCTGATCAGCAAAAGAATTACTTCAGCCAGCTCTGTGGAGACGGTCCATTGACCTGCTTTCCAAGTCTTTCCCTCCACCCGTAACACCTTTTTTGTTGTGCCATTCTGTATGTACATATAGAGGGGGAGTTGGATGTCAACAGTCCATAATTGTTTATCTACAGTTATAATTTATTATGAAATAATATATTCTTATTCTTGTTAAAGTACAGAAAGCTAATCTGTGCTTTCTGTCAACTTGAGTCCAAATGGGGAATTCTGTGGTTAAATATCTTTTTTCTAGATTTCTCCATGAACAGCAGGACATAATTTCCAGTGTGCTTCTCCAGTGCGACCTTAATTGCAAGAACTGAAAATTCACTTTAGGAGTTAGATGTGGGAAGGGATTAGTGGAGGGAAGCACCCTTTGCAATCATTGTAAATAATTTAGAACAACAAATTTTAGAATTAAAATATTGGCATGAGTGAGAAAAAGAAAATAAGGCTACATATATCTTTTATGGAATAAGTCATTGCAAACATTTTCACCTGCACCCTGATCAAATTAAAGGTTAAAAAAAGGATTGTTTCAGTAATTAGTATATACTTTTGGATCAGTTAGATAATGAATTTGTGCCCATTTGGAAGTTTTATGGTGTCAATGCATTCAACTTATATGAATTAGTTTCTTTTTTTTTGTGTTCTAGAACAAAATGCAGATGCCGAAACACAAAATGTTGTACCTATCGATGATACCAATCAAGTTGAAAGTGTTAAAGAAGGATCTACTTCAGTGGAGGTTGACAGACGTGATGACAGGCAAATAGAGCCTGAGGAACAACTAAAAGAAGATGAAAATGATATTGAAATAACTAAAGTTGAAGAGTCTACTGAGGGAGATTAAATGGCAAAGTGTCCTGCAACTCAGCAAGTAGCTGAAGCTTTAATATATTTTCCCACAACAGCATACCAGTTGGTTCTGCCAGATGCTGAATGCAATGGGTTAACAGATTAGGTAAAAATTTAAAAGGTTCAACTCTTGTCAGTATTAAAATAACGTTACGAGTCTTTTTGTTTCTGCAGAAAAAAATCTAGATTCACTGTATGTCATTCTTTGTGTTAAATCTGCACATTACCAGTAATATTAAATAGCAAAGGCTGCTTTTTCAGTTGTCAGGTCACAGCGCCCTTTGGTTTTCAGACGTACTGTACAAAATTGGAGGATTAGAATCCAATTGCTATTTAAAATGGGTTGACCATTTCACCCTATTTCACTTGAAATGAGATTTACTTGGACAGAGGTCTTTTTTTTTATATTTTAAAGACTATTTAATTTATAATGCTTTAAAGTCTTGAAAGGTTTAAGCTGGATTAGGGAAAAAGATAATTTAATGGAAAATACATTTACTTGTCTGATAGGTGTATAAGACTTGATGTTTACATTCAGAAATTAAAAACTAGCTTTTTATATTTTTAAACCTGGAACCTTTGGTTGTAGGGTTAGCCTGTCCTTTGTATATTTAATATTTAAAAACTGTTCACTTGGATAATGTGTTTTCTTTGTCTGTGGATGATGAATTCACATGCTGTTGTAGAGGAGGTACATTGCAGATTTTTCTACTAAGTTTATATGAAAAGCTATTGTGTTACAGGGACAAAATAATGATCCAGGGATTATCCCCGGTGTTGTACGGTGTGCATGTGCGCTTTAGAAATTTTGAAAGTTAAATAAATTGTAATTACCATGTTTGCATCTACTAAGCGCTTTAAACTATTTAAATTCTACTTTACCCCGTATAAAAATCAAATTCATAATGCCTCAAAAAGATATCCTGTGTCTTTGATGTACTTATTTAGTTGATGCTTAAAATACCCATGCTCATAACCACAAAAGGATAATTTTTAAATGTTATTCCACCTAAGTCAAAAAATGAATTTTATTCCTCAAATCTGAAATTCTAGCTTGCCACTTAGTATATTGTGTGAATGACCACTGCTCGACACTGATGTATATTTAGTTTCTGATAAAGTAGTATCTCTAGAATAAATTTTAAAAATAAGTGCTTCATTAAAGCTATGCTTCAATTCAGTGATTGACTATTGGGATCTGTAACTAGTATGTTCAGATTTTAATCCCAGTTTTGATGTGCATGCATTTCAGGTTTCATGTACTACAAATGTTATTTAGTTGTTTAATGATAAGGTTGTGAGGAAAATAATATATTTACATCTCGTGTAATAATGTGTCCATGAAATTGCCATTGGGCCAAGCCATGCTGGAACGGAAACATAAGCAGGCAGCAGTTGAGTGTTCAGGATGTACAAGACTTTTTGTTTTGAGGGGCAAGGTGCAAGATTCATGTATTTATTGCAGGATGTTTCAAACCTACATCTAGGAGGCTAAGATAAAGCATGTTCAATTAACAGGATATAATCAAGGCGATCTTGTATACCATTTAAAAGTTGTGATTTTGGGTAATAATAATTTGCCGCAGAGAGACTTCTATAATAAACTATTTTCTGTGTACCTGAGTAAAATCTTGCTGTCGATCTTTTTCTCTTCATAAAGAACTTAGATTACTGAAAATGCTCCCTCTGGTCTACTATGCACACACTAATTATATATTTAAAACAATGTGGGAAATTAACGACTTGGGGTTTCACTCAGATAGGAATTGAATTTACTCAGAATTTGTAATTTATTCTCTTTGTTTCATTTGTGATTTTTGTTTAAATGGGTTATTTTGTTTTGATACTGTAGCATCTTGTGTTTATATAGACACGTTCTTAAAGATTTCTTTGTAACAAATTCTGTTTGTTGCCATGCACAGAATCAATTACCTTCCTAAGGACACAATTTATTTTTGAATAATCATAAATAGGCATAAGGTTGTTCTTTTGATTCCTGTAGTATTTTCAAAAATTTGTTTAATGAAACTGTTCTTTGAAACCCAGACATGCTACTGTGCATACAATTTAAGTTCGAGCTTTTCATGAAGCATCAAAAGAGGCTTATCTTTAGTAGACTTATATAAATGTACATTCCCAAATCCCCTTATCTGTTTCTTCTCAAATTTCTTTGTATTGACAGTATCAGAAAAACATGCTAAATAAATTAGGTGTTTAGTGTACTTGTTTTTGTACTTACATTAAATAAATTTCATTTTCTGTATTTTTAATAAATCGTTGCCCTCAGGAAATTGAATACTAATTAGTGGAATGTATTCCCTCCTTTGTCTGTCCACCTTCTTTATTCTTTATTCATTTTCCAATCCTCCCAAGTTTTGGTTAACAGCTCTAGTGCAGAGATATGTGGTTGTGCTTTGACCTGCCAATGAAACGCACCCTATCTGCACCTTTCTGTTTTTTTACTTCATGCCCAGCATCCTTGGCTCCATGAGCAAACCTGTTAGGTTGTGGAGAATTTTGGAAATTTGAATAAAGGATCTTTTTAATATGTAATGCTGCTTTTCATCCATTGTTTTCTTTCCAGTAGTTGGTGACTATCCTCTTGCTGTTTCCAAGCTAGGTGACTGTATCTTGCTGTTAGTTGATTAAATTAGTAATTAGCTACTCAAATAAGTAAGAACATAGGAAATAGGAGCCAGAGTAGGCATCAAGTAGGAGCTTGTTCCACCATTCAGTAAGATCATGGCTGATCTTTAATGGACTCAGCTCCACTTATCTGTCCACTTATAATAAACCTTAGTTCCTCACTGTTCAAAAATCTATGTATCTTTGGCTTAAAAACATTCAATGAAGTAGCCTGAACTGCTTCATTGGGCAGGGAATTCCAAAGATTCACAATCCTTTGAGTGAAGTTTGTCCTCAACTCAGTTCTAAATCTGATTTCCCCTTATTTTGAGGCGATGCCTCCTAGTTCTGATTTCACCTGTCAGTGGAAACAACCTCCCTGCTTCTACCTTATCTACTCCCTTGACACTTTTTATGTTCCTTTAAACCCCCCCATCCCCTTCCCCGATCCATCTTCTAAATTCCAATGAGTATAATCCCAGTCTACTCAATTTCTCCTCATGATGCAACCCTCTTAATTCCTGAATCAACCTAGTGAACCTCCTCTGCATCCCCTCCTAATAGGCAAAATAGGCCAGGTGGTGTGTTCTGACTGCAGTGTGCAAGTGCCTGTGGAAAGCATTGCAGTCTTGGACACTGGTATCTGCAGTAATTGGCTGTAACTTCAGCATCTTTCAAGTTGACAGGCTGTGACTATTCCTCATGAAGGGCTTTTGCCCGAAACGTTGATTTTCCTGCTCCTCGAATGCTGCCTAACCTGCTGTGCTTTTCCAGCACCACTCTAATCTAGACTCTGGTTTCCAGCATCTGCAGTCCTTGTTTTTACCTAGGCTGTGACTAAGACAGAAATCATAGTCCTCCATGCTGCTTCTGGCTTGGATTCACAAACTCTGACCCAAGCACAGTGAGCACCATAGAGTCCTGGCCCCTGGTTATGGTGCTTTGATATTACCCTGTTCCAGAACTTGACACTAACTGATGAAGAATCAGTGCTAGTGCCTCTGCTATTTGCAATCTATTAATTACTTAGACAAAGAAACCAAATGTAACTGCAATGAGGTCTGCTGGCAATACAAAGCTAGGTGGAAATGTAAGATGAAAAGAAATATAGAGACATTGAGTAGGCAACAGGATGGATGATAAAATACAATGTGGGCAATGAGAAGTATGGCCTTAAAGCTAGAAGGCTGAACTTTTTTTTTAAAAGATGTACAAGTTGTAAATGTTAATGTTAGGAGTGACTCATACAAGGAACAATAAATTAGTCTGGTAATCCACAGTGCACTGAAGATTCACTAATTTATTCCTAGGATGAGAATTTGAGTAAATTGGGCTGTTATTCTCTGGAATTTAGAACAATGAAAGGTCATCCAATTGAAACATTCCAGGCTATGAAGAATCTCGACTGGGTAGACAATTTGCTCCTGTAGCTGGGCAGTCTGGAACATAAGGTCAGAGTCTCCAAGTAAGAGCCTGATCATTTAGGACTAGGAGATTTCTTTTCACTCAAAGGATTGTGAATCTTTCGAACCGTATGTGCTAGAATTTTGTGTGGATTATGGGATATAGTAAATAAAGACAAGTTTTTGGTTTTTGAAGAAATCAAGAAATATGGAAAGCAGGAAAGGAAAGTGGAGTAAAGGCCAGTGGTCTGCTTTTACAAATGGCAATGAAGGTTCAAGAGGCAGAATGGGCAAAAGATACAAGTTAGAATGAATTTTATGTCATAATTTTGCAGCTGCCACTGAAAAAACTTAGTCTTGGGCTGATTTAAAACTCAAATTCCAGGAGTGATGAGTGTCATTGTTTTACTATGGTGCATTTCTAATTTCGTTCTTTCTCCCTCTGCCATTTTCTCTTTTTGATTGTTTAAAATAATGCTACATGATAATACTTGCATGATATTCTCTACTAATTATTATTTGATTCTCTTTCGAAACCCTCATTGAATCTGCCTCTACTACATTTGTTGGCAGTGCATTTCAGACCCTTAATCACGTGGCGTGGAGAAAGCCTTTCCTTTATGCTGTTGCTTCTTTTTGCCAATCACCTTTGGTCGGAATCCTGTAGTTCTTGAAGCTTCCTGTGTAGGTGGTGGCATGATGATAATATCATGATTACTAATTCAGAGGTCCAGGCTGATGGTTGAGGGTCACAGATTCAAATTTCACTATAATGGTTAGGATAGGTAAGGAGTTGAAGATACAGCCTAATGATTATCTAACAAGTTTGAAGTGCTCACCTGTGAATGGAAGCAAGATCTGTAAGGAGGCGAAGTAAACTGATTAGTTCAGGATGCCTTTCAAATGGGTGTATAGAGGTCATGGGGGGGATTAAAAATGAATGTAATGCTTTTGGATCATAGTGTACGTAGACACTGTTGGTAGACATAGCTCTATACAGCCAAGAGCTCACTGCTTGGTCATAGGACTTGATGTTAACTCTGTCTCTCAACAGAAAATTCCAGACTTTTTGTTTTTCCACCAATCTTTTGTTTAGTTCCAGTCTATTACTTTATGCTGGTGGCATTGTGGTATTGTCACTGTGCTAGTAGTGTTTTAATGACATAGGTTAAAATCCAACCATGTAGATAGTAACATTTTAAATTACCCTATATATTCATGTAAACGTTGAATTTTTTTAGATTTTTTTTAAGGTTAAATTTATGGGATTGACTATTACATGGATGCTACTTTTGAGGGGCTGAAATTCATGCTGCAGTCCAAAATACAATATCAAGAGCAAAAGCCCAATTGATTTCTAAATTAATAAAGAAAAAAATGTTGATCTGTTATCTGTGAAGAACTAGGATTGACTTTTACACAAGACACATGGAAAATTCCAGATTTTTTGGCCAAAAATAGGGAACTGACTTTTACATGAGACCAACTTTTACTCTAATATATGCAGTAATAAAAATCTGAAATTGAAAAGCTGACTTAATTGTCGTCATGTAACCACTGTCAATTGTTGTAAAAAAAAAATCAATCTGGTTCACTAATATCCTTAAGGGAAGGAAATCTGCCGGCCTTACCCAGCATGGGCCTACATGTCACTCCAGTCCCACAGCTATTATGAAGACTTGGTTGCAAGATGATAAGGATTTTGTCTTGAATATGGAAGATCCCGAATACATTACCTCACTTTCTATTCTTCTTGGGTGTAAAGATGGAGGAGTAGCAATATCTAATAAGGATAGCATTGGTGCAATAGTTAGAAATGTCCTTATTTTGGGACACCAGGACGTAGAGTTGGTTTGGGTGGAGAAAAGGAGAGTAAATGAAAAGAAATCACCAGTGGGAGTGGTCTGTAGGCCATGTAATAGTAAACACTAGGATGAGCATGCAAGAAGAAACAATGGATGCTTGTGATAAAGGGACAGCAATAATGAATGATTTTAATCTAGAGTTAAATTGGAAAGAGATGATGGCCTAATGGTATTATCACTGGACTGTTAATCCAGAGACCCAGCTAATGTTCTGGGGACCTGGGTATGAATTCCACAATGGCAGATGGTGAATTTGAATTCAGTTTTAAAAATCTGAAATTAAGTGTGTAATGATGATCATGACTCCATTGACTATAGCCGGTAAAGCCAGTCTGGTTAACTAATGTGCTTCAGGAAACTGCCATCCTTACCTGGTCTGGCCTTCATCTGACTTCAGATCCACAGCAATTTGGTTGACTCATAACTGTCCTCTGGGCAATGAGGGATCGGCACCTGAGAGTATGTTGCTAGAAAAGCACAGCAAGTCAGGCAGCATCCGAGGAGTAGGAACGTCGACGTTTTGGGCCGGAGCCCTTCATCAGGATTCCTGATGGAGGGCTCCAGCCGGAAACGGCGATTTTCCTGCTCCTCGGATACTGCCTGACCTGCTGTGCTTTTCCCAGCAACGCACTCTCAACTCTCATCTCCAGCATCTGCAGACCTCACTGTCTCCTATTAAATTCTAGCCTAGCTAGTGATGCCCTCATCCTGTGAACTAATTTTTTAAAAGTCAGATTGTGAATCGTAGCCTTGATTGAAGAGTTCCTAGAATGCTTTTGAGATACTTTCTTCAAGCCGGTCTGGAACTGGAACTGACTTGAGAGCAGGTTATATTAGATTTGGTAATGTGACAGGGTTAATTAACGACCTCCATGAAAAGGCATTTATTTGTAGCAATGACCAGAATATGGTATGAAAGCTGAGCTAGTTGGAGGGAACTGGGATACTGGGCTAGGGGACAAATCAATTAAGAGTCAGAGGCAGACCTTTTAAGTTGAAGTTTCAAAATATATTTATTCCTAATATGAAGAAAAATTTTAATGGGAAAACTCACCATTTGTGGTTAACTGAAGAATTTAATGCGTCAAATTTGAGGAAAAATATAATTTTATAAGGATGATAGGTTCAGGTGATTGGACAGGATACGAAGAATGACATAGAATGTCTCTAATCAGGGGAAAGAAACTAGGGTATGCAAGGAAATTTGTTAGAAATGCAAAATCAGGTATCAAGGTTTTCTATGGGTATTTGAAAAGAAAGTGAGAAAGTAAAGTGAATGTTAGTTCATGAGAAAATGAGAATGGAGAGTTAATGGGGAATAATGAAATGGCAGATGAACTAAACAAATATTTTGCTTTTGTTCTTACGATAGAGAATACAAAACGCTTTCCAACGATTGCTGTAAATCAGGTGCAAGGGAGAGAGGAACTTGTAAGAATTACAAACACTAGAGAAGGAGCACTGATGGAGCAATGACCAGAATATGGTATGAAAGCTGAGCTAGTTGGAGGGAACTGATGGAGTTAGAGCTGACAGGTCTTGATGGACTTTAACCTAGTGCCTTCACAGAGGGGACTAATGAGGTAGTACATTTATTGGCGTTCATTTTCCAAAATTCACTAGATTCCTGAAATGTTCTATCAGAATAGAAAGTAGCAAATATGAGTGAATCAGAAAACAGGAAAACAACAACCAATTAGCTTAGTGTTTGTTGTGGAGAATGTCGTTAGAATTGATCATTAAAGTTTATAACTGGAAACTGCAAGGTAGTTGTTGATACTCATGGTAGTCGCAAAGAGTCCACAAGAAGGGTTACACCTGAAATGTTGACTTGTACACCACCTGATGCTGCCTGGCTTGCTGTGTTCTTCCAGCCTCCTGCCTGCCTACTTTGTGAAATGGAAGCCATGTTTATTCAATCTATTGAATTTCTTTGAAGGAGTAACATTCGCTGTGGATAAAGAGTCCATCAACATACTGTTTGGATTTCTGGAAAGCATTTGAGAAGGTCCCACATAAAAAGTCATTATGCATAGTAAAAGATGATGGTATAGTGGTAGCATATTAACATAGGTAGGATTTTGGCTGACAGAAAGTAGACTTTGCATATGTGGATCTTTTTCTGATTGGCAGGTAGCCTGAACTGGGACCTCTGCTTTTTGTAATTTATACCAATAACTTAGATGCAATGAGTATTAGGGATCTTATGGTGCAGTAGTGCCAAAAGTGTGTCGTAACATGTGTAGGTTGATTAAAAATATATTATTGAAGGGGAGTAAAGGCACAGAGCTACGTTTCCAAGTGACACAAAGATAGGCAAGCATGTTGTGAAGCGGCCATGAGATTGCAGACAGAAATGGATAAGTTAGATGAGTAGGCAAAACCTGGCAGATGAAATGTAATGTGGGAAATTGTAAAGTTGTTCACTTCAGCAAGAAGAAAAAAAGGTAGAGTATTAGTTTAACTGAGTGTGCCTACAGAATTGAGGTGAAAACCTCCAAGTGTTTTAATTCATGAGTCACAAAATGTAAGTGTGCAGATAGAGCAAATCATAAAGAAAGCTAATGAAATGTTATCCTTTATTACGAGAGCTATTGGGGGATGATGGTGGAAGTGGGGATGTAGGTGAGAAAATGGAATTGAGACCACATTCATAAGATCAGCCATGGTCTTATTGATTGGCAGAATAGACTTAATGGTTGAGCTTCTGAAGGGAGATTAGAGTGTTAGGCAGGAATTTACAAAGGAGGTCCTCGAGAGTAGTAATACCTGAATTACTCCCAATGCTACGAGCTAGTGAGGGCAAGAATAGGAGGATAGAGCAGAAGAATGCATGGCTGAGGAGCTGGTGTATGAGAGAAGGATTCACATTTTTGGATTATTGGAATCTCTGCATTTTGGTGCTGTATTTTGGGAAAGCAAATCTTAGTAGGACCTATCCACTTAATGGTAAGGTCCTAGGGAGTGTTACTGAGCAAAGAGACCTTGGAGTGCAGGTTCATAGCTCCTTGCAGGTGGAGTCACAGGTAGATAGGATAGTGAAGAAGGTGTTTGGTATGCTTTCCTTTATTGGTCAGAGCATGGAATACAGGAGTTGGGAGGTCATGTTGTGGCTGTACAGGACATTGGTTAGGCCACTGTTAGAATATTGCATGCAATTCTGGTCTCCGATGTTGTGAAACTTGAAAGGGTTCAGAAAAGATTTACAAGGATGTGTTGCCAGGGTTGGAGGATTTGAGCTATAGGGAGAGGTTGAATAGGCAAGGGCTGTTTTCCCTGGAGCATCGGAGGCTGAGGGGTGACCTTATGGAGGTTTACAAAATCATGAGGGGCATGGATAGGATAAAAAGACAAGGTCTTTTCTGTGAGGTGGGAGATTCCAGAACTAGCGGGCGTAGGTTTAGGGTGAGAGGGGAAAGGTATAAAACAGACCTAAGGAGCAACTTTTTCACTCAGAGTGGTACGTGTATGGAATGAGCTGCCAGAGGAAGTGGTGGAGGATAGTACAATTGCAACATTTAAAAGGCATTCTGGATGGTATATGAATAGGAAGGGATTAGATTACTTAGTGTGGAAACAGGTCCTTCGGCCCAACAAGTCCACACCGACACGCAACCCACCCAGACCCATTCCCCTACATTTACCCTTGCCCCTAACACTACGGGCAATTTAGCATAGCCTATTCACCTGACCTGCACATTTTTGGACTGTGGGAGGAAACCGGAGCACCTGGAGGAAACCCACGCAGACACGGGGAGAATGTGCAAACTCCACACAGTCAGTTGCCTGAGGCGGGAATTGAACCCGGGTCTCTGGCGCTGTGAGGCAGCAGTGCTAACCACTGTGCCACCCCAATGGGCCAGGTGCTGGCAGGTGGGACGAGATTGGGATATTTGGTCTGTTTCCGTGCTGTACATCTCTATGACTGTTTTGGGGTAGAAGTGACCTGTACATGAAGGACAGATTGCACCTAAATTGGAAGGGGAATAATATACTGGCAGGGAGGTTTGCTAGAACTGCTTAGAAGGATTTAAATTAGTAAGGTGGGGGCGCAGTGGTGGGATACAGGGAGATAGTGAGGGAAGAGATCAATCTGAGACTGGTACAGTTGAGAACAGAAGCGAATCAAAAACGGGCAGGGACAAAGCAGAGAACAAAGTAGGACTGATAAGTTGAACTGCGTTTATTTAAATGCAAGGGGCCTAACCGGGAAGGCAGATGAACTCAGGCATGGTTAGGAACATGGGACTGGGATATCATAGCAATTACAGAAACATGGCTCAGGGTGGACAGGACTGGCAGCTTAATGTTCCAGGATACAAATGCTACTGGAAGGATAGAAAGGGAGGCAAGAGAGGAGGGGGAGTGGCGTTTTTGATAAGGGATAGCATTACAGCTGTGCTGAGGGAGGATATTCCCGGAAATACATCCAGGGAAGTTATTTGGGTGGAACTGAGAAATAAGAAAGGGATGATCTCCTTTTTGGGATTGTGTTATAGACCTTCCTAATAGTCAGAGGGAAATTGAGAAACAAATTTATAAGGAGATCTGAGTCATCTGTAAGATTAATAGGGTTATGGTAGGGGATTTTAACTTTCCAAACATCGATTGGGACTGCCATAGTGTTAAGTGTGTACAAGAAAGTTTTCTGATTCAGTATGTGGATGTACCTACTAGAGAAGGTGCAAAACTTGACCTACTCTTGGGAAATAAGGCAGGGCAGGTGACTGAGGTGAATCTTCAGAAGAATATAAAGGCAATAGGATTATACTGAAGAGGGAAATCAGGAGGGCAAAAAGGGGACATGAGATAGTTTTGGCAAATAGAGTTAAGGAGAATCCATAGGATGTTTACAAATACATTAAGGACAAAAGGGTAACTAGGGAGAGAATAGGGTCCCTCAAAGATGAGCAAGGCGGCCTTTGTGTGGAGCTGCAGAAAATGGGGGAGCTACTAAACGAGTCTTTTGCATCAGTATTTACTGTGGAAAAGGACATGGAAGTTATAGAATGTAGGGAAATAGATAGTGACCTCTTGAAAAATGTCCATATTACAGAGGAGGAAGTGCTAGATGTCTTGAAACGCATAAACGTGGGTACATCCCTAGGACCTGATCAGGTGTACCCTAGAACTCTATGGGAGGCTAAGGAAGTGATTGCTGGGCCTCAAATGAAATATTTGTATCATCGATAGTCACAAGTGAGGTGCCGGAAGACTGGAGGTTGGCTAACGTGGTGCCACTATTTCGGAAAAGTGGTGAGGACAAGCCAGGGAACTATAGACCAGTGAGCCTGACGTCAGTGGTGGGCAATTTGTTGGAGGGAATCCTGAGGGACAGCCTGTACATGTATTTGGAAAGGCAAAGACAGATTAGAGATAGTCAATATTGCTTTGTGCATGGGAAATCATATCGCTCAAACTTGATTGAGTTTTTTGAAGAAGTAACAGAGGATTTATTAGGGCAGAATGGTAGATGTGATCTATATGGATTTCAGTAAGGTGTTCAACAAGGTTAGCATGGGAGACTGGTTAGCAAGGTTAAATCTCATGGAATACAGGGAGAATTCGCCATTTGAATACAGAACTGGCTCAAAGGTAGAAGACAGAGGGTGGTGGTGGAGGGTTGTTTTTCAAATTGGAGGCCTGTGATTAGTGGAGTGCCACAAGGATCAGTGTTGGGTCCATTACTTTTCATCATTTATATAAATGACTTGGATGTGAGCATTGGAGGTATAGTTAGTAAGTTTGCAGCTGACACCAAAATTGGAGGTGTAGTGGACAGATTACAACAGGATCTTGATCAGGTGGGCTAATGGGCTGAGAAGTGGCAGATGGAGTTTAATTCAGATAAATGTGAGGTGCTGCATTTTGGGAAAGCAAATCTTAGTAGGACTTATACACTTAATGGTAAGGTCCGAGGGAGTGTTGCTGAACAAAGAGACCTTGGAGTGCAGATTCATAGGTAGATAGGATAGTGAAGAAGGTGTTTGGTATGCTTTCCTTGGTCAGAGTATTGAGTACAGGAGTTGGGAGGTCATGTTGCGGCTGTACAGGACATTGGTTAGGCCACTGTTGGAATACTGCAATTCTGGTCTTCCTATCGGAAAGATGTTTTAAAACTTGAAAGGGTTCAGAAAAGATTTGCAAGGATGTTGCCACGGTGGAGGATTTGAGCTATAGGGAGGGGCTGCACAGGCTGGGGCTGTTTTCCCTGGAGGGTCAGAGGCTGAGGGGTGACCTAATAGAGTTTTACAAAATTATGAGGGGCTTGGATTGGATAAATAGACAAAATCTTCCCTGGGCTGGGGGAGTCCAGAACTAGAGGGAATAGGTTTAGGGTGAAAGGGGCAAGATATAAAAGAGACCATTGGGGCAACTTTTTCGTGCAGAGAATGAGCTGCCAGAGGAAGTGGTGGAGGCTGGTACAATTGCAGCATTGAAAAAGCATCTGGATGGGTTTATGGATAGGAAGGGTTTGGAGGGATATGGTCTGGGTGCTGGCAGGTGGGATTAGTTTGGATTGGGATATCTGGTCAGTCAGGATGGGTTGGACAGAAGGGTCTGTTTCTGTGCTGTACATCTCTATGACTTGAAGTGGTCTAATTCTGTTCCTAATTTCTCTGGTCATAGGTTCTGCCAGGGAAAACACGTTCTTCCTATTTACTCTGCGCAGACCGCTCATTATTTTGAACTTTATCAAATCTCTTGGCATTCTTCCCCAAGAAGAGCAGCCCCAGCTTCTTCTTCATATCCATGTGATTAAAGTTCTTTATGAAATAAATATGGTAAATACTTGAGTGAAAGGAATGAAGGGTTCATTGACAATGTTATGAAGCAATTTGCAATGATGATGGTATACTTAATGTTCAGTTTGGGTTCCACTTGACTCGATCCATTGTAGTTTTGATGCAATCATGATAAAAGCTGAATTACAGAGTTGAAGACTGAGTGATGTTATGGCACCATCTGACCAGATTTGACATCAAGGAGCACATGTAAAATTTAAATAATGAGGTTTGGGAAACTCGATTGGTTGGATTCATACTTACCCCAAAAAGAAGATGTTTGCAACTATTGGTGCTCGTTCATCTTAGGCCCAGGACCTTATTACAGGAGTTCCTCAGAGCAAGGGTCAAGGTTCAGTTATCTTCAGCTACTTCATCAATGACATTCCTCTATCATAAGATCAAAAATAGGGATGTTCCCTGATATACAGAGAATTGAGTTACTTTTGCAGCTCCTCAAATGAAGCACGATGGGAGATGTGGGGTAATATTCAGGCTTGTCATTAAGTGGCAGTACATTTGTGGAACACAGTTGTTAGAAAATGACCATCTCCAACAAAAAAAACTTCCTTTCTCGCCTTGATCTTCAATAGTATTATCATTGGCTCACCTTTTACCACTAGAAACCTTGTGTGGTCTCTATTGACCAGAAATTTAACTGCATCAGTAGCATGAAAACTATGGTTACCAAGCTTTGCATAATGATTTGTAGCTGTGGTGCCAGTTGCTGTGATTGTGGGGATGTTTGCTGGGTTGGGAAGTTGATTTGCAGATGTTTCGTTCCCTGTCTTGGTGACATCTTCAGTACTTTGGAACCTCCTGTGAAGCGCTGCTGTACTGTCTTCTGTAATTTATTTGGTTCTGTTCCTGCTGCTTCCAGTTGCCAGTTCCTGTTGTTCATTGTAGTGGCCAGTATATTGGGACTAGGTTTACGTGTTTGTTGAGTGTCATGCTTCCAGAAATTCTCTGGCTGTCCTATGTTTAGCTTGTTCTATGATCATTGTGTTGTCCCAGTCAAATTTGTGGTCCTTGTTATCTGTATGTATGGCTACTAGGGACAGTTGGTCATGGCGTGTAGTGGCTAGCTGATGTTCATGGATGTGGATTGCTAGTTGTCTGCCTATTTGTCCTATAAAGTGCTTCATGCAGTCTTTGTATGGAATCTTGTAAATTACTTAGTCTTGCACATGATGGGTGTAGGGCCTTTTTGTTCTGCTGAATTGTTGCCTGAGCACGGCTGTCTGAGTGGTTGGAAAAGTCTGGCCGTTAGTTCCGAGATGTCTTTTATATAAGGTAACATGGCTAGGGGTTTGCTGAGAGGTTTTCAATAGATCGTTCAAGACATTTATGACTTGATTCGCTTCTATAGGACCATTGCAAGAAGACTGGGGTCAGTCACGTAAGTTCTATAATAATGTTTTAGGTGGACTCAGTTGAAGCCAGTGAGCCACTAACATTTGTGTGCAGCAGAGAGTAGAGTGAAATAAGCCCACAGGCAAATTTTTGCTTGGTGCTGCTGAGAAAGACTTGAGTTAGCAGAAATTCAGGGGCAGTAATGGCTCAGTGAAGTTAGCTTTCTGTGGGTAAGCTAAAATTTTGCTGCCAAGTAAGTGTTAGGGTGCAGTTTTCAGAATCCAGGGGCATGGGTTCTCAATTGGGAAAGTGAACTACCAGGATGTTAGCAGTCATTAAGGTCATCTGTGACAGTGAGAACGTTGCAAAGCTATATTTTTTGAAAGAGAAGAATTGGAATCTGTTGTAAATTTTAATGAGATTTGATGACTAGAGACTCACTAATATCTGGAGATAGTTGAGACATCTGTGAGATCTGAGTTGACTGCATTTTCAATTTGATGTGCTATGTGGGTATTCAGTTGTAGTTTGTCTGTGCCTGTATTTACCTTGAATTTATTCTGGTTGTTGGTATCTAAGTTATATGAATATTGTGGATTGTATTACTGTTCTAGCTTGGTTTCGTAAAGTTTATTGTTTTTTTTTCAAAACCTCAAACTTGTGGCTGTATTCTTTTTGCAATAGCTGGCATCTCACACTTTATCTCCTTCTGGGAAAATAAATTATTTGCCCGCAGCCAGATCATGGCATAAATTTGACTATCCAATCTGGACATAACATCATCTGTAGTGCATCAAAGTTTACTTCAACCACTTTCTTCATCTTTATGGACTTGCTGAAATTTTTAACATCTGTTTTTGTATTACTTACCAGCATCCATATTTTAATGTCTGCCATTTATTTTCCATTATCCTTTGTTGGGACCTCTTACACTTCCATGCCCTAATAACTTCCCTATAAGCATGGCAATTATCCATATCGTAATAATTTCACCCCAGCACTGCCTCTACTCCCACTCTGGTCTCTCCTTCAGATCCCTCTGAACTTGCATTAACCACCTCCTCCCAGTTCTCCTTTATTGCCCCCATCATGTTGCTTTTCCAACCCTCACTTCCATAAATCAGAAACTGACAGAAAAGTAAGCACAAAATGAATTCCTGCCTTGCAGACATGTACTGCCTCACCCTGTGTGTGTAATAATGTACTATTCTATATATTGTTTTAATTTGTATTCAGTTTTATTTGTGGAACTTTATTATAGAACTTACATGACTGACCCTGATTTGGAGATGCCAGTGTTGGACTGGGGTGTACAAAGTTAAAAATCACACAACACCAGGTTACAATCTAACAGGTTTAATTGGAAGCACACTAGCTTTCGGAGGGACGCTCCTTCATCAGGTGATAGTGGAGGGCTCAATCCTAACACACAGAATTTATCGCAAAACTTTACAGTGTGATGTAACTGAAATTATACATTGAAAAATTGATTGTTAAGTCTTTCATCTGTTTGAATACCATGATTGATTCACTTCTTTCATGTGTAAATCACAAAACCTTTTTTTAAAAAAGTTGCATTCTCAGGTTAGCTGTTAACATTGGGTGATAGCTAGACAATGTGTTGAAGGTGTTGGCCCCCTGTGTTCTCTGTCTATGCCATGATGTTTAGATTGATTCTAATCTAAAAAGTGAGATTAACGGAGTTTTACATGAATTCATGCAGTTTTTGAGCAAAGTACAATGTAACCCTGCAAGTACAAATTCACCCCACAAAATATATGTGTGCATGTGGGTCTTTGTCTGTGCGTGTGTGTTTCTGTCTGGATTGGGGGTTGAGTGTGATAAAGTATATGTGTGTAGTGAGTGTAGAGTGTCTTAAGTCTGTGAGGGGGTGCATGTGTGAGTGTGCGTGTCTGTAAGGGTGTGTGGGTGTCTGTGTGCGCATCTGTATATGTGTGTCCGTGTGTCCGTGTGTGTGTGTGTGTGTGTGTATGTATTGGAGTGCCTCTGTGTGTGCATGTATGTAGGAGTGTCTGTGTGTGTGTATAGTGCAATGGTGGTCACCTGTAATGTGACATGAACCCAAGGTCCCGGTTGAGGCCCTCCCTATGGGTACCGAACTTAGCTATCAGCCTCTGCTCGGCCACATTTTGCTGCTGCCTGTCCCGAAGTCCACCTTGGAGGATGGTCACCTGAAGGTATGAGGTCGAATGCCCTGGACCACTGAAGTGCTCCCCAACTGGGAGGGAACACTCCTGTCTGTTGATTGTTGTGCAGTGCCCATTCATCCGTTGTCGTAGCCTTTGCTTGGTTTCCGCAATGTACCATGCCTCAGGGCATCCTTGCCTGCAACGTATAAGATAGACAAGGTTGGCTGAGTCACATGAGTACCTGCCATGTACGAGGTGGGAGGTGTCCCCACGCGTAATGGTGGTATCTATGTCCACACTCTGACACTTCTTGCATGACGGGGTCGTATGACTGACCCCAGTCTTCTTGCAATGGACCTATAGAAGCGAATCAAGTCATAAATCAGTGTTTTAAGGTCAAGTAATGCTACTGGTGTCTTTGGTTTACTTTGATAGACTGTCGGGAAAAAGTTAATATTATCAGCATTTTACAGCAGCACTTTTTAAACCAATAAATCCTCTAACAATGTTTTTAGGATTTTAGGATCAGCATTGATAGATTGTCATTTAAGTTGACAAGTGACTCTGTTACATTTTAGGATCACCATTGATAGATCTTCATTTAAGTTGACAGGTGACTCTGTTACAGGACTGTAATACTTTTACATAACACTACTTCATAAATCAGTGTTTAGTATTTGCCCTATTATATTTCCATACATATTCAACTTAAATTTCGACTGCTGGCTCTAGAAAAAAATATTTAGTTTCTCTATTAAATATATGGTTTCAGATGTGTAATAGTCCTTTAAACTTTTTTTTTTAATAGCTTCCTATTTTGTTGACCTGTTTCAGCTTAATTCCAGTGGATTCATTTATAGCTTCCAAGTATTGTTGGTTTCCTGTTGTAAGATATATGAAATATAACAAATATCCAATATCACCTATCCAGTTCAATTATGGACTGTCCCAACTTCAAGAATGCTCAAATTCTATTTCACTAGTAATGTGACCAAGAACTCAACGCGCATGTAACACTTTCCCAGCATCAATCACAAATTTAGATGGTGACTGTCTACAAAACATGCAGTTGTACAGTAATGCCCTGTTATATCTTACTGCCAGTAAACCATTAAAATCCTTTGAGACTTCTGTTACTCACAAGGTCACCTATATTACTCTTCATTCTGGATTGATGCACAAATAAACTGAGTACATAATTAAAGGATTCTATCTCCTAATGTCTCTGCACAAAGTCAGTATTTTGTAAATGTAATTACATCACTACCTAAGGACTTTCTGGCAATTTTTGATTGACTATCCTAATTGAAGATCTTGATTTAGAAGTGATCATATGTATCGCTTTGACGCTGATCTAGGTGTTGGAATTGCACATTGTCTGTTCCCTGAGCCTGTGGCTTTGGCTGATTTGCTAGGAGCCGGTGCTTACAACCTGAACTTGGTTACCTTGACTTATCTTATAGTCAAGATAAGGATTGAGAATGTCCGCAAATAAAGTTGGTGGTGTGCAGCATTCTTATGCCCCTCAGGGTTTTCTAACATTTCATTCAAAGACTAAAATACTTTTATATATTTTCATGGAGGTATCCAGGTGCTAAACTGGCTTGACATCAATGTATAAATGGACTTAACAGACAAGACAGCTGATCTAGCCCTTCCATCTTCAGTCCTTATGTGGACAGCAGGTGTTTCAGAGTTGGACATGAAAGAATCACTTCTGGAGATGAAAGGCAACTGCATTCTCAAAAAAGGTTAATGGAATTTATTGCAGCAAAAGTACTAGGCCATATGGCATGCAGCTGAAATTTAAGGGATGAGAATGGAAGCACTGGAGCCACTAACCATAATTCATTTAAAAGTTTTTTTGGAAACATTAGATTTTGCTGAAGGACAGAGATAAATTAAATCAGGAGATAGGAAAGATAGGTCAGGCACCATCCAAGGAGCAGAAAAATCAATGTTTTGGGTCTGAGCCCTTCATCAGGCCCGAAACGTCGATTTTCCTGCTCGGATGCTGCCTGACCTGCCGTGCTTTTCCAGCAATGCACACTCAACTCTGATCTCCAGCATCTGTAGGCCTCACTGTCTCCTAGATAGGAAAGAAAGCAGATTGCGGGACAGTTACTCCACTTCATTTTGGTATACTTTCAGTCCACCAAAATTCAGAACATCCAGAAAGACAATGGCTAGCCAGGGACAGTTATAATAAATCTGTAATGGGCAGATTGTGCTTGATTAATTTCACTAATTGCATTTATATCATTACTGTATATATGCTTCTATTTGCAGTGCATGTATGTTTTGTATTTAGAAGATATTTGACAAGATTCCACGTGACAAAACAAAAAGATATGGTGGCAAGGGGGATTTTGATTGGGACCCATTTGGATAGAGGAAAGGCTAAGGTTTGGAAATGAGGCTAGGAGATGAATGGATGCTTCTGGATTACTGTGGTATGGATTGTAGATACATGTTGGGAAAAGATACTGAGTTGGATGATCAGCCATTATGAAGTTGAATGGTAGAGCAGGTTTGAAGGGCTGATTGGTCTACTCCTACTCCTAGTCTCTGTTTCCAACAATCTGGTCAGTGGCTTTTATTATCTATTCACATTAATGTTATAAGCATACTGCTGATATTATCTGATAACAAAGCATGGGAGATGGCAAACTGAGGAAGATGCAGGAAGACATTTGAAGGATTAGCAATGTAAAGTAGATGACAGATTGCTTTCAGTGTAGAGAAATATAAAGTATGTTCTGTGAAATAGAACAGTAAAGGAAAGAACAAGCTGCATAATTGCTCTTCAGTTGCAGATATTTGAAATGCAAGTTGATGAAAATGCCTTGCAAAAGGTAAGAGACATTCTGGCTTTTGACACGTTGGGTATAAAAGCAAGGATTTTACGTTAACCTTGAGAAAGATCTATTTCTTTCTCTGAGATACAGTTGTTATTGCTTGTAATTTTGGGCACAATTATACAGTGAGAATTACAGCAATGGACAGTTTGTGGCAAAAAGATGGCAAATTAAGATGAAAACAAACTAAAGTAGTTCAAGTTGGAAAAAAATGACATTCATGGAGGGTTTTTTAAGGCTTTAAGAATATATAAAAAGTAACAGCGAGAAACTGATTTATTATTGGTCCATCCAGACATCGATAGATATATATCATTATACATGAATTCCTATCTACTGTATAATTTCCTTGTGTAGGATGGTAAAAGATAAAAATGCTTGTCAGCTAGGAAAAGAAATCTGGAAAAATTCCGTCAATGCTTTCTTGTGTTAGAAACTAGACTGGTATTTAAATCTAGCTCTTGTACATGGTGATTCCTGTAGCCAGAAACAGATTCGGGGGCCTATTCCATGTGTCTGTTACTGTGTGGGAAATAAAACACCTCATGATGTTTAACCTGGTCCTGGCTTTGCATTATTTGAAATTGACCCTTCTTTCTCAACATGTTTAGGCAAAAGTATCTGTTGCAAATAAAATCTGGTCTTCCATCTTTGTATGAATCTCAATCAAAACATACCCAAATCCACACTTTTTCCAAAACAAAAACAGAAAGTGTTGGGTGAAACTCAGCAGGACTGGCAGCATCTAGACAGAGGAGTAGAATAATGTTTTAAGTCAATTTATTTTTCTTCAGATCTTTTCTAAGCCCTGAGCCAATTTGATAATCAAGAGACTTTATGTGTCAATTTTGTAAACCTTCCTTTCTGTCCATGTCAAAACGCTTTACCTATCAAGTGTGGTGACAAAAACTGGACACAGCGTTGTAGCTAAGGGCTGACCCAAGGTAATGTATAAGGAAAATCATATACTTTGTTTTATAGTACATTGATCTCTTCAAGTAGATTTATGAGACAGTGCAGCAGAACACCCTATTCACTTACTGTCTGTATTGGCTTTGATACTTTTCCCTGTTATTTCATCATTTGTCCATTCACATACATTACACTGCACTTATCCCTGTTGATCATTTTGCTGATCACTGGCCAACGGTGGCTCAGTGTTTAGCACTGCTGCCTCACAGCGCCAGGCACCCAGGTTCAATTCCCGCCTCGGGCAACTGTCTGTGTGGAGCTTGCACGTTCTCCCCGTGTCTGCGTGGGTTGCTCTTTGGAGGGTCGGTGTGGACTTGGTTTCCTCCCACACTCCAAAGATGTGCAGGTTAGGTGGATTGGCCATGCTAAATTGCCCATAAAATCAACAAAACATTGACCCCAACATAGCACAGGTGAAAACCAGCCCTGTACTGGTGCTGACCCGCGATGTATTATTCCCAAACCAATCTTTGTGCCATGCATTAAAAATCACCAATCATCCCTGAGGTCTCAGATCTAAATTGACTCCCAGGCAAACAATGCCTGAAATTTTAAAATGCTTATATTTGCTTTAAAATCTCTCCATAGTCTGCCCCACTCAACCCCTCTAATCTCCCCCAGTCCAACATTTCTGCAAGATATTTGCACTCATCTAGTTCCAAACATCTTGGTCATCTCACGCTTAATTACTCCACTTTTGGTGGTTCTGTTTTCAGCTACCTTGGCCCTAAGCTTTGGAAATTCCTTCTTAAACCTCTTTGCTTCATTATCTTTTTTCATTGATAAGCTGTTCCTTAAACTTTTAAGTCTGACCAAACACTTGAACATCTTCCCAAGTATATGACTCATTCTCTAATTTTGCTCCATAATACTCATGTCTAGCTTTGTCTTACTTCATTAAAGTCACTAAACAAATATAAGATATCTTATTAATGAAAAATGTTTAAAAGGAACAAGCGATTAAGAGTAAACAGTAATTTTGATTCCACAAATTTGTGACTTGGGTACAAAGGATATAGACAAGATATATTTCGCCATTTTATATATATGTGGAATTATGTAAGTATTTAAAAAGAGAGTGTATGATTGTATGTGTGGAGAGGTGGGAAAATAGTTTAGAACAGAGGTTTTCAGTTGGAAACCTGCCACAAATGCAAGACCTACTTGGCAATCTTTGTTGCAATTTCACTATTCTGTCATTAATCTGAATGTTCAGTAGCAATTCAAGGAATCATTCTCTACAGATTATTTTGCTTGTGAATGTCCTCCCATCCACCTACAAAAATGTAAGGCTCAGACATTACCTTTGCAAAGGAAAAACTTGCTTGTTCAGCAAGTTGAATTTGTCTTGAATAATTGCTAGCATGGAAACCAGAATCCTTGTTTGTCTACATCTTAGTTTTAAAGTAAACATGAGTAAGTGAGTATCATTCTTTCTTCTTTACAGCAGAATTTGTCCAAGGACTCAAAAGAATCAGACAATAAATACCTGAAAACATTTTTAGAAAGGAACAAGAGTAGGCCCTTTTCTCTGTCAAGCCCGCTATGCACTCAAACAGATAATGGTTGATCTATTGCAATATCACCTTTCCCAATATACCCACATCCTTTACTGTCATTAGTATCCAGAAATCTATCAGTTTCTACTTTGAATCTGTTCAATGATTGAGGTTTCACAGCTGTCTGGAGTAGATTGACTTCCTTAATTCTTATTCTCAGTTTGCTGTCTGTTGAATAATTTTCGATCAAAAGCAGTCGATTACCCTTTGTCCCCTGTGCTCTATTTTTGTTTATTAAAATTCTGGGTACAACATTATTTAAAGCCTTCTGAAAATCCAAACACAACATCCACTGATTCTTATTTATCTATTTTGCAAGTAACATCCTCAAAATATCCCAACAGGCTTATCAAATATGC
This sequence comes from Chiloscyllium plagiosum, assembly GCF_004010195.1. Classification (NCBI taxonomy): domain Eukaryota; kingdom Metazoa; phylum Chordata; class Chondrichthyes; order Orectolobiformes; family Hemiscylliidae; genus Chiloscyllium; species Chiloscyllium plagiosum. The sequence continues at coordinate 45,289,244 of NC_057716.1, forward strand.
TTTCCCTTCCATAAATCATTACGATTTTATCCAAGAATATCATGTTATATCATATGTACCATTTTGTTTGCAACATTGGTGTCATGTACAATCTAGTGCTGATCTTCTGATTTTCTATACGTATGACTGAAATTATCATAACAACACCTAATTGCCACATTGTCATATCCTTATTGGCTACTGAAACTCTTCCATGCTCTTGTTAACTCCAGACTCAATTATTCCAATACACTCCTGGCTGTACCCCTTGTAAAACTAAAGTCACCCAAAACTCTCCATCCCATGTCTTGGCTCACTGTAAGTTGCATTCCCATGTCTAATTGCTGACTTGTCAAACAATGTTTCAGCTTTAAAATGACCATCCTTATTTTAACATGCTCCATGGCCTTGCTTTTCCTTATCCTACAAAGCCACACAAGCCTCTGAGATATCTGTCCTCCTCTAATATGGCCTCTTGTGCATTCCCAATTACAATTATTCCACCATTGGTGGCCATGCCTCAGCTGCACTCCCAGGTTCCAGAATTCCCTTCCTATACTTCTCTACCTTGCTTTCCTTTTGTTTAAAAAGACACTCCTTGAACCCACTTTTTTGACTTAAAGCTTTTGGGCAAAACACTTAAAGCCTTTCCTGTTTTGCTGCAACTGTAAGGGTTGGTTTTAAATTCCACGTGAGTGAGTGCATTTTGAGTGAGTTAAAATTGTTCCTGTAATATCAATGAAACCACTGTCTCATCCATCTTCCTACTTTCTCAAGCTGCTTAGGTTCAGTGAGAGCGAACAATTCCAACTGGAGTCCAGTGTCACAGGCTGCTCAAACTCTCCAGTATCTTACCTGTTCTTTATAAGGTGATCCTAGGTATTATTCTGTGTTATATGGAGAACATAATCAATGAACCTGATACTCTCAACACAATTATTTTCCAGCAAGAGTTCCTTGATAACAATTGATTGGGAAATGTGGATTTTTTACACTTACAGTTTTTGGACACTGAGGACATGAACTTTTTCAGTTGCAAAGACATCATGAATTCTGACTTCCAATGTTTGATATAGTAAAAGACACATATATTACTAGGTTGCATTAAATGATGTATATTTAATATTTTCTATGACATATGGTTGATATAGAATTATGTAAAAAAATTACCTATTTGATAGGGTTTCCTTCATTCCTTGATTTACTTTACCACCTCCATGGATTAAGATCTCATCTGTTTGTCACTACAAGAGTAAACTTCCCTTTCCAGAAGGGAGTCTGTTTCAGTCAGATCAAAATAAACTGCTGCAGGTTCTGGGCTTCATTTTAATACAGGAGTATGAGAGCACAGCCCATCTGCCAGGATTATCACTGGTACTTTCATAATGGTGTTCAGTGTGTAGATTCTCCCAGAAACTATCTGTCCATGTATGGTCTGTGAAGTTTTATTATCATTTTGAAGAATTCTGTACAAAGTCATGGATCCATCAATATTTCAATTTTGTAAATACATTTTTTGTGTTTTTAATAAACTGTGGACTGAAATGAGAAAGAATTGTTTTGAAAAATGGGCATTTACAAAGATGGCTGCATGTTCTGAAAGTAAGCAATTTGATACCTTTTGTGAACAATGTGCAGCGGAACTGGAACTGAAGGGTTGTTTACAAGTGAAGTGATTGGTTTGTTGACAAGGGACCAATTATCAATGTCAAAGCCCACTGCCTGCCAACAGCTAGGTACCTGTAATTGTTTGTCAAGTAGCTGAAGAGATCGGGTTGTGCACAAGACAAAGGGAAGCTAGTTCAGGCCAGAGAGAAACCAGCCAGTCTGCAGCAACCAAAACCCCTCTCTCAGTTCCCTAATGTAAGTCACATTAAACCAGAAGAAAACAAGCTCACATTTCTTCAGCAGTTAATGCAGGTTGTGACTTTGAATTAGACAAGTCAGAGATTTGTCATAAGGCAAACAGCCACTGTGTGCCTCTTGCAAACCAGTGGAAGAATTCAGAAAATCAAAGGTCAAAGAGAAACCTTTGGATCAGCAAGAACCAGGCCAATGAACTTGGCAACAAAGACTATGGAACTATTTCCCCATTTTTCCTTCTACCCATGTATTTATATCTGGTTGTCTGTGTGTATGAAGGTATGTTTGAGTTTAGAGCTTTGTTCTTTAGAACTTATCTTGTAGATGTTAACATAGTTGAATTGTTTACCAGTAGCTACAGCCTAATAATCTGTAATAAATAGTGGTTCCTTTTTAAGTACAGCAACCTAGTCCATGCTTTCTCTCAACTTAGATCTGAGAATCAGGTAGATTGGGGGTGTTACGTACTTCTTTTAAGAACTTTAAATTCTTTAACAGCTCTGGATTGGTAGCAGTTGATTTCCAGTGCACTGTCCCATTGAGTCATAAAACTGTTAATAGTTTCTTGATAGCATCTAACTTGAGTATTGATGAAAAAGGCAAATTTTGTCAAAGCTTTCCATCTTGCCATTGTCAAAATAAGATACATGACAAGTTTAAAGTGAAAGTAACATTTATGCTGTATGGGAGGAGAGAACTGATTGGGTGGTGAGTGGATTCTGATTGGTAGAGATATTGCCATGGGAAATGTGTCAGTTAATGATGCTTGTCAGCTATCAAATGTTTAAATTTTCAACCAAGCAAGTTCACTTTGTTTTGTTAAGCCATTGCTCTGAGAAATGAACCAGTGAATGGCTATCACATATTTTGCTGAGTTTAAACAGACACGGTACATTTACACGTTCTTCCTGTTTGCAACAAACGGTAATCTATATATTAATATATGGAGGTGCATACACACAAGCACACCATATTACAAGCCCATCTGACCATCCTAAATTGGTTGTCTGCATAACTGTTAGCACAGTTGGGATTGTCCAGCAAATATTGTCCATCATAGAATCACATCAGCTGTTAGACCCTGTTGTGAGTCTTGCTAGCACAGACTCGTTGGTAGTGGCACCATAAGTGGTGTTTATTATGTAATGATTTTAGGGCCCTGGAGAAACATTGCAATGATGTCACAGGAGTGCATATCTTGGGATATAAATAGCATTGTGTGGGCAGAATTAATAGACTCTAGAATGCAAATCTCAACAGCACATGATATGAACACATGAAGAAGATAAATTTTTCCTTACCTAATATAACTATAAGATCAGAGTATGGTACATATGCCTGGCAGTCTTTAATATTGATGCATGCAAAATAGTATAGTTTTGAAGTCCACTCCTGAAGACAGTTCTTTTCCTTAGTCAGTCTGTCTTAAACCCAAATTAATTGAACCACAAAGTAAAATATGTTTACCCCTAATAGGATACTGTTGTCAAGCCAAAAGAAAGTTTCACCTAACTCACAAATGAGTAATATAGTAAATGAATTTCATTGTTGGTAATGATGGCAGGTTATTAGGCTGCATGTCCCAGACAGATGGACTGTATCAGACAGCATATCCCTTCAGCTATTTGCAACAAACAAGATACCTGATGAAGGGCTTTTGCCCGAAACGTTGATTTTCCTGCTCCTTGAATGCTACCTGACCTGCTGTGCTTTTCCAGCACCACTCTTCGACTCTGATCTCCAGCATCTGCAGTCTGCACTTTCGCCAAAATGATGATTGTACCCAACCAGCCTGTGCTTGCAAAACCCACAACATTGTATCCAATATTAGATGTTGGACAACATATGCTAGAAAATCCTGACTATGCAAGAATTATGTTGACGATCAATTTAGGATTGTGACTTGGGCTACAGTGTGGTACACTTGTTTATAGTGGAAACTTGTTTATAGTGCTGTACAGACATTGATGCAAAGAACCCTGATTTTTACAGACCGATTTTTACACATGCACTCCCTCTATTACAAGTCAACAAAGTGGTTGATGGCCAATTGCTAGTTAATTTCTCAGCGAGTGCTTTAGCCAATCAGAGTTAACTATGTGGTTTAAAAATTAAACAACCTTCTCAGTTAACTGTCAGTCATCATCTAACTGGTGCATGTTTCATGGCAATGCGTCAATGAATCAGTGTTCATTTCCTAACCAATTAGCACACTTCTCTCATACAGTATGAATATTGGTTTCAAGAGTCTATTAAATTAGCATTCTTTTGAATTGTCCTGATGAATGTAAGATAAAAAGCTTTGACTAAGCATCTTTTTTACAGTAATACTCATTAGTTATTTTTCTTAATTCATGACTTAATTTAATGACGAGTTCTTAATAATTGATTTAGAACTTAGGATGTTTATTCTCATTGTAACAAATCCCAGTTGGATCGTTCACTGTTGGTAAGTAGACCTCACAGGGACTGTCAATCCTGTTTGGGGTCAATTGCCTTTCCCTAGCAAGGTTTTGGATCCTTTTATTAGGCCTACAGAGCAAAGCAGACCAGATCTTAGTTTCTCTATCTGAAACTAAGGGCAGAAAGATAGAAACTCTTATCAAGGGAACAGTGAGGCTGCAAAAGAAAACTGTCATCTGCCAAAGGATTACATAGCATATATATTTATTTTTAAGATTGGCTTGGTGATGTTTCATCTCCAAGTCTAACCATCTGAAAATTGCAAAGCTTCATTCCACTAAAGATCTGAATTGGCACCAAAAGTAGTAAAATTGCAAACATTTATGGTGTTGTCATATTAATACTTATGCTCCAGGTTTGTTAGTTGTTATATTGTATGGGACAGTCAGTGCACGAAGCCTCTGGGACTGTGGCACTCTTGAACCGGTTCCCTAGCCCACTGCAGCTGACATCCATCACTTGCAACTGGCCTGTCATTGACCTGACACTTTAACTGCAGTGTTGCACCAGTCTAATTGCATTCTATGCATGGTGATAAAGCAATTTTGACTTTCCGTTCATGGAAGCAAAGGTTTGTGTTATATTCAGGCTCTATTCAGACCAGCATTGTAGTCGGCTCAAATTATTTCTGGAAAATTTGGAGGTGACACATTGAAGAAACCTGTTTATTTGGATCCATGTAAACAAGTTGATCTTTAAAATGTTGTTATGCTCAAATTATTGTAGTCTAGGATGAAAAATTCAGATATTTATCAATTCAAAATCTGCTTTGAATCTACTTAGTATTTGTTCATAAAGTCATTGCATTAAACTATAGAAGATAATAAGAAAACTTTTCCTCTACAGCATTATTAAAAAGCAAAAAGGCTTGAGGGCCATAAGGTCTTCAATGTGCTGTTGTTGGAAGAAATTACATGATCAGATCAAGTCTCTACTGGCTAATCTGCAACTGCATTGGTTAATTGTTTAGAAAATTCTGTTCTTAATCATATTGCCGCAATTGTCTTCTCTTTTCTGGGTAGACAGTACTTTGAGGAAGTTTTTATTGGTACTGAATTGATGGGCTAAAAAGATTATTTGTATACTTGCACCTAGAGTGCCTTGATGCTCACCACTCTGGGGATAAGTCCAAAAGCTGCAGCATTTATGATGCTCAGCCCTTATGAATCTAGTCAGCTACACGCTCATAAAGAGAGAGAGCGAGTCCCTGATGAGAACATTATCGTGTCTGCAACTCACGCTGTATATTGAGCGGAAACAGAAATTGGCCTATGACGTATTACCATTATCCAACTACCATTTGGTATATTATAGCATTAAAGGTTAAGTGACAAGGTTGACTATTTTTACATAATATGCAGAGAACCAATGAAATACAATGGCCATAATTCTTCAGTTTTTGTAATCACCATCTGTAAACAATGTGGTTAATTGTCAGGACCCAAGGGCATTTAAAAAACAAAAACGGTTTTGTATAATGGTTCTGCATAACAAACACAATCAACTATTGCATTATTATTTAAGGCGATAGAGAAATTGGCATGCTTTCAAGTAACTTTAATTTTATTTAAGTAGATTATGAAGTACAAATTATCTAAAGATACTTTATAAAAATGACAAAATATTAAAATAACTTTTTATTGTAATTTTAAACTGCACGCTGCAGTTTGGAATTCTAACTGAAGCTAAGTTGAAATATTGTGGGGAAAATCCAATTTCTCTCAAGTTTCTTAAAGGTTCTTTTTAACTGAACAACATGTTAGTATACTACAATTATATTTTATAAATGGTACAAATGAATTTGAAGTTCATTAAAGACCTTTGTAACAAAATGACATTGTTAGCTCATTATTCTTTGTCCCATTAAAACTGAATAGTTTCTACTGGGGTACCTTATAAATGTTAATGCATGTTTGCAAGCCAGTTAGTTTTCATTAGTAAAGCTTTCAGTTTCAGTTAAATTTATAATTTAAAAAAAATCTTATTGTCCTGTTGACTGCCTTCATGAATGAAGGGTCCTGCCTGCAATGTTGATTCTCCTGCTCCTCAGATGCTGCCTGACCTGCTGTGCTTTTTCCAGTGCTATGCTTTATCGGCTCTGACTCTCTAGCATCGCAGTCCTCACTATCTCCTATTGACAACCCTTGTTCGCCCCTATTTCTGTGACTCTAACCTGTGTCCACACACACTTCTCATTATTTACTTGTGGCCTGAACTACATTACAGTCTCAGGATTCTGTTAGGTGATGTTTGTATGTTAGTCATTACCTCCCCACAGCATCACTGAACACAGAGCTGCTGGCTCCCAGTGCCTTGATTCCATGAGAAGGCTCATTGGTGGCTTTATTACTGTCTGATTGTCATGTGATTCCAAAACGAGGCAACACAGGTCTCCCTCCGGCTTTCTGGTCAGCCTCACAATAGCCTGAGACCTCAACCAGATCTGCCTTTACTCACAGTGCTAGGTGAAAAAGTTAGAGATGCCACCTTACAATCAAGATTTCAAATTGAGATAATCTATTATTAAATCATGTCTTTCAGCACTGTAACTCTTCTGTGAGTGTATGCAAAGATTCCATCTCATTTTTCTTTAATGAGTGAAGGAGTTGGCCCAATGCATTGCTTGATGTTAATCCCTTAAAGAAATCCACAAGCACAAACAACTTGGTTATTCATCACATTGCTCTTTATGGATCCCTACTACATGCAAACTGGACTCACATCTACCTACAGCACATTAATGACTATAGTTTTAAAAAATTTACCTACCAGACAATTTAGGATGTCTCAAGATCATGAAACGTTATATACACTGAAATTTATTTTATTAGCTTAATATAGAAAAAAAGTTTCCTGGAATACTAGACTTTAATAAATCACTGCACGTAACATGGCAGCAGCTTTCTATGTTGACAGTTTGTTTAAAAAGGATGTAGTTTTTAATAATGAAGACCAAAAAAAAAGAGAAGTGTTAAATGTTTTCATAAGTGCAGTTTTCTTTCTTAAAAAGAGTTTTTACAGATATTAAAACATAACTCTTTGGCAAAATATTTAAATGCATTAATTCTTCCAAACTAAGTCAATGGTGCTGTCTTTCCAGAACCTGACACCTGTTTAAATAAGAGATGGAAATGTGTCGCTGGAAAAGCGCAGCAGGTCAGGCAGCATCTAGGGAACAGGAGAATCGACGTTTCGGGCATTAGCCCTTCAGGAAGAAGGGCTAATGCCCGAAACGTCGATTCTCCTGTTTTCCTGAAGAAGGGCTAATGCCCGAAACGTCGATTCTCCTGTTCCCTAGATGCTGCCTGACCTGCTGCGCTTTTCCAGCAACACATTTCCATCTCTGATCTCCAGCATCTGCAGACCTCACTTTCACCTGTTTAAATAAGTCAAGTCTTGAGTTTTCAAGACAATTAAAAAGTAGCTGATATATAATTTGTATAAGGTAGATTCCACTTTGCAATTTGATATTAATGCTTTGTATGTCGTGTATAATGCATGGTAATCTGGAAAATACTTGAAAGAAATCTTTGTCATAAAAAGTTGGAAGTATGTTTTGTTTTGGTTTTGATGTCTTATCCAAAAGTGTCAAAATGGCTTCCCTGAGGAATTTTATTTTCAGCAACCTTCCATTCGTACATTTGAGTAGCTGAGCAGACTGGATTTCTGGATTCTTATGAATAAGCAGGTCTTGTCAACTTCTAAACATTTAGCCTTGTGAATCATATAGGAAGACATTTCATTTATATATTCAGTTCTAGAGAGGAACAAGGGACGTCTTGAGTGTCTTCACCTAATAATTGATGCATCTGAAACTCTGGAAAAACATAAGCATCACTTGTTTCCCACAGCAGCCATTGCTTAAAGGCACTTGCAAGCATGGGAAATGATATTGTAAAAGCATGTCCAATTTTATTTTTATTTCTTCCATTATTCGTGTTATTTCTAGTAGCCAATGCTCAATTTAACACAGAGCAAGAGCAATGACAGGCTAAGATTTTCAAATAATGTTTTGGACTTATTTCTTTACTTTTTTGACTTGTTGAGTGTCATTTTTACTTTGTAGCTTTTAAAGTTCAAAGCAGGTTTTATTTCTGCTTGGTATTTAATTATTGATCATTCCCCATCTGGATGATTATGATTGATTATTGCTTTTGGAATATGGAATTTGAGACAGTCAGTTCAAAACATGATCCAAACACTTTCAGGTATGTTGGATAAAAAAGCATATTAGGCAGAGGTCTCCCATGGTATTTTGCACTTTCATGAGAGTGTAAATTACATGGTATTACACACCTATGTTTTCAGTACCATTTATCCAGCAAAAGTGAATAAACTAACTGCATCTTTATTACGTGGTAATCTTGGAATTTTGCAGGGATTTGGCAAATAAAATTCCACAACTGACTAGATTTGCATAAATCAGTTGCCTGATTACTATGCATTCATTTATTATCTACTCAAATTTTATCTTTTTTTTAAGACCCAGAGTCCACAGCAGATGATGAACGAATTGGGCCCAATCTAAGACAGTGCATAATGTACAGATGGTGGGGAGGGGTGTTTTGCAGAAGAAACCCTCGTTTTCAGCAGCTTTACACTGGAGTTTTAGAATTTTAACTCAAAAACTAGCTAATTTTCATTTATTCAAAGTAGCTGGGCAGATAATCAGCATGCACAGCTGCTTAGTCAAGTATCCCTGTAAATAAATCATAATATTGAATCTGTACTGTCCAACTATAGGTTACCTAATTGTTCATGATTATTCTTGTTCTTCCTTTCCTTTTGAGGTAAGAGAAAATATAAATTACACAGCATTTTGTTGACAGTTTCTTTATCTGAAGTGGAAAAAAATGACTTGGCACCTGTAAGGTTTTTAAACTTCATTCTCTGGCTTTTGTTCATTTACTTAAAAATGTTTTGACGTTATGAAGAGAGACAGCCCTGTAACTGTGCTGACAGGATTCTGCCAACTTCAAGATTCCAAATTAGGTGGGAATGTTAGGTTAAGGTTACTACTCACATTGAATGCAATGATGCTGATGTAAATTTACATGTCAGGGCAGATGGGACCCTGAATAGTTTCTATTCACCCCTTCCCCACCACGCCTTACTGAAACAAAAATCAATATTGGCAATAAAGGGACTGTCAAATAGAAAATGTACTGTTAAGCATACAAGTGATTGCAATTCAGTAACGCAAACAATAAAATTCAAAAGGAAAAGTATTTTGCTGAAAGGAGGCTTGGAAATGACTGAAAGTCATATTTAGATAAAGTAATATGTTGGGAATATATAACCTTGAAAAATGACTATTTGAAGGAAGCTTGAATATGGAACTAATTGAATATTCTGGATTTAAAAAGCTATTCAACCTATGTATTTTAGGAAATCAAGCCAGCAACTTAATGGTGCTGTAAGCCAGCTATTATTTAGGAGCAGTCAGATGACTTTGCTGAAAAAGTACAAACCAAGCTTTCAAGAGATGTAAGAAATGGGTTTTATGGCTTCAGTTGCTTCAAAAATTGGTTTAGAAGAGATGCGGGTTACCTAGTAACAGCCTCTGAACTAATGCCATGGTTTCTGTACACACCCAGACCTGTCAGTTGGAGGGACAATCCTCCAAGAAGCTAGCAGCAAGAGGAAACATCTCTCTCCTGAAAAAGAAGAAAATTTGTAACAGATCAAACAGAAACAGATCTCCCTTCTGGAAATTTGAGAAAGTTCCTTCGCTTTCTTTAACTTTGGAGTAGACTTTGATAGGTGAAATGTTACTTATAATTGACATTCACCTAACTTGAGGTCTGTCCCAAAGACAACTGTCAGTATTGCAATCTTGTTAACGAGAAGTTGACTGGACTGTGAGAAACCTGTCCCTGTTTTGATCCTTTCAGTTTGAACTCTTGGCCTCCCGGGGCATTTACCCATTTGCATTCTTTTTAGATTTCTTTTCATTTCTGCAGAGGTGTATGATCTGTGTTATGTGAATGTATGTTTTAGGATTAAGGAAATTCAATTTTAATTCTATTTTTTAACCAATTTGACTATTTATTGCAAGAATATACTTGTATATAAAAACACATTTTGAGTTTATTAAAGAAACCTAGTGAAATGCTTTTCTGTTCTGGAAAACAGTAATAAAGAGAAGCAAATTGATTAGTTTGGTGATTAAATAAAACATTTACACATTTGGTATGACTCATGGAATAGTGGGGTTTGATTTCCAGTTTACTCCTCCCGCCAATCTTAACAAATGTTGAGTGGGAGACAGATGATAGATCCCAAATGAAACAGAACTAAAAACAAAGGGTTCAGAAACTGAAAAGTGAAAGTTTCCAGTCACACAAAATGCCAAGTTTCTAACGATGGTATGAAGAGGGCATCAAGTAAATATAGAAAAGGCATTGAGCTGAAGTCATGCAATGTCCATCCATTGAGCAATGGAGCCTTTTTCCTGTTCCTCCCTTTTGAGGTTAGCTGCCCATTCTAAGCATATTACAGATGAACCCCGATTATCCAAAGGATATGGGTGCGCAGTATTTCGTTCAGTTAATCGAATGCCGGATAGAGTAGTTTAGCCGAGCATCTGGACTTTGTGATCTTGCTGGATAATCTGATATTCAGATAACCGAATGCCGGATAATCGATCTGTTAATCAGATCTGTAACTCTACCCCACCGCTGCCAACGAAGAACATTGAGGTAGCTTTGCACCTTTCTTCATAACTGCACTTTTCCCAACTAAGTAAGTGACTGTGCATCATTCCTCTTTCTTCATAAACCTCCGATGTAGCATGCTGTAACAGGACCATAAGACCTTAGGATATAGCAGCAGAATTTGGCTACTCAGCCCACTGCGTCATGTTAACAATTAATTCATGGCTGATATATTTCTCAAACCTATTTTCCTGCCTTCTTGCAGTAACCTTTGATATCTTACTAGTCAAGAACTATCTATTTCTGTTTGAAAGACACTCAAAGACTTGACCTCTGCATCCTTCTGTGGAAATGATTCACCACCCTCTGATTGAAGAAATTCCTCCTCATCTCCGTTCTAAAGGATTGTTCCTTCACTCTGAGGCTGTGCCTTTGGGTCCTAGTCTTCCTACTAGTGGAAAGATCACCTTCATGGCCACTCCATCCAGGCCTCTTATTATTCCATACATTTCAATGAGATCCCTCCCTCATCCTTCTAAATTCCATCGAGTATAGACCCAGAGTCATAACCACTACTCATATGACAAGCCGTTCAATGCTGGGAGCGTACTTGTGAACCTCTTCTGGACCTCCTTCAAGGCCAGCACATCCTTCCGTAGATATTCGAAATGCAGTCTGACCAGAACTTTATTCGGCCTCACCAGTACATCCTTACTTTTATATTCTGTCTTCTCAAAATGAATGCTACCACTGCATTTGCCTCTAACGGCTAACCGAATCTGCTTCTTAGGAGAATCCTGAACTAGGACTTCTAAGTCTCTTTGTGCCACAGATTTCCAAAGCCTTTCCCCATTTACAAAATAGTTTATGCTTCTATTCTTCCTACCAAAGTGTTTAACCTCACACTTTCCTGCATTGTATTCCATCTGCCACTTCATTGCCCACTCTCCTGGCCTGTCTCCATGCTCCCTGCTTCCTCAACACTACACGTCCATTCACTTATCTTTGTGTCATCTGCAAGCTTAGCAACAAAACCCTCAGTTCCTTTGTTCAGATCTTTAATATATAAAATGAATAGTTGTGATCCCAACACAAACCTCTACAGAACTCTCCTAATAACCGGCTATCATCCTGAAAAAGACCCCTTCATCTGCAGCCTTTTCCTTCTGCCAGTCCTGTATTCATTCCAGTACCTTGCCAGTAACACCATGGGCCCTTATTTTATTTAAAAGCCTGCTGTATAGCAGCTTGTCAAAGGCCTTCTGGCAATCCAAATAGATCATGTCCACTGGCTGTCCTTTGTCTAACTTGCTTGTTATCTTTTCAAAGAATTCTAACTGATTTGTCAGATGTGACCTCCTCCGTTCATAACTACTATCAGGGATTACGAGCCTTTTGATAGAATGCGTGTCCTTGGATTTTTAGTTCCCAATGCTGATCGCTATGCTGCCACGTCTCTGTGAAACCCATAATATTGAATCACCTAATTTCAATCTGCGTTGCAAGCTCATTCATCTTGATTTGTATACTGTGCAATTTAAGTATAGCACCCTTGTTCGTGTTCACCCCCCCCTTCTCATAGTCATGCCCTTATCTAATGTGCCAGAAGCTAGATTCCTGACCCTTTCCATACTCCTTGTCGTATTACTCTGTAAACTTTAACAACCTCTCCTGAGCTCTCACCCTCTTTATCTGGATGAAATTCTTGTGACCACTCTGCAGCATTCCTGCTAGAATCCTGGACCCAGATTGGTTCAGGTGGAGCCTCTCCTGATGGTACAGTCCTTCCTGTCCCGATACTGATGCTAGTGTCCCATGTAATGGAATGCCTTTTTCCCCACACCATTCCTTTAGCCATGTGTTTATAGGTGTACTTCCATAATCTTGTCTCTCTGTCAATTTGCACATGATTCGGGTAATAATCCAGAGATTGGACTCTTGAGGTGCTTTTTTAAAATTTTGTCCCTTATTCCAACATTCCCCACACAGCCCTCTTGCCTATTCTTGTCTGTGTAGTTGGTGTCAATATGGACCACAACAACTGGGTCCTGTCCTCGCCAGTATCCTTTCAAGCTGACTCAATGTCCTTCACCTTGGCACCAGGTAGTCAATGCACCATGTGGAACCCTCGTTCTTGCTCACAAAGGATACTATCTGGCCCCTATTTGTGGAATCCCAAACCACTATTACCTTTCTTTGTGCTCCCTCTACTTGAATGCCTTCCTGGACCTGTTTGACCATCTTCACTGCAGACTCTCTCCTCACCAATACCATGAGTAGGTACTTCATACCTGTTGGACAATATCAAGAGCTGAGGCTCCTCTAATAGCAAGTTCATGATCCGTCTATTTGCTTCACTTATTGTCACGCCCTGACCAATGGCCAAATTTGAAATATTTGAGCTACATGGTGTAACTAGTGTCAAGGTAACTCGCCCCCTCCCAGATGTGCTGAGAAGCTCAGATTCCAGCTCATCAACTCTAAGCCTGAAGGTTTTCAGGCCGCAGGTTTTTACTGCAGATGTGCTTGCTCACTGTGGCTCGCAATGGAATCCACCAGCACTCTCACCATGCAAGAGAAACACATTGTCTGTACTACCATTTCTAATATAGTTAATGAGGTTTTATTTATTAACAATATTATTCTTGGATAGTTTCTAAATTATAATATGCTTTCTGAATCTATTACTACTTATGCCTAGTCCCTAATGTAGGCCCCTTACCAACCAATCAGACCACAGCTCGCTTTCTAAAACAAAATGATAAAAGCTGTGAACACCAGAATGATGAAAATCCCTGGCTTTAAGTTGTACTTGCCGCCCTTCCCCCAAACTGGCGAGTCTGGATATGTTCTCTGCTTCATGTTCCATTTCCTGATAATCAAATGTCCGTACCAGACCTTGATCTGAAGTTTAGTTTGACCTCCTTGCTTTCAAATCCTTCCCTTTCATTATCAGCCAAAGACCTTTCTGTAATATCACTCTTGGAAATATCATTCCCACCACTCCTTCCCACTTGCTCACAGGAACATCTGGAGAATAGGTAAGATCCTGTTTCCTCTTGCCCCTGAGGATATAAAGAGCTCAAACCATATCCCATAAAATGAACAAAAATCTCAAATGAAATACAATCCTATTTGTGGAAGTTGCAAATCCAAGTCATTAGTATGCATCCAACAAATGACATCCCTGAAAACTATAATGGAAATCCAAATACCTACCAGTTTTGTTTTACCAACTCTGTTAGTTATACCCACAATAAACTCTAGCGACTTTTATCAAGCATGATTTCTCTTCCACAAAATCATGCTGACTGATTGCATTAAGGTATTCTAAACGTACTGCTATTTCTTCTTTAATAATGGACTCAAACTGTTTCCCAATGACAGTTATTAGGCTAACTGGCCAAAAGTTTCCTGCTTTTTGTTTCTCCACTTCTTGAATAGGGGGAGTTACCTTAGCAGTTTTCCAGTCTACTGGAACCTTCCCAGAATCCAGTGAGTTCTGGAATTTTTCAACCCAGTGCCATCACTATCTCTGCAGCCGATTTAAAAAAAAACCTTTGGATACAGGCTATTTAAAGATTTTCTGTCTTCAACCCATGATTTTTCAAATCCCCATAATAAAGACTGTTAAAATTTCTGTCCATCGCTTACAATTTTGCTTTTCTGTTACCTTTAGTGTTCTCCACCTTGAATACTGATGAAAATTATTGGTTTCAAAGGTGCTGTCCAAGGAGCCATGATGAGTTGGTGCAATGCATCTGTAAGATAATATACTATGCTGCTACTGTCTGTCAGCAGTGAAGAAAATGAGCATTGAGGTTGGCGAATGTGGTGACAATCAAGCATTGCCCTGGAAGCTGTTAAGCTTCTTGAGTATTATTGGAGCTGCATTCATACAGGCAAATGTGGAATATTCCATCACACACTTGTATCTTGTAGATGATGACAAGCTGAGGAATTAGCAACTGAGTTATTCACCACTGAATTTCCAACCACCAGACCTTCTCTTGTTTTATATAGATTTATATGGCTGGTCCAGTTCAGTTTGTTGGCAATGGTAACCACCAGAATATAGATAGTGGGAGATTCAGTGATGGTAATGGCTTTAAATTTCAAGATTCGGAGGTGCCGGTGTTGGACTGGAGTGGACTAAGTTAAAAGTCACACAACACCAGCTTATAGTCCAACAGGTTTACTTGGAAGCACTAGCTTTTAAGGTGCTGTCTCTTCCACCTGATGAACGGGCAGCGCCTCAAGCCAGTGCTTCCAAATAAACCTGTTGGACCATAACCTGGTGTTGTGTGATTTTTAACTTAAATTTCAAGGTGCAATTGTTAGATTCTCTTTTGCTGGAAATAGACATTGTCTGGCACATATGTGGGTGCTATTGCTGCTTGCCACTTTTCAGGCTAAGCATAAATGTATCCATGTCTTGCTGCATTTGGACAATATCTTTCAATATCTGAGGATTTACAAACAGTGTTGAAGTTTGTGCAGTCATCAGTAAGCATCCCTGTCTGACCTTAGGATGGAAGGAAGGCCAAGATGGTTGGGCTTAGGATGGTTGACCTCCAACAAGCACAATCATCTTCTTTCATGCCAAGTATGACTCCAACTAGTGGACAGGCATCCCCAGATTTCCAGGGCTGTTTATTAGGGCTTCTTGATGCCTTACTTGAACAACTATGACTTTGATGACAAAAGCACCCATGCTCATTCCCCTTTTGAGTGTGGCTGTTTTGTCCATGTTTTGACTAAGGTTGTAATTAAGTCAGGAGCTGAAGCAGGCCTGTCAGAAACCAAACTGAGCAGCTGTGATTAACTTATTGTTGAGTAAGTGCTTCCAGAAATCAACGTCCATGCCACTTTCCATCAGTTTGCTGATGAGCCAGAATGTTCTAAGTTTAAGTTCCAGAAAAATCAGGGTAGCCAGTCTGGTACAGTACTGAGGCAGTGCTACAGTGTTCAGGCTGCCATTTTTTAGATGCAACATTAAAAGTGAAGGTCCATCTAACCTATCAAGTGGATTTAAAAAGATCCCACACTAGTGCTTTGAAGAAAAGCTGAGGGATTTTCTGTAAGCTATAATTATACCTAAACTGATGTCACAAAGAAGTTTACATGGTAATTATCACTGTTACTTATGTGCACAAATTGGCTGCTACATTTCCTGTATTGTAAAATTGGCTATACTTCAATCATTCTTCATTAGCTGTGAAGCACGTTGAGATATCTGGTTGTGAGAAGCGCCAAAGAAATGCAAACGTCCTTTGCATTCAATGACTACTTCATTTTCAGCCCTCCACCCCTCTTCATCTTCCATCAATTCTTTCTGTTTTTCTCCTGCCTTCGCTCCCTCCTCTCTGCCTTCTTTCTCTTCTGTTCTTTTTCCGACCCGTCACTTCTCCATACCACTTTCCTCCTTCCATTCTCTCCCCTTTGCAGTATCATGAACCCAACACATAACTGTAGTGTTTTAAAATTAAATCCAGAACAAACTTTTAAATAATTAGATAAAATATTGCACTTTATATTCATCAGCTGCCAGATCTCTCTCTGATCAAATTTGGCTCAAACAAAATGAAATACAAAAGGTCTCCAGTCTTCAAAGTTACTTTCATGTTCCACATTTATGAATTCTGCTATGTCAGAGTATTAAATCATCGTTAGAAATTATAAAATAAGCATGATCAATTTGGGAAGCTCAGGTATAGATTCAGCTTACCTTTTCTGATAAATGGTTCTAATAATTTTATAGATTAGATGAACTGATGACTCTTCAGTGGAAATGATGTGTTCAAAAAGAATATAAACTTAACACCCCCATTCTAATTTCATTACTGAGTCCAAACATGTGGGGGTTTAATGAATTATTGTTTATGGCTTAGTTATAGGAAAATAATGCAATGCATACATCGAGTGTTTCTCATGATGTTGTACGTGAATTATTCAAGTAAAGGTCATGAATAGAAGATTTGCTCTCTCCACAAATTCCAAGGCATTTTTCAACACTATTCACAAGGTACACAGCATAGCGATAGACTTTATAACTTTCATCACCAGTGGTATTTGGTATTTTAATAATTTTAACATCACCTATTAGAGTAAAAATAAATGCCAGTAAATGATGATGAGCCACAAAAACTTGCTCTTATTTTGAGCTTTGATTGCTCCTTAAATTAATAACTCAGTATTTTGACCATGAAATGAGACCCATTATTTTTCAATGTTGTCATTTGTCTAATGCAGTCAATGATAAGGTGTCAAACAGTTTGTGTACACTCTGAGCACTGGCTGCTAATTAGTTTTTTGAGAGAACTAATAGTATTGTTAAAGAACAAGTTTGATTATGCACATGTAGCTAGTGGGAACAGTTTCTTGATTATTATGTGCATTGGATTTAGTAGATAAGACTGGTGAAGTGGACCAAAGAAATGTTTGCTGGGAAAATTAAAGAGACAATAACAAGAGGAGGAAAAAGGCAGGAAGTGAGCACTGTAGATTTGGCAGATATATCAAAAAGAAGGAAATATCTGAAATAATACAAAGTATAAAGGTGATAAACAGAAAGAAGAATATAAAACTAAGGAGACTTTGAACCTCAGGTGGAAAGGCAATATTGTAAGGAAAGCAATAATGGAAGTGGCAAATTTGTTGCTGTAAGTATTTAAAGAATTATTTTTGTTGTTAAGGTGAGGCCAGTGAGAAGTCATTTTTCTACCAAACACAGGGCTTTAGATATTGAGAGTAAGTTGGTACAATGAGAAGGATAACCATTGTTGGTGGAAATCAACAATATGAAACATAAACAGAGATATTCACAAATAAGGGCAGGTATTTTGCTGGAAAATTAAAAGTGAGGTAAATATGTTATAATCACTTTGTAAAAAAAGCCTGTAACTCCTTATACATGCAAAGAAATGTTGAACTGCAAAAAGAGTGAATAAGTCAGGTATCCAATAGCTTGATTTAGCAACTAGTTTAAGAGTAAGAAAGAAATAGAGGAGAGGCGATTCTGAGAAGTTTGATAACTGGATAGCTGCCAGTGATCATATGGTTAAAAAAGTGAGGAAACGGGAGAAGTTAGCCAGGTAATGCATGAGAAGCTATGTTAGAGAAAGGAGTGTTATGGAGGCTGGGATGAGTTGGAGGTTGTAGGGCATAGGCAGGTTATGGAGTTGGTGTGCTGATAAGAGATGGCCAGTGGTGTCTGTCCAGAGGTAAAGGTCAGAATGCCATGGTAAGATGTACAGAATATGTGCAGTGCAAAACCGTCTTCCACTGGAGCTACTGACAGCAATAAGATGAATGCTGAACATCAGGTTTTCATCTAGACCATGTCTGGACAGTGTACAGACATCATGTAAACAGATGACACCACTTGATCCATGAAATCACTGCTGTGGACAATTGGAGGCAACACTAAGCCTACGGAACAGATGATAATCCCAACTTCAACACTTCGATCTTTCTATACATTTCCTCCTGTTTAAAAGCAGTTACGAAGTGATGGAAGCCTTCATAACGTTTGATAATCCATCATTCAATCCTGACAAAGTTTCATATTAGTACGGATGCTGTAGAAAAGACAGCTATCACACAGACAAGAGTTAGAATATTGTGTGGCATCAATAATGGCTATCATTTGAAGCCCATTCTTGTAGTTCCAACGAAAATGGCATTTGCTGATAAAGCTGATGATAGAAAGTGAAAATACCTTTACAAGTGTGATGACATATTGATGGTGAAGTGTCATCCATGTCACCTAGGTGTCCTCCTAAAGTCTTATTTTACCTTGCATTCCCATTATGTCCACATGCAGTGCTGCTGGTCACAACAGGGGTAGAGGGGAACCTTTGTACAGTAGAGCTGTTGGTGTTGAAATTTTGGTCAGGTGACCCCAGTAGCATAGGTATCCTAGCGCCCAGATACGCTGAGTGTGATGTAACCAGATAAAGGGTCGCTGTCCTCAAGGTTGATCTCCTACAGAGGTCTGAGAGCGGAGCTGGAGGGCCTAGCCACCCTGAAGTGTCCTGAGAGAAGACTTTAAGAGGGGGGTACTGTACGTGACTCCTCCTCCAACTGGGTGTCAACTTGCACCATACTGTCTCCTAAGGAAGGGGCACCGAGAGTGATGTTTCTTGTCCCTCTGTTTGTTTGCCTTTAGTACTGAGATGGAGTGCATGACCGTGTGTATCTGGCAGACACAGTGTTTTGGATCTGGCTTTCCATGGTGTCCATGGATGCAGCCAGATGCTCACTTGTCAGAGCCAGTATGGAGCTAGGACTTAGACACTGCAAATGCCATTGGTGTCAGCAGGAGACCAAGAGAGAAAGTGATTGGTGTAGGAGCTTAAACGTCTTAAAAAGACATTCACAGTGGCAATAATGGGAAAGCAGCACAGCTTGTCAATGATTATTACTGGGATGTGGAAATCTTAGCATCGTCCATGAGCAGTAAGGGTCCTCCCGCACGAGGGCAAGGACTTAGAGTCATATGGCCATAGAAATGGGCGGCACGGTGGCACAGTGGTTAGCACTGCTGCCTCACAGCGCCTGAGACCCGGGTTCAATTCCCACCTCAGGCGACTGACTGTGTGGAGTTTGCACGTTCTCCCAGTGTCTGCGTGGGTTTCCTCCGGGTGCTCTGGTTTCCTCCCACAGTCCAAAGATGTGCAGGTCAGGTGAATTGGCCATGCTAAATTGCCCGTATTGTTAGGTAAAGGGGTAAATGTAGGGGTATGGGTGGGTTGCGCTTCGGCAGGACGGTGTGGACTTGTTGGGCCGAAGGGCCTGTTTCCACACTGTAAGTAAGCTAATCTAAATGTACAGCACGGAAACAGACCTTTCAGTCAACATCCACGCCGACCAGATATACTATACTAATCAGTCCCATTTGTCACCACTGGGCCCATATCCCTCTAAACCCTTCCTATTCATATGCCCATCCAGATGTCTTTTCAATGTTGCAATTTTACCAGCCTCTGCCACCTCCTCTGGCAGCTCATTCCATTCACGCACCACCCTTTGCATGAAAAAGTTGTCCCTTTTAAATTTTTCCCCTCTCACCCTAAACCTATGCCTTCTAGCTCTGGACTCCCCCCACATGAGGGAAATGACCTTGTTTGTTCACTCTATCCATGCCCCTCATGATTTTATAAACTTCTATGAGGTCACCCCTCAGCTTCCGATGCTCCAGGGAAAATAGCCGTGCTCCTTGTGGTGGTTGAGGAGACAGATTTCGGGCACCCCACCGACCATTCTGGTTCTGCACTATAGTAGGCTGTTTTGTCCTGGAATCAGACAACGGGATATACTGAGTGAAGTAAAAACATATGGTACAGCTGCTATTTTTGGTGTAGGTGGAAGAATGCCAGTAAGATGCCCTGAGTGGGTGAGCAGGCAGTGCAGAGTTAGTTCTTACAGTGAGTGACAATGAGTGAGAGAAGATGTTGCATGCAATACTGACAGTGATAGATCATGAGACGTATTGGGTACAGTAGCAGAATTTGAGTGCATATGAGATAGTAGAGAGAAGATAATGGCACTTTCTCTCCACTCCGTGAGGGTGCCATTAATTTTCTTTCTGCATTGTTGGACTTGTGTCCAGGCTGTGGACACTGTACTGGCCTCCAGGTCGTTCTGTTATAATGTATATTTCATCAATGCAAATTTGCTGTAACGCGATTGGTGAATTGAGCTGCTGTTTCTAAAGCGTGAACTTTTAAAACATATGTTGGCTGTAAGGCGATTACAGCACCAACACTTTAAATTTTCCTTCTAAAGCATGATTTTTCTTTAATGTGGGGTTACACAAGAGCCTAACCATCGCGTTATTGAAGAACTGACTGTCCATGACAACTTCACAGCAGTATGGGAAGGTCGGGCACCATGGTGTCCTTTGGCATTCTTGAGGAAAGAGGACAGTTGTCCTCTCCACTATTCCATACTTAAGGTTCACAGTCGGCAATCCAGTGTGCCAACTTGTCCATGTTGAACATTTCTGGGGCATTCCTTCCAACACCACAACCGTGAAGGTCAGCTTCTGACTGACGGTGCTTATCCTGCTGCACAGCTATGACACTGTCACTGGGAATAGTGGGAGGTCATGGCAGTGTCAAATACGCCCGTTGCTAGTCAGCACAAGATGATGCTAGCTAGATGCACTGTATATATAATGAAGTGAGTGGGTGACAATAGTGCAAGTCACATGGCTAAACCAGACAGCGAGAAACCCTCCCTGAAATTCTTCAAAATTGACACTTTGCTGATTTCTTTTGTAAAACTTAGCCCTAAGATGGCCATAAATATTCTTTCTATAATGTTTGTATTAATAAGCTAGAAATAAATGACTAACAATTTAATTGGCTCATTGTGGCAAAAGTATTAAGAAAAGATTTTTATTTGCTGTTTTGGGATTGTACAAGTGTCATTCTCAAGTGCTGTAATCTACAGTTCGGTTGTTGTCATAGCTCATGATAGCGGAATGTTATTGATTCAGCTGTTACCTCAATTTACCTGCATCTGAGATTCCATTGCTTTTATTATGGTGTCTGCCTTATAGATAATATTAATATCTGGTGCCTTCTCCTACATCTGACTAAAATGTGGAGAAATCTTTTATTTATGGTCGGAAAATCTTTTAGATGAAAAAGCCATAAGTGTTCTATACAACCTGTTTAGTAATCTCTAACAAGAAAGATTGAAATCCTGGGAAACAATCTTCTGAAGAAATGAAATAGTGTGCCCTTCTGAACCCTTGGGGGGAAATAATGTGTCTATTTGTTTGGATATGAAATGGTAGTTCAAAATGACTGAAGGACAAAGACAAAAATATTCACAATTTGTTGTGCAAAATAGAAAGGAGTGTTAACTATTGCATCTTGAGTCTCATTACTTTACAGAAAAGAGTAGATCACACAATTTGAATAGACAGTGCTTCGCATTATGAAAATGAACAACGTTCATGGCTCTTCTTATATAAATTTACTTCACCTTACAAAGAGGCTGGTTCTAGATGTAATATAATATGCTAGTTGAAAATTGACCTGGATAGAGAACATACAAATGTAAAAAATAGGAGCAGGAAAGGCCATTCAGCCCTCAGACATGCACAGACATTCTATAAGGTCAAAGTTGATCTTCACCAGCCTTAAATCTCGCTTTATGTCACATCCTCATTACCCTCAATTCATCAATATTTCAAAAGTCTATCCACTTCCTTTTACATAATTCAGTGAAATAGTCACCACAACTCACTGGAGTAAAGGTTTTAGAGACAAGAAATTGCTCTGCACCTCAGTTCTGAGTGTCTCTTTATTCTGTAATTACATCCCCTAGCTCAAGATTCTCCCATTAGAGGACACATCTCAGAAAGCTCCCCCAGAACTGTAATGAATAAGGGCCTAGCTTATTTAGCTGTTCTTTGTAAATGAACCCCTTCATTGCAGGAATTAACTTAATGAATCTCTTTTGAACTGTTGCCAATGCTCATGTATCCTTTCTTAAATAAGGGGGCCAAAACTGTGCTCCAGGTGTGATCTCATCAACACTCTGGTTTTAAACTCCAACCCCTCTCCTCCAGCAATACAGGCCAGAATTCCATTTGCTTTCTTAATTACTTACTGTACCCTGCATGCTTATATTTTCATGTTTTATTCACAAGAGCACCCAGATCCCTCCATACTTTCTTGAAGTTTCTCCCTTTAAGTAATTCTTTCCACCAAGGTGCATGACTTCATGCCTTCATTAAGATATATTAAGTTCCATCTGTCAAGTCTTTGCCCACTCACTCATCCCTTTGCAGATTTTTTATGACCTCATCACAACATGCCTTCCCACCTTTTTTATGTAACTTCAGCAAAGTTGGATACATTACACTGAGCCTTCCTCCAAAACATCAGAATAGACAATAAATAAATGAGGCCTTAGGACAGATCATTGTGGCACTCTACTCAGTTCATATTTCCAACCTGAAAATGGCACTGTAAATGATAGTAATGAGGAAATCACAACATGTTAACATTTTATTATCCAGACAGAGGCTAGTTCTAAAACCAGGGAGTTGATGAGGTCACACCTGGAGCACAGTTTTGGTCCCCTTATTTAAGAAAGGATACATGAGCATTGGCAACAGTTCAAATGAGATTTGGATATCTGTAGAATTTGATTGTAGAGCCTCAGCCATTAAAACGTTACATGAGCCTATTCTGATTTATTTGAGAGCTGCTCATTCAACACTTTATCTAATCTTTGTTCAATTTTGTAGAAATATTTAAAACTCCCAATGTATTTTTATTCAATTGACTCCTCATGTACTTGCAAATAAGCTGGAAAACTAGGTGTTGGTTAGGTGTTTCACTAAACAATCTGATTGAAGAAAGTTCTCCCTTAATGGTTCTATTTATTCAAACAGGCAGGCCACTGAATAATCAGGGGAACCTCTCTGGATTACTAAGAAACTGGGATGTGTCACCCCTCCCCCATTCGATTGCACAGCTGGGAAATTCAGTCGCAGAATGCCATTTGACCACAAAAGCCCTGGGGAGCTCAAATGCTGTTGTTTCTACACATGCAAACTGACAAGAATTTCCGGCAGAAACCCACCCAATCAAACATCCACATTTACTCCAAAAATGTGGAAAGTGAACATTTTAATTCTTAAAAAAGTGCTTTAATCATTATCTGTTCGCAAAAGTTTGTTAATATTGGAATTACTCCGAAATTCAATTCCCCATTGATGTACAGTTGTTAGGTTCAACCACAAAGTGTAGTACTGAGTCATATAGTCAAGATTTATAATGTATTTAAAAAAACTGAAAGAACTGTGGATGCTGCAAATTAGAAACAAAAACAGAAATTGCTGGAAAAGCTCAGCAGGTCTGGCTGCCTCTGAGGAGATAAATCAGAGTTAACATTTCAGGCCCAGCAACACTTCTACAGAACCCTGGCCTCTATCAATTCTGAAGAAGAGTCACTGGACCTAAAATGTTAACTCTGATTTCTCTCCACAGATGCTGTCTGACCTGCTGAGATTTTTCAGTAATTTCTGTTTTGTGTTTGTAATATATTAACTCTTCAAGATAGGAGGAGTCATTATGAACACGCAACATTATTTCTTTCTTCACAAATGCTGTCAGACCTGTTGAGTTTCTCCGGCATTCTCTGGGTTTCTTTCAGGTTTTCAGCACCTGCAGTATTTTACTTTCATTACAATGTAATGTCTGACCTCAGCCAGAGTCTCAGTCAGGTCACCTCAATATAGTTGGGTGGGATGTATCCATTTTTTATGGGCTGGGTGTTTCTTCTGATCAAGACGTGTGATGTAGAGTGCAAATATCTAGGTTAGTCAATATTATTGGGTAAGTACAAGGAACAGTTTCTTGGCATGATACACCTGGTCGGCATGAACGAGTTGGATTGAAGGATTTGTATCCATGCTGTACATGTCTATGACTCTATGACTCCATGAGTGGGGAGAAAAGGAAATAAGGTTGGCAGACAGAAACAGTATTACTGATTGGAACAGCATGATATAGTTTTAATGATCTATGTTATCTATATTATCGATCTTATCTATTTGTCATTTTCTTTTTCAAAGTGGTGATTCCTAAAGTGTTCATAGCTCAGACTGAATAGCGGCAATCCAACAGTCATCTTTTCTCATCTATGATCCTAATTAGTGAGTGTTTTGAATTATTTAACCATCATCTACATTCATGTTTGTGTAGTTTGAATTGAATGAAAATTTCTATTTTCCTCAATAACCAAAATTCGATTCAGATTCTGATTTCAGTAACTCTGTTACCCAGAATGGTCTCATGAACATTTACTTTCTTGGATATATCTGTATGAGTAGATGTTTTATGGCACAGCACTTGAGTATGGCTGAGAAAAGATACACATGATCAATAATTTTGTCTAATGCTCATTAGCTCAATTCACAAGAATACCAACTCTAGAGGACACCAACACTTGTATTGTATGACAAGGGGAGTGCTGATTGGTTGGTAGAAATGTTATCATGAAGAATGCTGAATAACAGTTAGTAGCCAGGTTTTGTTGAAATGTTATACCATGCAGGTTTATTCTGATTGGTCAAGACATTGCCCTCAGGAATTAACCAGCAAATGGTTGTCATCATCTATTTTGTAGAGTTGAAGCAAATGTTCTGCACTGTGCCTGTATGAGACAGCCATTTATTGGTCAGAGCATGAGAAATTAACCTATCAAAGTCAAATTGCCTGATTTAAAATTTAAATAAAGCCTGGCTGTTAATTGTCAGTCAACACTTCATCAGCAAGTGTGTGGAGGACAATATACTGAGGAAGTCAATCCAGGTGTTCTCCAACAGCAAACCCTGGATGAATCAGGACATACAGAACCTGCTAAACACCAGGCATGAGACCTTCAGATCAGGAGACCCACTCAAATATAAGGAATCCAAGTGTGACCTTTGCAGAGCCATTAAGACAGCCAAGGACCAATACTGATCCAAACTCGAGACCCAGACACCCGGCGACTATGGCAAAGACTGAATGACATCACAGGTTCTAAAAAGAGACAGTGCAAGATAGCAGACGATGACACATCCCTCCCAGATCGTCTCAACGGCTTCTATGCTCGCTCTGAGCAGAATTTCGGCGGAGAGGTAACACCTATTCCGACAAGTCCTAATAAACATATCCCAACAGTCACTGCATCAGAGGTCAGATCAGTTTCCCTTCGTGTGAATCCAAGGAAAGTGATGGGACCAGACGGAGTACCAGACCGTGCAGTCAGGGCACGTATAGATCAACTGGTAAAGGTCTTCTCAGACATCTTCAACCTCTCCCCACAGCAAACCAATGTCCCTGCCTGTTTCAAGAGGGCCAACATCATCCCCGTGCCTCAGAAAGCTATACAGCATGTCTCAATGACTACCGCCCAGTGGCCCTAACTTCGGTGGTCATGAAGTGCCTTGAAAGGCTGGTCATGGCATTAATCAACTCCAGCCTCCTCACTACTCTTGACTGACTCCAATTTGCCTCTCCAACCAACAGATCCACGTTAGATGCCATATCACTTGCCCTTCACTCCTCCCTAGAACATCTTGACACCAAGAACAGTTACATAAGAATCCTACTCATTGACTACAGTTCAGCCTTCAACACTATTATCCCCTCGAGACTGATTACTAAACTTGGTGATCACGGATTAAGCCCCACTCTCTGCAACTGGATTCTCAGTTTCCTCACCTGCAGGTGACAATCAGTGAAGATTGGAGACAATATTTCATCCTCACTAACACTCAACACTGGAGCCCCTGAGGGGTGTGTACTCAGCCTCCTACTGTACTCACTGTATACCCATGACTGCGTCACCAAATACCAGACTAATGCCATTTACAAGTACGCTGATGACACCACCATAGTCGGTCGAATCTCAGGTGGCAACAAAACAGACTATAGGTGGGAGGTGGAAGATCTGGAAAAATGGTGCACTGAGAACAACTTAGCTCTCAATGCCGACAAAACCAAGGAACTCATTATTGACTTTCGGCGGGATGTTACTCGTGACCCCTAGATATTTACAGCACAGAGATAGAACGAGTGGAAAGTGTCAAGCTCCTGGGAGTGGTCATCCACAACATGCTTTATTGGACTCTTCATGTGGACGCACTGGTTACAAAGGCCCAATAACGTCTCTTCTTCCTCAGGCAGCTGAGGAAATTTGGCATGACGGTGAATACCTTTGCAAACTTTTATAGGTGTGCCATCGAGAGCATTCTGTCTGGATGTATCACTACCTGGTATGGCAACTGTACCATTCAAGATCGGAGACAGTTACAGAGAGTGGTGAACTTGGCCCGGACAATCACAAAGGCCAACCTCCCATCTATAGAATCCGTCTCCCAGGCCCACTGTCAAGGAAAGGCTGCCAACATTCTTAAAAATCCATCCCATCCTGGCAATGTTTTCCTACAACCTCTACCATCGAGGAGAAGGTACAGAGGCCTGAACACACGCACCAGCCAGTTTCGTAACAGTTTCTATCCTACTGTTGTTGGAATACTGAATGGACTCACAAATTCTTAACATTTGCCCGTACCTATGATTTTGTTTTTGCCACTGTTTACATATTATTTACTATCAATGCTACTTAACTATGTGATCTGCTGTATTACTCGCCAGACAAAGCTTTTCACTGTGCCTTGGTACACGTGACAATAAATTCAATTCAATTCAATTCAATTCAATTCATTAACAGGTGCATTGTCTAAGACAGTACTTGAAACAATCAGAGGTCAAAGCATCAGCAAATAGAACCTGACCAAGCTGCATGAGATAGGGTACGATTATAACATTTAAGTAGACAAGTACATCAATAAGAAACATTTAGATGGATATGGGCCAAATGCAGGCAAATGGGACCAGTTTAGTTTAGGAAACCTGGCCAGCATGGGCAGGTTAAGCAGAAGGGCGCCTGTTTCCATGCTGGCCATGCTGTTTCTGTGTCTCACCAAACAATTGGCACTGTCCTCTTCATGCAATGGAGTTTTGGTTTTCCCTTCAAATTGCTATTCTTGCAAATTGACACTATGATTGCAAGTTGAAAAACTTTGAAAAATCTTTTTTTTCAAGAATATTCATTTTTACGTGAAGAGCAATGGCCAGATCCTGATTATGAGTGTTTTGAAGATATATACACTGTTCATAGTGGTTACTGGATGTTCTTCCTTCACCCCTTGTATATTTTGATATTTTAAAATGCATTTTTGAGTAAATGTTTTTATATGGGAGACAGGTAATGATGGAATGGGAGCACTTCTCTACCTTTTGCATCTGGTGTCAGTAGCAAGTACTTCTCAGTCAGGTATAGTATGGGTTAGAAGGCGAGAATGATACCAATTGTACAAGAGTAACAGTGAATTTTGCCCCTAAGATCTGAAGGCAAAGATCTATACATCTATATTTTTGTTTCCAATTACCATATCATCTGTGCATTAAGTTTTTACGCTTGATATTGCTGATTTATGCTGAACTTTGTTCTGAGTCAGTGCACATTAACAATCAAATTGTTAATATTCACAAGCATTTTCAGAGATGTTTTTATCCAAACAGTCTGAGCTTCTGGGTAAAATAAAACATACCTAAGGTCTAGGCAACTAAAACAGACAAAGTGCTTGAAGAGTATAGAGAACAGAGGAAGGAGCACAACCGGGGAGTTAGGATGGCTAAAAGGGACTATGAAATATTGTTGTCAAAGAGTGTGGTGCAGGAGAAACACATTCGTCAGGCAGCATCCGAGGAGCAGGAGAGTTGATGTTTTGAGCATAAGCTCTTCATCAGGAATCTGGGAATTGGGTCTCTGTTTCTTATGATGATTTGAAGTGGGAAGGCATCATTTGTACTCCACTGTGAAAGTAGATTAATCTGCTGTCCTCACTTTCTCCTATGGAGTATTGTTGGCTAGCAGGGTTAAGGACAATCAGAAGGCATTTTATATACATATATTGGGAGCAGAGGGTAGTTAGGGAAAAAGTAGGCCCGCTTAAGGATAAAGGAGGGAGGTTATTTGTGGCACCAGAGGAAATAGGTAAGATCATTAATGAGTACTTTGCATCAGTATTCACCAAAGAGAGGGACATAAGGGATGTTGAGCTTTGGGAAAGATATGTGAATAATCTTGGGCAGGTGAAAATAATGAAGGAGAAAGTGTTGGGTCTCTTGAAATGTATATAGGTAGACAAGGATACTGTGGGAGGCAAGAAAGAAATAACTCGGGCTTTAACAAATATCTTTGCATCTTCTTTGGCCTCAGCTTCCAGAGGATTGGAGAATGGGCTATGTTGTTCCTTCATTAAAGAAGGGAAACAGAGATAATCCAGCTAATTATAGGCCAGTGAACCTGATGTCAGTGTTGAGGAAGTTTTTGGAGAAGATACTGAGAGACAGGATTTATTCACATTTGGAGGCAAATGGACTTATTAGTGATAGGCAGCATGGATTTGTGTGGGGAAGGTTATGTCTCACCAACTCTATTGTGTTTTTGAGGAGTAGACAAGAGTGACTGATGAGGGAAAGGTGGTGGATATTGTCTACATGGCCTTTAGTAAGGCAATTGAAAAGGTATCTCATTCATGGCAGGCTGGTACAAAAAGTAGTGTCTCATGGAATCCGGGATGAGCTGGGCTAGATGGATACAAAACTGGCTTTGTCATAGAAGATGGAGAGTAGGAGTGGAAAGGTGCTTTTTGGAATGGACATTAGTAAATAGTGGTATTCTGCAGGGATCGGTGCTGGGACCTTCGTTGTTTGTACTGTATATAATTGACTTGGAGGAAAATGTACGCAGTCTGATTTGGAAATTTGGGGATGACAAGAAACTTGGGCAAGTTGCAGATAGTGAGGAGGATTGTCAAAGGATACAGAGGGATATAGATAGATTGCAGATTTGGGTAGAGAAAGAGATGGAATTTAATCTGGATAAATGTGAGGTGATACGTTTTGGAAAATCAAAGTCAGGTGCAAATTATACAATAAACCTTAAGGAGTATTGTCATAAAGAGGGTGTACAGGTCTACAGATCCCTGAAAGTGGCAACACAGGTTGGTTAAGCATCCAGAAGACATTCAGCATGTTTGTCTTCATTGGCTGGGGCATTGAATATAAAAGTTGGCAAGTTACGTCTCATTTTAGTTAGACCACAATTGAAATATTGCATGCAGTTCTGGTTGCCATACTACCAGAAGGACATGGATGCTTTGGAGACTGTGCAGACAAGGTTTACCAGGATGTTGCCTGGTCTGGAAGGTTTTAATTATGAAGAGAGGATAGAAACTTGGATTGTTTTCTCTGTTGGAAAGATGGAAGGTGAGGGGGTGACCAGATAGAGGTCCACAAAATTATGGGAGGCATAGATCGGGTAGATACTCAGAGACTTTTTTTCCAGGTAAAAAGTTCAACTACAAGAGAATATGTTCAAGGTGAGAGGGGGAATGTTAGGGGAGAAATCCAGAGCAAATGTTTCACACAAAGAGTGGTTGGTGCCTGGAATGTACTGCCAAGTGGAGGTGGTGGAAGCAGGCATGAAAACAATGTTTAAGACATATCTTAATAGACACATGAATGGGAAGCAAACAGAAGGGTAGAAACCATTCATGGGCAGTAAGTAGCGGGTTTAAATAAGGATTAAGATTTGCTGCAGGCTTGGTGGCCGAAGGGCCTGTTCCTGTATTGTTTTGTATGATATTGATTCAATCAAAGATCTGAGCAATATATGGCTAATTCCACGGTTTATGGAACAGGAAAAGATATTCCATATTTTGATGATTTGACTTGGTTCGGTTGGTTCAAACCAGAGCAGTTTGGATATACTGCACTATAGATACAATGTGACATTCTATTCTTAGCCCCATTTTTGAAGAAGCATTGTTCAAAATAAGCTTTTTAAATGAATCCCAATTCGGAAAGGGAAGGACAATGAAAGAGGTGATATAGATTTATAAATATTGTGGGAAAAATATGTGTACAATTTTTTGTACATATTCTGCAGAACCTCTTTGATAATGTTCCTCGACATACAGTGCTCTGGTAATATTACAGTGTTATGTAGGAAATGATGTTGTGTCTCATCTGATTTTGGTTGCTTTTTTAAAAATGTAGATAATAAGGTATGGAATTGCTCTATATGATTCAGATAACACCCTGTTAGAGTGAAAGAGGGTGAAAAGTTCCTCATCGTCCTTCATCTGTTCAACAGACCATTTATTTTCACTGCCACGTCTGTTTACAGGCAAAACATTGTGGTGTCATTAATATGCAAACTACGAGGATAAAGGACTAAAAGGAGGAAGAACAGAAGTGTTGAAAGCAGGACAAAGGTTAGCTTTGGCTCATTCACATTTGTGTCAGTATTTCATCTTAAAAATCAAAATACTTTCCCAAAGAAGAAGATCTGATTTATAGCTTCATCTATTACTTTACTGTCACTGTTAATTGTCTTCTTTTACCTCTGCTGTATTCTACAAATTGGGCCTATCCAAAGTGACAGGAGGAAAAGCATTAGCCATCTGACAAGATGATATCTAAGTTCAATTTCCTACTCTTTACCTGATTTATACCTGCAGAAGATAATTTTCGTTTCTGTCATAAAGAACTCTATAAATCAGCAATACAGCAGCTTGTGGAACTGCCGCATATCAACCTTCAGATTTGTATCCTCTCAGCTGGCTATTAGGAAACCATTACTGTAGAATTTTCCTCTTTCTAACAAAAATGATGAAATTTAATACAACTGAGATTACGAAGATTAAGAGTTAAAGTATTGTCAAGGCTAGCAGATAGAAGCAGTTATCTGAACAATCTGCATTAAACTCGATAAAGCCTGGCTTCTGACTTTGACACCATTATCCATCTGTTTTGTTGAAATTGCAGCATCATGGCATAAATCTGTGATACAAGTGACATATCCTCTGAAATAAAAGGGAACATTAACTGCTCTATCTTCTAGAGACTCTGGGGCAAGGTGGCTATAAGCTCACTCAAGTGTGATGGCAGTTATTCTGTGTTTTACTGGACTGCAGACAATTATCTCTGCTCCTTTTCCCTTGTATGACAAACTGCTAGTATTGCTGCTGAAATCATTTCAAAAAGATATCCAAAATGTTCAGTGTTAGATTGCTTCCATATTTTATTTCTTTCTCTGCTGAAAATAAATGCCTGCTTTTGAAAATAAAAGAAACTATATATAAATACATTCTTGCTTATTCTCAATCTAAGAGGGTATTATTTTGCAAAATATCAAAACTTTTTGATTAGATATTGAATGCCTCAGACTGAATAATTTTATCTTTTGTTAAAACCTAAATGTTTTAACATTTTTTAAACAAATACAGTAATGTTAGGTTTTATTTTTCTAAATATCAACTTTTTATGATTTCAATTACTTCTATAGGCCTTTACTAGCACTGCTGACATTATTATCTTAATTATTAGAATAATGCTCATTATTTCTCGTGGCTTTTTTAAAAACAATACGTTATCTTTATTTTCAACAAGTACATATTAACCCTTTAAATAGTTTAATATCCTTGATACACTAAAAGGAAATTATTTTTTCTGGTTGTGTATGAGAGAGCTGTGTTGCTTGAATGGATCCTTTCAAAAGTCCCATTAATATTTACTGTACATCCTGAATGAAGCTACAGTAGTTCCTGTACTATTGGTGCTGCTCTGTTTACACCACAGTTTGCATGAGTAGGTGACAATATTTGCATGTGTAAAGGTTCAACTTGTTTCTGACCAAGTTCCCTTGGAATCCTTATTTCTAGCAGTGTCAAAAACTCTGGGTATAATTAAGGTTCTCTGTTTCTGTTGTGGTACTATATGTAAATGCATGTTTATTCATTAAACGCTGATGATGCACTTTGCATTCAGTGTGGTCTTCTTTATGTTATTTAGTGAATCATCCATTATTTAGACAGAAAGTGCAGTTAATGATTAACATCATAGATAATTTAATGTACAGTTAATCCATGTAATATATGCAATCCAATTTGGTCAGCCAAGGACAGTATTCTTTTTAGAGCGGTAATGGTAGGATGGGAAGTGAATTGTATATGAATATTTCGAGCACACTCTCTCTTGTTATTGGATTTAGACCTTATTTATTGTACAGTGGTGACAAGAGGAGGAATTGAAAATCCTTTGTATTTTCTGATCTGGAAATTGAACTCAGATATGGGAGGCTCTGGTATTTGTTTACACACATGAATAATAAGTCTACCTTTGACATTACAGACATTTGTGTCCTTTGGATAATGTGCTCATCTTTCTCTCTCTTCTGGTGTACAAGCTACCTTTAAATCATTTTTACACAGAATGAGGCAGTATTCAAGCCTTACCTAAAGACAGTGGTCCAAATTCTGGCAGTTAGACTGTATTGAAAGCATCACTTTGTGACTGCCTATATGCAAGATTTTAAATTAAATGCATCCATTGCTTTTTTAATTGTTTTCCTGCAATGCCCTGCTTATTACATTTAAGCTTATCTGCTTTACTAGAGCCAGAGTGAATATTTAAAGGTCAGCTGCAGTTCACAATCCTCGCTTACTGAAGTATTAGCCAAAAAGTGCAACTTTTTTGGCAAATGAAAAGATGAGGCACCAAGGGGATATGGAATCCTACCTCTGTCCCAAGATTAAGTCTGAACAATAATCCATTTCATTAACCCACTGCAACTATAAATCTTGGAATAATTCTTGACAGTTTCAAATGCACAGATTTGTTTTTAATATTCTGTTGAATTGTGGTAAATGGCTTGTTTCCTACTAGACCTAAATATTGTGCCCACCTTTATCAATTGCTTACATGGCATCCTAAATTTGGGAATTCTCAGTGTGTCTTCACAGCCTGTCAAAAACTTGATTTCCTTCCTACTATGAGGTTAAACATGGGCAATTGCAATAATAATGTAGAATTTGACCTCTGAGTTTCCAATGACACATTAGTTCCATCATTAAAACTGCGTCTGCAACATTGCCTACCTCCATTCCACCTTTCTTCATCTGCTGATGAACTCCCTATCCATGCCATTGCTACATCTGGACTTTATTGTATCAATATTGTTCTGACCAGTCTGCTGACTTTCATCTTGTGTTGGCTGGCTGACAGAAAACAGACAGTATGTACAAACAGTTCTGGTTGGCAGGATGTGATGAGAGAAGACCTGCAGGGGTCTGTGCTGCCATCTCAGCTTTTTACAGTTTAGATCAATGACTTCGATGAGGAGAGTGAAAGCATGGTAGTTAACTTTGCAGATGACACAACAATAATGTCATGAATATGAATCATGTGTTGTGATGAGAACTTGAGATTTAGATAGGGTGCATGAATATGGCAAAACATCTAGCAGATGGAATATAATGTGGGAAAATATGAAATGGTTCACTTTGGCAGGAAGAATAAAACAGCAGGCTTGAATTTTCTCATTTTTTACAAAGCACTTCTCTTGTTGAGGTTTATAGCCAATGGTCCTTCATGACTCATGAGAATGTTTCTGATGGAATTATCGGCTCTTCACCTAATTCATTATTCACTTGACTTCTATGGCATCTGGATCATGGAATTGTGTGGCTGGAGAGGTGGTCACTGCTACTGGAACATTACAACCTTGCACCAGTTCTACAGTACTTCAGACACTTGCCAACAACAAGTGGAGCTGCTGGTAAGCAGGTTGCTGAACAGGGGTGCCCCAGGACTGCACTGTACAACACATGGGTATTGTATACTGACTGAAGCTTAGCAAGCCACTCAACCGTAGCACCATGCAATGTTAGTGATGACTCTTTCTCTCAAACAGTGAGGAGGACCTGAGAAGTGCAGATACTTGAAGGTGCGATCCCCTGAATGTATCAACCCAACAAATAGTATGGTTAGCACTGTTGTGTTGCAGTGGTAGTGTCTCTACTTCTGAGCCAGGAGGCTCATGTTCAAGTCCCACCTGTTCTAGAGATGCGTCATAACACCTCTGGAGAGGTGGTGGCATGGTGGTATCAACGTTGGACTGTCAAGTAAGAGACCCAGGTCATGTTCTGGGGACCTGGGTTTGAATCCTGCCATGGCAGATGGTGGAATTTGGATTCAATAAAAAAAATTCTGGATCAGAATCCATTGGTGATTGTCAGAAAAACCATCTGGTTCACTAATGTCCATTAGGGAAAGCAACAGCCATACTGACCCAGTCTGGCCTACATGTGACTCCAAACCCACAGAACTGTGACTCTTAAGTGTCCTCTGGGCAGTGAGGGAAGGGCAATAATTGCTGGCCAGGCTAGCGATGCCCTCATCCCATGAATGAAAAAAAGAATAAGAATAGATGGATTGGAAACTATGTACAATCATATGGCTAAGAAAACATTTATTCAACAACAGAAAAATAGTAGCAATTACATCCCAGATGCATTTATGGATTGAGAGTGGGGTTTGGAGTGCTTGGCCAAGCAGGTATTGGAGCATGGACTCCATCTCCAATGTGTGAACTGATAAATCTGTGGGGAATATCAGAAATAGAACAGCATTTCATTAACAACACTCCTGAGTCCTCCCTCCAGTCGCTATAGGGCATCATGAGATTGATGACTTGCTCGCTGAGCTGGTAAGTTTGTTCACAAATGTTTTGTCACCATTCTCGGTAACATCACCACATTCCGGTGAAGCGTTGCTGTTCTAAGATAACAATCAGAGACAAAAACAAATAAAAGGGGAGTGACCAGTTCTCCCAGTTCAAGTTTTTTTCTAGTTTGGTTTAGTTTTAACAAGCAGTCAAAAACTGCTGGAGACCTAGAGAAGCAGCAACACTGAAAAGACATTCCATGCTTTAACAGAGGAACTTACTCTCTGAAATCTCTCCAGCCTGTAAGAACCTGTTTGAATTTACCTTTTGCCAAGGGGTGTGTTAATGGAATGTTGAGAGAATTGGAACAGCTTCGTTAAGTTGTGATAGAGTTGGTTGGGTTTTCAAATAAGTTATTCAAAAATTTGTTTTCTTTTGTTCTGCTTTTAATTGTAATTCAAACTGTTCCATTTGTTTTTCTTTTTCATTTTCTTTTGCCTCTAACTCAATCTACTTCATTTTCAATTGAATTTTAGCCATTTCCAAAGATTCTGATGGAGTTTCCAATAAATTTAAATGCTGAGCTATTGCTGTAATTATCTCTCCTTTTCTCACGGATGAAAATAACTCCAACTCCAGCTTCTGCCAATTCCAGCAGCTTTACCTTGTTCACCTTTTGCAAAACCCCCAAAGTCACTTCTACCACCCCCAGAAAACTCTTAGTGACTGAAAGAGCCATTACTTCACCAAACACTGCTTAAACAAACTGAAATCAACATCCGGAACAAAAGAAACTAACACCTACCACTCACCGCCTTCAAGTCCAACTACCCGAATCACAAATAGGAATTATAGAATAAATCCTGCCAAGAGCCCCCAGTCTGTTATGAACCAGGCCAGACCCCCTCAAAATATTTTAAGAAGGTAGCCCAGATCTTAACATTTACTTTTGAAAAGGCAGGTGTAGAGTGGATATTCCAGGAGTGATGCACCTGGTCATGCCACTTAGCTTTAAGCAAAACAGAATTCATTTACGCACTACAGTTGAAGCACAAAAAAAAGAAAACAAAATTTAGAGTAACAACTCATTTGAAAACCCAACTGACTCTATCGCAACCGAACAAAGATTTTCCAATTCCCGCAACATCTGATAAACACATCTCCTTGGTAAAATGTAAATTCAAACATAGGTTCTTACAGGCTGGAGAGATTTCAGGTAGAAAGTTCAGACAAGACCTCGGTTAAAGCATGGAACCTCTTTTCACTGTTGCTGCTTCTCTAGGTCTCCAGCAGTCTTTGACTGCTTGTTAAAACAAAACCAAACTAGAAATAACCTGAACTGGGAGAGCTGGCCACTCCCATTTTATTGTACAATTTTTAAAAAAAAAACCTAAAGGCCTTCTCTCATTGTTGATTTAGGCAGTATATGTTTGGCATTTTAACACAACTGTCTTTATAACCCCTCTTGAAAAAAACCAAGGACCACATAGCTTTATTAAAGAGGCAGCATCATCACAACAGTGAAATGCAATTTTCTGGCATTATCGTGGATGTATGATTAATGCAGTTGCTAATAACAGAGCCTCACATTAAACAATTATGTCTGCCCTCCAAAGAATAAAACTATGGCTTTCTCCACCCATTCTGTATGTGATGGCAGGTATTTTGCATTATTATTGAGCAGTTGGTGTGAAGGTGGCAAATTTTCAACTTTGTGTTATTGTTAGCAACTTGCAGGCTCTGCCTGAGAGAAATGATAACCCCCACCCAAACGCCTATCCATTATTTTATCTCTTATGTTACTGTCCAGTGTCCTGGTGATGTTTTAGTCTCCCTCCACCCCAGTTTTCCTTCATCCCTTTCACATAATTGTAATTCAAAGTTTGTGAGAAGATTTGTAGCTCGGGTGCTCGTTGTTGTGGTTCTGTTCGCCGAGCTGGGGATTTGTGTTGCAGATGTTTCAAACCCTGTCTAGGGGACATCCTCAGTGCTTGGGAGCCTCCTGTGAAGTGCTTCTGTGGTCCTTCCTCCGGCATTTGTAGTGGTTTGAATCTGCCGCTTCCGGTTGTCAGCTCCAGCTGTCTGCAGGAACCAGAGTTATTCGTATGATATCTTTGTAATTATTAAAAACACAGAAATAGAGAACACACACCGGATCATCAAGGCCACACTCACAGGAATCCAATTCACTAGAGAGGAAGAAAAGGACAACCAACTCCCATTCCTAGATGTGATGGTACAGAGAACACCGAATGGAGAATTCACCATAAAGATATACAAGAAAGTCACACACAATTCCTAGAGGCATGGCACACATCCACAGATTCAATCAATAAGCACATCGATCTGGACCCAATATCCCGACCACTGCAACGGACAGCTGGAACTGACAACCGGAAGCGGCAGATTCAAACCACTACAAATGCCGGAGGAAAGATCACAGAAGTGCTTCACAGGAGGTTCCCAAGCACTGAGGATGTCACCTAGACAGGGGACGAAACGTCTGCAACACAAGTTCCCAGCTCGGCGAACAGAACCACAACAACATAATTATAATGTCCCTAGTTTCTCTCCTTAGCCTTTAGTTTTGAGAATTGCCATGCCCCTGTTGATCATATGTGCTTCTCGTGTTTAGAGTGACAGTAACTTAAGAAACATCTCTCTCCTGAACCTCCCCATTTCCAATATATTCTATGCCTCCTTTCACTGTAACTATTTACTTAGTGACTCAGTCCAATGAACCCCAACCCTAGACATGAACTTCCCACTTTCTCCAGGACTCCTTAGACTGCCCACATATAATGACTATCATATCACCTCTGATTATTAATGTCCAAACCCCTAGAACTAAGATGGAACATTTTCACCCAGAGGGTGCTGCATGTATGGAATGAGCTGCCAGTGGGAGTAGTGGAGGCTGGTACAATTACAATATTTAAAAGGTATCTAGATGGGCATATGAATAGGAAAGGTTTAGAGGGATATGGGCCAAATGCTGGCAAACAGGACTAAATTTATTTAGGATATCTGGTTGGTGTGGACGACTTGGTTGACGGGTCTGTTTCTGTGCTGTACATCTCTATGAATTTATGTCACCCAATCTCTAGATTTTTTTTATGATGC
Source organism: Chiloscyllium plagiosum (assembly GCF_004010195.1). Taxonomy (NCBI): domain Eukaryota; kingdom Metazoa; phylum Chordata; class Chondrichthyes; order Orectolobiformes; family Hemiscylliidae; genus Chiloscyllium; species Chiloscyllium plagiosum. Next base: position 45,327,427 of record NC_057716.1, read on the forward strand.
ATTCACGGAATGAGGGTGTCAATGGTTAAGCCAACATTATAGGCCAGCACATCCCTAAATGCCCAGAGGACAGTTAAGAGTCAACCATATTGCTGTGGTTCTGAACTCACATGTAGGCCGACCATGTAGAGATGGCAGTTCCCCTCTCTGAAGGGCATTAGTGAAGCAGATGGGTCTTTTCAACAATCGACAATAGATTCATGGTTGTCATTGGATTCTTAATTCCAGATATATTTTTTATTGAATTCATAGTTTTCCATCTGCCATGGCAGATTCATACCTAGGTACCAGAACATTAGTTGAGTTTCTGGATAAATAGTCTAGCAATAATGCCATTAGGCCATCACCTCCCCCTAATTTGATGTGAGAGTACAATCACAACTGAGAATGGCCCAACCTCTGGTCTGATATCACTTCAACTCCCTGACTGATGTACCAAAGATCCCTGATTAGTTGTGCAGGTTGATCAGCAGGACTGAACATAGCCCAATTACCCCACTGCAAGTGCACGGATTCCCAGGCTATTGTGCAAAAACACCTGACGAATTGTGGCCAACCCCCAGGCACTGAGAACAACAAACCTCTTGACTGACTGATAATACACCCTGACTGACTTTGGATGTACTTAATTCTACTATTGATTTAAAGACATAGTCATTTGGTTCAAGAAAATGCAGTGTTTTTTTATTCATTCATGGGACAAGGACGTCTCTGGCTAGAGGACAGTTAAGAGTCAAACACATTGCTGGAGTCACATGTAGGCCAGAGCAGGTGAGGATGGCAGATTTTCTTCCAAGAAGGACTTAAGTGAACCATATGGGTTTTTCTGACAATCAACAATGATTTCATGATCATCGGTACAGTCATTGAGTCATAGAGATGTACAGAACAGAACAGACCCTTCGGTCCAACTCGTCCATGCTGACCAGATATCCTAAATTAATCTAGTCCCATTTGCTAGCACTTGGCCCATATCCCTCTAAATCCTTCCTATTCGTACACCCATCCAAATGCCTTTTAAATGTTGCAATTATACTAGCCTCCACCAATTCCTCTGGCAGCTCATTCCATACACTCCAGATTTCTTAAAAATTGAATTCAAATTCCACCATCTGCCATGATGGGATTAAGACCCAGGGCCTCAGAATATTAGCTGAGTTTCTGGATTAATAGTCTAGCAATAATGCCATTAGGCTATCATCTTCCTCTTCTGCTGCATTAATGCTGCATGTGCTGTCGGTTTGATATTGATGTAGGAATTAGATTCGGTGCAACAAGTCCACACCGACCCTCCGAAGAGCAACCCAACCAGACTCATTCCCCTACACCTAACACTACGGGCAATTTAGCATGGCCAATTCACCTGACCTGCACATCTTTGGACTGTGAGAGGAAACCGGAGCACCCAGAGGAAACCCACGCAGACACAGGGAGAATGTGCAAACTCCACACAGACATTTGCCCGAGGTGGGAATTGAACCTGGGTCCCTGGTGCTGTGAGCCACCATGCTGCCCCATGCTGTGCAGCTACCCATCCAATCCCTTAACAATTCAGTGCTCCAAATTTTGACAAGTTGTCTGCCTCACGCTGTGCACTAAAAAGCAAGGAAAGACAGAGAGATTGGTACCCAGGTAAGTTAGAAGAAGTTATGCACTGAATACATGGGATAAAAGTAAGGAGACCTAGCAGAGGCATGGAAATCAGAAATGTCCCTGAACTCCAAAGTTGATGACTGAAAGTTTGAAGTGATATGTGAAGTTGTCTGAAAGCAGCCATGATAACATGGTGAGGCTGGTGATTTGGTGATGCCAAATTGATCTGGCTTGGCTTGTTACTACTGGTCCTTGAAAGAGTGAGGGTGCCTTGTTTGAAGTATATAAGAAGCAGATCATTGTAGATTAGGAAGAATGTTTCCTCTTGTAGGTGAGTCCAGAATTGGGGGCTCTGACAAAATTAAGTGTTACCCTTTTAGGGCAGGGGTGAGAGAATGTTTTTTCTCTCAGAGAGTTGTATGACTTTGGAGATCTCTGCTTCAACTTCTTCTCAAGTTCTCTGTCTCTTACTGACTGAGATGTTTCTTAAAATCTAACTGTCCAACTAAGCTTTTGGCCAAGTGTCCTGATGTCTCTTTACATGGATCCAGTTAAAAATCACACTACACCAGATTATAGTCCTATAAGTTTATTTGGAAGCACTAGCTTTCAGAGCGCTGCTCCTTCATCTGGTGGTTGTGGAGTATGAGATCGTAAGACACAGAATTTATAGCAAAAGTTTACAGTGTGATGTAACTGAAATTATATATTGAAAAAGACCTGGATTGTTTGTTAAGTTTCTCATCTTTTAGAATGACCATGTTGGTTTCAGTCCTTTCATATGTAAATCACGGAACATTTAAAAGTTACATTCTTAAGTGAACTTTAACAATTGCTGTCATGTCGGCCCAGATCATGCACTTAAGGTGTGTGCTGCCCTGTGTGAGACTGTCTGTGCCACAATGGTCAGACTCACATATGCTCACACTATACCCCCACACTCACACATGCACCCTTCACAGACTTATAGCCCTTTACACTCGCACACATACACACAGTCTCTCACAGACACTTATAACCTCCACACACATATATGTTTGTGGGGTGAATTTGTACTTGCAGAATTACATTTTACTTCGCTCAAAAACTGCATGAATCCATGTAAGATTCGGTAAATCGATTTTTTAGATTAGAATCAGTCTGACCATTGTGGCACAGACAGTCTCACACAGGGCACCTCACACCTTCAATGCATTATCTGGGCCGACATGACACCATTTGTTAAAGTTCACTTGAGAATGTAACTTTTAAATGTTCTGCGACTTACATATGAAAGACTGAAATCAACATGTTCATTCTAAAAGATGAGAGACTTAACAAACAATCCAGGTCTTTTTCAATATCTAATTTCAGTTGCATAACACTATAAACTTTTGCTATAAATTCTGTGTCTCATGATCTTATAGTCCATAACCACCTGGTGAAGGAGCTGTGCTCCAAAAACTAGTGATTCCAAATAAACCTGTTGGACTATAACCTGACGTTGTGTGATTTTTAACTTTGTCCACCCCAATTCAACACCGGCATCTCCAAATCATCATTATGATCAGGCTGTAGATTACATATATAGTGGACAGAAAAAATAAAATTGGCCCAGCAATTCTGATTAGAATTAGAAAACCTATTTATGACTCAGATCAGACTAAAATATGCAAACTTCTATTTTAATCAATTCTGCCTTAGAATTTCCAGGACAAGCACCTCATGTGTAAAAACAGAGAAGACCAATCCAGGGATACTCACAGACAGCTATAGCATGGATCAGTGTGAAAACTACACTCTCTTTTCCAGCAGTGTGACATTCCAGAGCTTAAATGTCTAGCACCCACTTCGCCCACCACTGTTCAAAAGTAAATATTGAGAGGTAAGTATGGGGGCAAGGTGGCAGCAGGTAAGGTAAGTACTGTACTGTGGAGTGCTAAGTGGGTGGGGAAGGGTTAGGGTGGTACGTGTGTGCAGGGTGGTAGGTGGGTGAAGGGATAGGGTGGTAGGGTGAGTGAAGGATTAGGGTGGTAAGGCGGGTGAAGGATTTGGGTGGTCGGTGGGTGAAGGGTTAGGTTGGTCAGTGGGTGAAGGATTACAGTGGTAGGTGGGTGAAGGGGCATTGGGTTAGATAAATGGATGTGTTTGTCAGGAGTGGGTTTGTCAGGCTGGAATAGTCAGATTGGAAGATGTGGGGGCATTGGGTATGTGGACCAAGGAGGTATAGTTAGACAATGGGAAAGTCAATGGTGAATCTGTGTTCAGTTTAATAGCCACGAGTTAGAGTAGGATGTTAACGTCTAAATATTCTTGCACTAACTGTTAATTTTAAGTGAGTCAACACCCTTTGACTTTGCCAACTTCTTGAGAATTTTTTTCAGAGGATCTCAGATTGAGGCTAACTGCCCATTTCATGATCCTGAGCAATGTCTACAGAATCATCTGCAAAAGATGTTTGAATGAGCCAGGCGCAACATTGCAATCCACTTCATCTGACCATCTAAATTTCTGGGCTGATCTGTTTTCTTCATCACAGATAAGATCAAAGCAATGGAGGAAAATAGATCAGGGTTTCTATCCACCCATTTTTACCAAACGCTTGTGACCTTGAAAAAATAATTACAACTGAGTCTACACTGAGGGAGACAAGGAGTGAAGATGTTTAGAAAACCATGAAGAAGTATGACAAGAATGTTAATCTTTACACATCACGATCACCTCCTTCAGTGTACTTCAGAGTCTATATTGTAATTCTATTTTGCTAAAATGAAAGAGAAAATCCTCTTCTTTCTGAGTTCAGTATTTTGATAAGCATTCTCTATGGCAAAATCTGTTATTCTACAAATCAAGGAGATGTGGCCCGGCCATTGACCCTCACAGGGATTAATTGGAGCAGCTTCACAATAGTTATTAACTGCAGAATATAAAGTTGCTGTAGCTACCCTTCTATTCAATGTGCAAAGTCTGTGAGGATCAGAATTAAAACCTTCCTCCAACCATATAGCCTCAGTCTGTGTTGTAACACCTCATCGATCAAAATGTAAATGCAGAACCATACCACTCATGGAACTCTCCCTTAGGCATTTCTGGAGTAATGAAGGAGATCTTTGAGTTGCCCATTGTTATTGTCTTACCCTTTCTCCAAATGTTTTTATGTCTGAAGTTATCGTCAGGGTGAGATACACATTGTAATTGTTCCTGGTTGGGCTCAGTTTTGCTATCATTAAAAACATCCACATAAAACTTGATATTTTATCAATATAAATAGATCTGTAGCAGATTAGGTAAGCAGTAATATATATGCATTTGGAGGTGTAGCTGAGTAATGCACAAGTGTTCCAGTTAAATGACTTATACTAGTATATTTTTAAAAATCTATTTGCCAGAACGTAACTTTCAAGACATTATCAATTGGTGGCAGCTTGAACTGACATTTGAGTCAATTAATTGATATGTTTACATATGAATTTTGATTTAAAGTACCTTCAATCACTGATCAAATTGATACTTCAACTAAATTGTAAAAAATAAGTGAGAGTTTAATGGCAAATAACTTAATTACAGTGTGATTTCAAGGCTTGTTAAAAACAAACCTCAGCACTGGAAATTTTCAGATAACGCCATCTAGTTCACTGCTTGGATTTTTCTGTTTTATCTTTGGAAGTCTCGGCAAACATATTTTGCAGAATACAGCAATTAGCCAAATGCAATCCTCACTATTGACAGAATCATACAACTGTTATGGTGCAGAAACAAGCCATTCGGCCCATTGTGTCTGCACTGAATTTATGACCATTTTATCTTGCTGCCAATCTCTTGTCTTTCCCCTGTAACTATGCTCATTTCCATTTAAATAATTGCATAATACCCCCTTGAATGCCTTGATTGAACCTCTTTCAGACTGTACATTCCATACCAAAACCACTTATTATTTGAAAAAGATTTGCAGCATTTGCTTCTTTTGCAAAATATTTCAAAACTGTTGCCCCTCAATCAATTTATGACTAAAAACAATTCCTCTGTATCCACTCTGGTCAGACTTCTCATGACTTTGAAAACTTCTATCACATCTCCTCTTAGCCTTCTTCTTTCCAAGAAAAACTGTCCCAATTTCTCCATCCTTCCTCATAGCTGATGTTTCTCAACCCTGGAACCGTTCTAGTAAACCTCTTCCATATTCTCTCCAGTGAATTAATATCCTTTCTATAGCATGTGCCCAGAATAGTAAACAATACTCCAGCTGAGCTTTAGCCATTGTCTTATATAAGTTCATCATAACCTCCCTTGTACTTATATTCCAATTTATGATGCCAAGATGACTGTATGCTTTTTAATGGCTCTCTCTAAACGTCTTGTCATCTTTAATGACTGTGTACATATACACCAAGGTTCCTGCACACCTTTTAGAAGAGTACCCTTTAGCTTATACTATCTTTCCATGTTCTTTGTGCCAGAGGGCATTATCTCTCCTCCATATTAAACTTCACCTGCAACGTATCCACCCATTTCATCAACCTGCCTGTGTCCTTTTGAAGGTCAATACAAATTTTCTGTCAACCACAAACTTTGAAATTGTCTCCTTCACACTAAGATCTAAATCATTTTCCAAAGCCTCAGCAGCATAACTTCTGTTTGTGTTCATTTTTAAATCTGCAAAATTATTTTGCTTGAATATTATGGATGTATATCTTTTTGATTAAATACAAGTTGAATCAAGTTTTTTTGGAGGGATCCTCAAACCAAGACTCAAAGACATTTCATGCTACATCTTACCAGATTCAACTGATTAAATATCTACCCCTGCCCCTCTCATATGTCTCACTTCTAATTTTGTTCTCATCTTACAACGTACCATTCTTGAAACAACTAACCATTCTGTAGATATCTGCTGCAATACTGACATCTCTGGAATCCACGTCATATTTAAAAGGCTGCTGTGCATCCGGGAGAGTGTGGCCATTCCAAAACTACCAGCCCTGCAATGGGAAGGTCATTGACCTTCTCCATTGTGCCAGAATAAGTCCCTCATTGTGACCTCACACTCTATCTCTGACTGCCCCCACCTGTCACTAAGGCTCATGCTGTGTCACTCTCCCTAATGCCTGCAACATCTTCCCTCACTTGCTCTCACTCACCCAGGCCACCCACACTACTAACCCTGCATGCCCATCTGTACTGTGCTGTCACTCACTCGGCACATCTCACCACCTTCCGACCAACACCAGCACGAACATCCCTTCCACCCACATTCATTTCATTCAATCCTTTTCCCTCATTTCAGGAGAAAATAGCCCACAAAAGGCAAAAACAAGAAGGGATACCTAACAGACTAGATTAGTTTGGGATATTTGGGCAGCATGGACAGGTTGGACTAAAGGGTCTGTTCTGGATCAGTGGTGCTGGAAGAGCACAGCAATTCAGGCAGCATCCAACGAGCAGCAAAATCGACGTTTCGGGCAAAAGCCCATCATCAGGAATAAAGGCAGAGAGCCTGAAGCGTGGAGAGATAAGTTAGGAGAGGGTGGGGGTGGGGAGAAAGTAGCATAGAGTACAATAGGTG
>NC_057716.1:45335418-45349396 GCF_004010195.1 Chiloscyllium plagiosum
GGGAGGTGTCAGAGATGGTCCAGGTAAATTTAAGGTCAGGGTGGAATGTGTTGGTGAAGTTAATGAATTGCTCAACCTCCTCGCGGGAGCACGAGGTGGCGCCAATGTTTCCAAGCTGTATAACTCTATGACTCTATCTTACTTCCCAGCCCCTGCAGTGTCTTGTCCAGTGCATGGAGTGACAGGTCTGACTGTGTCCCACTCCCCGTTCTGCAAATGCACAGATCTCCTGCCTGTGCTCACCACATCTGGCCACCTGACTGTGGCCAATCCCTTGGATTGGTACTGGAAAATGCCCAAGACTTAGTGTGCCAGGACACCCTGACTGACAGGACTCTCCATAGAATTCAATGAGGATGACTTCCTAAGACTTGGAGACATAACAGCCTGCTTGCTGCACATGTGTTTGCAGTGTATGTTTACAGTGTAAGACTGTTGACGCATGGTGCAGGTGTGAGATTGATGTAGCACAATGCCATGCAGCAAGAGCATGCTGCCTTGACTGAAGGCAGCAGAGCAGTAAGGCAAGCTATTTGATTGTGTGACTGCATTAATTGGCAGGGTAGGACATGGCATAGATTCTGCAAACATTGGCCTCACTACACTTTTCATTGATTCTGCTTGATTCTCATCATAGCCCGCTTCACTCAGACCCTCATAAGATTCACACAAGAGTCTGAAATCCCTCAATGCAGGAAGAGATTGAGGGCAAAATTTTCAAACAGCTTTGTTCACAAGATCAGTTGAGAGAAATAAATGAATTTCCCATAAACAGTCAGAATAATGGACTGTGATTTGAGTGGACCACGGGAGCCACATTGGGAGCAGAAGTCCAAGACTGGGTACGAAACCCAGAAGTAAGATTGTTTAACACTGGTGCCTTGGTATCATTTTACTTCCAGCTTTGGGGTTGTGAACGTGAAATGACCTGAACCCCAGTATTTTATAAGCTTATCTAAAGATTTAATACAAAGATTTGGGAGATTTGGCACAGAAGCAATAATTTCACAATAGACTTGGAATGTTCAAAGGCTGAGTATTACTTGAATGACGCTATGCTTTATGTATTGCCCAGGCAATGGCATACCAGAGAGAGATACTCTTACTCAGCAATCGGAAAGTGAAGTCTGCTATTGCCACAAACAAGATTGATTTTCTCTGGTTGCTGCTACCCCTGAGTGTTTGGTGCAAAATCTATAAAATTCTAATAGCGGTAGACATTGTAAATGTAGGAAGGATGTTCCTGATAACCAGGATTCCAGAAGCAGGAGTTACAGTTTAAGGATAATGGATAAACCATTTTGGAATGAGCTAAGGAGAAATGTCTTCACCCAGAGAGTTTGGAATTAGGAGAAAGTGAGGACTGCAGATGCTGGAGGTCAGAGCTGAAAAATGTGTTGCTGGAAAAGTGTGCAGCAGGTCAGGCAGCATCCAAGGAGCAGGAGAATCGACGTTTCGGGCTTATGCCCAAAACGGTGAACCTTTGGAATTGTCTGCCACAGAAAACAGTTGAGGCCAAAGTATTGAGTGTTTCCAAGAAGGAGTTAGATTTTGGGTGACATTTACATATGGGGAGGAAATGGGAACACAGTACTGTTTTAGGTGATCAGTCATGATCATATTACATGGCAGTAGAGACTTGAAGGGCTGAATGGCCTACACCTGCTCGTATTTTCTATGTTTCCAGCAAGCTGGCATTTATTCTATCCTTAATTCAACCCAGATTGTTGACAGCATACAGACAGGAGGTGTTAACTACCTGTAGGAGGTCACCTAGGGGTATGAAAGACTCAGGCTAAGGTACAAAAACATTTTTATTGGCCTGGAATGCACAAGGATGGTTAACTTTTGCCGTATGTGTCACACCTGCCAAATGGTAGGTAAACTACAGGCAGTAATAAAACCAGCACATTTGTTGACAATTCCCACATTTGAAGAACCTTTCATGTGGGTCATAACTGATTGTGTAGGTCACCTACTGAGAACTAGAAGTGGGAACCAGTACTTGTTAACCATAATGGGGGTGTCTACCAGATTTCTGGAGGCAATTCCATTATGGAGTATCAAGGCAAAAAAGATAGTAGAGGAGTTAGTAGCTTTCTTCACACGGTATGGGCTACTGAGAGAGATTCGGTTGGACCCAGGGTCTAATTTTACTGTTGGGCTGTTTAAGGAGGTTATGGATAGGTTAGGTACACAGCACTTTAAATCCAGTGCATATCATTCTGAATCCCAGGGAACTTTAGAAAGGTGGCATCAGACCTTGAAGACCATGTTGAGAGCACACTGTCAGGATTACCCAAATGATTGGGTTAAAGGTACCCCATCCGTATTGTTTGCCATTAGAGATGCCCCAAAGGAATCTACACAGTTCACTCCCGTCAAGTTAATATTTGGGCATGAAGTGAGAGGCCCTTTGAAATTAATCAAAGAAAAATTGAAATTGACAGGACCAAAGTCAGAGATCTCACACTTAGATTATGTATTGGAGGTGAGGGAGAGACTAAATCGAGTAGGTGAATTAGCTAAACAGCACTTAAAGAGGGCACAGTATAGAATGAAGCAGGTGGCAGATAAAAGCTCTGAGACTCGGACTTTTTCCCAAGGGGATGACATGTTAGTACTGTTACTAGTGACAGGAGATCCCTTCAAAGTCAGGTTTAGTGGTCCCTACCAAATTGAAAAAGGTTGAATCAGGTGGACTATCTAGTAAAGATGCCAGATAGAAAAGAAAGATATCAAGTATGTCATGTGAACATGTTGAAACCATATTATACTAGAGAGAAAGAACTGGAGAATTAGATGTTAGTTACTGCCCGCAGAGTGAGGAATCAAATCCAGATGATATGGATTTTGATGCACCTCTAAATAGATTAAAAAATGAAGACGTCCTTCAGAGTGGGATAGGTTAGTAAGCTATCTGTCTCAGGAGCATAGAACGCAGTTGAAAGATTTGTTAATGGAGTATAAGGACATATGTAAGAATCAGATGGGGAAGATTCATGCTATTGTACATGAAGTAGACATAGGGTATACTGCTCCGATAAAACAATACCCATATCGGCTTAATCCTTTCAAATCCAGACAGGTCCAAATGGAGGTGGAGGCCATGCTCGATGAAGATATCATTGAACCAAGCCAGAGCAAGTGCAGTTCGCCAATCATGTTAGTTCCCAAACCAGATGGGATTCAATGATTCTGCATGGATTATTGGAACGTCAACACCATTACAAAATGCCTACCCGTAACACCTCCTGTCTGTATATAATCTGGTGCACTTTGGCCCATTTCTCCTCTGCACTAATCTGCCATGGTCTCCATTTCCACTTTAGGATTCTATTTTCAGATAATATCGCTCTGGAATATTCTCTGCCTCCTTTTTGGAGTATGCATCCACATATATATATCTTCTATTGTCTTGACTTGCTGTTGCAAGTCTCTTAGTCTTTCAGGAGTAAATACTTCTGTCTGACCCTCTGCTTGTTTAGGTTTTTCCTGCACCTTTACATCAAACAGGATATCCACTAACTGAACCTCAACTCCTTCATCTTTCTCTTTACTTTTTGATTGATGCGTGGGATCTAATTACCACACAGTCTGTGAAAATACCAGTATATTTCTGTTTTAACTCCTCAGTTTCTTGATCTTCCTTGGGCTTCTTCAAAATAGGGGGTGTCACTCTCACCTTGGATCCTGCCAAATTATTCTCAAGAACTGAATTCCTGGAACTGACACTCTGTCAATCACTCCCACTGTAACTTTCCCAGTCTTGAGTTGGCGCTCCAACCTGATCTTACATAGGGGAACATTAAATTTCTGTCCATCTCTCCACAAGTTACCGCACTCTCAGGTAACAAATCAGCAAGAGGGCATATTCACTCGTCCCTTACAATCAGTGACTGGTTAGATCCTGTATCTCTCAAAATGATAACTTCTTGTCCTTCTCCCCCTGTTCTTTCTGAGTAAACTTTACTCACAGAGGCAAATTCTTTGCAGAGGTCAGGTACTAACTCCATACCATATTTGTTGTCACACACTTCACCCAACATCGCACATTTGATCTCATTACCACGTCATTGCAAGCAAAGTTCACATAATTGTTGGCCTAAGCAAATAACACATTTTTCACATTTCTTGATCTCTGCCAACTTAGGGACCCAGATAAGTCTTCCCACTTCACCCTGTAAGGATCCAAAGGCAGATACTAGTCACCATTTCCAGCTGCTAGCAGATCTTTTAGGAGGCTACAAATGCCTGCTACGCGGACACAAGAAACTGCAATTCCTAAGCCACTCATACAGAAGCAAAGTATCGTAGATGCTGGAAATCTGAAATAAATGCAGAAAATGTAGGAAATGTTCAGCAGAACTGGGAGGATATGTGGAGAAAGGCAACAACTCTATGGTCAGGTCAATGATTTTCTGATGGACAGAATTTTCTTGTAGACTCCACAGAATATTGGGGTCAAGTGAAAGTTCTGAGCTTCATTTGATCCTATGATCCTGATAGCTTTCCTGTATGGGAGGAGGGCTGGTCCAAACATTTCTCTAACTGGGGCCTTAGTTATTTCAATTTGCCTTTTCTCCTCCATGCAATGGGCACAGGATTTGCTTTTCAGGCAATCCCTAGGAATTTCCATGACGGTAGGAATGTATCAAAGAGCAGTCCTTTTTGTAATTATTCACTAACATCCAAAGCCATCTCATTTTCCAAGTTAAAATGTTCCAAACTAATGGGATTTTCAACAGCAACGGCATGTCTTTCAGGATTCTGGTAGAACCACAGAAGATGGGGGAGATGCTAAACAAATGATGCTAAACACTCATTTTACATGAGTGTTTCCTGTGGAGAAGGACATGAAAGATATAGAATGTGGGGAAATAGGTAGTGACATCTTGAAAAATGTCCATATTACAGAGAAGGAAGTGCAATATGTCTTGAAATGCATAAAAGTGCATAAATCTCGAGGACCTGATCAGGTGTACCCTAGTACTCTGTGGAAAGCTAGGGAAGTGATTGCTAGACCTGTTACTGAGATATTTGTATCATCAATAGTCACAGATGAGGTGCTGGACGACTGGAGGTTGGCTAACATGCTGCCACTATTTAGGAAAGGTGGTAAGGAAAAGCCAGGGAACTATAGACCGGTGAGCCTGACATCGGTGGTGGGCAAGTTGTTGGAGGGAATCCTGAGGGACAGGATTGACATGCATTTGGAAAAGCAAGGACTGATTAGGGATAGCCAGCATGGCTTTGTGCGTGGGAAATCATATCTTACAAACTTGATTAAGATTTTTCAAGAAGTAACAAAGAGGATTGATGAGGGCAGAGTGGTAGATGTGATTTATATTGACTTCAGTAAGGCGTTTGACAGGATTCCTCATGGTAGACTGGTTAACAAGGTTAGATCTTATAGAATATAGAGCGAAGTAGCCATTTGGATACAGAACTAGCTTGAAGTTAGAAGACAAAGGTTGGTGGTGGAGGGTTGCTTTTCAGACTGGAGGCCTGTGATGCGTGGTGTGCCACAAGAAAGCAGCGTCCACTGCTTTTTATCATTTATATAAATGATTTGGATGTGAACATCGGAGGTATAGTTAATAAGTTTGCAGATGACACCAAAATTAGAGGTGAAGTGGACAGCAAAGAAAGTTACCTCAGATTACAACAAGATCTTGATCAGATGGGCCAATGGGCTGAGGAGTGGCAGATGGAATTTAATTTAGATAAATTTGAGGTGCTGCATTTTGGAAAGTGCAAACAGAGCAGGACTTGTACACTAAATGGAAAGGTCCTAGGGAGTGTTGCTGAACAAAGAGACATTGGAGTGCAGGTTCATAGCTTCTAGAAAGTAGAGTCACAGATAGATAGGATAGTGAAGAAGGTGTTTGGTATGCTTTCCTTTATTCATAAGAGTATTGAGTATAGGAGTTGGGAGGTCATGTTGCAGTTGTACAGGACATTGGATGGGCCACTTCTGGAATATTGCATGCAATTCTGGTCTCCTTCCTATCGGAAAGATGTTGTGAAACTTGAAAGGGATCAGAAAAGATTTACAGGGATGTTGCCAAGGTTGGAGGGTTTGAGCTATAGGGAGAGGTTAAACAGGCTGGGGCTGTTTTCCCTGGAGCGTTGGAGGCTGATGATTGAACTTATAGAGGTTTACAAAATCATGAGGGGCATGGATCAGGTAATAGACTCCCCTGGGGGTGGGGGAGTTCAGAACTAGAGGCCATAGGTTTCGGGTGAGAGGAGAAAAATTAGAAGGGACCTAAGGGGCAACGTTTTCACGCAGAGGGTGGTGTATGTGGAATGAGCCACCAGATGAAGTGGTGAAGGCTGGTACAATTACAACATTTAAAAGGCATCTGGATTGGTATATGAATAGGAAGGGTTTAGAGGGATATGGGCCATGTGCTGGCAAATGGGACTTGATTAGGCTAGGATATCTGGTCGGCGTGGACGAGTTGGACCCAAAGGTCTGTTTCTGCACTGTACATCTCTGTGAATCTCTGACTCTATTACAGGGTATTTTGTGCAGACGGCTGCTAAATATACGCAACAACAACTGTACTGCAACCAGATCTTTAAAAAAAATCCTGAGATTACAATTTCTCCCACCCTGTAGAATAAGTTAAAATGGAGAGCACACAACTTCATTGCTGCTTTGAAAACTTTATCAAAGCAAACAAAATGTATCAGAGAGAAATAGTTACATTTGATAAAGGTGTTGGATTAGTTAGCATGTTTTATAAATCAGTATTTATAGTTAGATTTATTTAATGGTGACGACATGGAATCAGTATAATTAGAAATATTTGATGTTAATTAGAATTTGTATTGCTCTTCACAGAAAATCTAGGACCATCAGTATTTCTAAATTAATACCCACATCAGATACATGAGCACATTTTATGACAGAAATATATCAGCGGATTCAGTTCTCACCAAAAGATTATGAGAATAAAGTTTCAGCATTGTGCCAATACCTGTGAATAAGATGTAATTTGTAGTGCAGACTGACACCTCAATAGTATGGATTCAATTCCTGTACCAGCTGAGGTTACCACGAAGGACTGTTCTTCTCAATCTCTCCCCTCGCCTGACACATGGTGACTTCAAGTTAAGCCACCACCAATATTGTCTCTCTCTAGTGAGGGAGCAGCCCTATGGTCTGATAAGACTACGGTAACTTGACATTTGGAATAAGAACTGACAGTTTTAGCAGTTTGAGCTATGTTTCATTTAAATTTTTCACATGGTCCATCAGATGCCATTGTACACATGAAAACACCAACAGTCTGGCAGTATAAGAGAGATATCCTCTAAACCAAGATTATAATAATGAGGTTTGAATCTCAGTACTGCTTCAAAATCCAAGTTGTTTTCAAATGCTTTTTAGTTTCAAGTCTTCATCAGGTTCAGAGGCTCTTAGAGGGAAAAAAATTGAATTCAGTGTGACCAGCTATAAATCCAAATTGCTGTTGATTAAAGTTAAATCAGCATTGGTAGCAGTTATGGAGATGTCCAGCTATATGCCCTAGTGTTATTGGAAGGAGCAAAAGGTAGCTTCCCTACTTCTAGGTCTGGAGCCCTAGTTCAAGTCCCACCTGCTCCAGGAATGTATGATGACATCCCTGAACAGGTTGATTAAGAATATCTACAAAAAGAGAATTAGTTTCTATGGTTGTATTCAACATATTTGCATAGCTACTGCTATTATTCCAAAAGGGGATACGGCATGTATGAATTTAGCTCTTAATAAATAATCAATGATTGGTCGTTATCTTAAAATAAGATAAATAATCAAACATAATTTTATTTTCAGGAGATGAATGTGTTTCTGTGAATTCAATGATTGTTTAATATAATAATAAAATTATCTTAAGACCAAATAGGATGATTACACAATTAAGCACATCTCATACTTATTGTTATATTGGCAATGTTATTCAAGGATCCCAAATCAAGTGTCAAACAGTTAGCAGAAAATGCAGTGAGATTGTGTATATGCACAATCTGCTGGACCTTAAGCAGTTTATGAACTCTGCCAAACATTAAAATTATTACTTGTTTTTCACAGTTTACAAAGTCTATTTTGCTTCATAAATGTGATCCTTAAATAAGGTTCCTTTATGATTCTTAATCCCCAGAGATGATTAATATAGCTCTATAATAAATATGGTCTTTAAAGGGGGTTCACTGCAATGTAATAATCATTTATGAATAAATTAGACATAAGTTGCATTTGTTAAAAAAATTGTACCCTATACAGTAGACTGACCCTAGGGTCTGTGCCAACATGTATTACTGTTAGTAAAAGTCATTTTCAAGTATTCCTAATGCTCCTTGACACATTTACAAGAGTATTGTATGACCTTGTGGATAATGTGTTTTTTTATTTCTTATTTATGCCACTTTATTCTGGTTTTATTTAAAATCAAGGTAGATACTTTTGCATGCTGTAATATTGAAAAGCCAGTGATGATGACCTCCTGAGGTTAATTTTGCTAAAGAGAACCATTTTCTTTCTTTTTTCCATTTGCTGACATGTACATTCTTCCTAAATCCCCTCCTGGCATAGTGCAAAATTCTGTAATTCCTGTGTGTATCGTATTAGTCATAGTGCAACTGTTGTTCTCTTGTGAAAGCTTTTAAAGTTGTATTTTTATTTCACAATCATTGATGTTTCTATGTCCAAATCCTGATTGGAGTGAACTTTCACTGATATTATATGCCAGTGTGCAGTTCAATCCAAAACATCAAAGAGGATCTGCTGAATACAGCAGCAGTTCCAGGCAATTCCTCCAGAAATCCAGAAAAATATATCAAATGTTTGCTTCAATTAAGAACTGACATATACAGTTTTTGAGTACAATTATAGAAAACATAGAATTATGTTTTAGACTGGGAATTGAAACTTTTACACTATTTAGATTTAGATTCACTCTGGCCAGTCTTCTATTTAGATTAACTTTTCAGTGTAAATAAATGAGCATAAATTAAGTCAGATTGGATCAAGGTTAAATCTTTTCTCTTCTAGCAGATTTGAAGAGGATTTTGTTTTAATTCTGCTCACGTAACCAGCTGGACTGAAGAAAAATTAGTTTGCCTTGCCATTAAATGTCACATTTACATGTGAATTCTGTGCTTGAGGAAACTGACAGCTTTATGTTTTGTGTTGTGTTTCTGAAAACCATTAAATGCATTTAAACAAGCCTCTGCCAGCACATTCCTCTCGTCCATGCTCTCCCCCCTATGCATGCAGTAATGATGAGTTAAAAATTAAGATACGAGTTTTAAAAACATATTTTGTTTCTCAGCCAGAACATAAAAGTGTGAACAGTATTGATCAGTTTTACTTTTCTGCATTGACAAACAGCCAATGTGTGGTTTCAATATATGGATAGATTATAAATAACCAAAACAGTGGATCACTATTGATATTATGTTTATATGCACGTCTCCTCTTGTCTTCAGTTACTTTCATGTTGTTTGTAATGTGGACCCTTTGTTGTAGAGGAAGACAGTGAATGTCAGCAGATATACCATTTTATTGATACCTTTAGTCTGTTGCAAAGATGTTTGGGTTTTTTTTCTTGTTGCCTTTCTTCCAAAAAGCTTCTCTGTTGCTGCTAGGTCACTGTATAAACTTTCAAAAGTAACACTTATCTGCACATAATTTACAAAGTAAAATATTCACTGACCCTGTGCCAGTGCTTCTTGTCAGATTGATGCTTTTGTTGATCTTGGCAGTCATTGCCATGAATTCTTGCATCAGCTCTGCAGCCCAGGGAACAGTTTTATAATGTGAAATAAACTCCTTCATAGACATTGCATAATGCAGTTAATTTCCTAACATTTCTTTCAGTATCAACATAACAAATTTTGAGATTGGAACATACTTTTGAATTAAGAATGTTATAAGATTTATTCCAGTGTTACTAACAACTGCTGTAGATGACAGATGTCATGTATTTGAATTTTCAGCAGACATTTAATAAGGTGCCACATACCAGATTATTGCACAAGGTAGGAGCTTATGGTTTTAATGGTAATATAGCAGCATGGATCAAAGTTTGCTTATCACATGGAACTTTTTCAGATTGGAAAGGCATAACTAGTGGAGTGTCACAAAGATCAGTCCTTGGGCGTCAGTTATTTACCATCAATATTAATGGCTTGGAGGAGGGGGCAGAATGAAATGCACCCAAATTTGCTGATGATACAAAGACAGGTGGGAGGGGATGTTGTGATGTTGAAGGAAGCTGCAAGGGAATATAGATGGAATGAGTGAGAGGACAAAAACTTGGCAGATAAAGATTAATGTAGAAAAGTATGATGTCGTGCAGTTTGTTTGGAAGAATCAAAGGCATCTGTTATGGACCAGACCAACCCCCTCTAAACAGTTTAAGGAGGTAGCCCAGATCCTAACTTTTCTAGTTATTTTAAGCAGGCGTAAGGTGGATATTCCAGGAGTGATGCAGCTGGCCCAACCATTCAGTTTTAAACAAAAGAGTTTATTTACACGCGAACAAAAGAAAATTGAATTCACTATTTGAAAACCAAACCGACACAAAAATGCAACTTAACAAAGAGCTGTTTCTATATTCTTCAACATCCCATAACACACCCCTTGGCAACAAGGTAAATTCAAACACAGATTCTTACAGAAATGAGATTGCATAGTGAGAGAGAGAGAGCCAACCAGAACACCTTTGTCGAATCAAGGAACCTTCTTCCCCAGCAGCTTCCTTTGTCCAGTAACTTCAAATAGACTGCTTGCTAAAACTAAACCAGAAAAAACCCTGAACTAGGAGAACTGGCCACTCCCCTTTAAGTGTTTTAAAAAAAAGCTTAAAAGTCTTTTCAAGTAGATATTTCCAGACATATCAGAACCTCTCCTGTTGTGACCCCTCTTGAAAAAAATCAAGGACAACATTGCCTTGTTAAAGGGGCAACATTGTCACACATAGTACTATTTCAATGGAGAGAGACCCAAAAGAAGTGCAGTAGAGAGGGATCCATGTGTTCTTGTGCATTAAACACAAAATGTTAGCATGCAGCTACAGCAAGTAATGAGAGGGCAAGTGAAACATGGGCCTTTATTACTCAGGATTTGAAGTTTAAAAATAACAAAATTGTTGAGGCAGCACCTGGTGTTCTGTGCACAGTTTGGTCCCTGTATTTAAAAGGATATACTGTCATTGGAGGCTGTTAAGAAGACACCAGGCTGATTACTAGGAAAAAGGGATGGACTTATTAAGAATGACCAAACAAGTTAGGTCTTTGTTCATTTAAGTTTAAAACAATTAGGGGTGCTGTTATCGGAACATAGCATGTTCTGATGAGCTTGACAGGGTAGACATTAAGAAGATATCTTCACTACTGGGGCTATCTCAAACTAGGGGACATTAGATTAGATTACATTACAGTGTGGAAACAGGCCCTTCGGCCCAACAAGTCCACACCAACCCGCCGAAGCGCAACCCACCCATACCCCTTACCTAACACTACGGACATAGTCACAGAAAGCAGGACACTCATTTAAAATTTAGATATGAAGACTTTTTTTCTCTCAGAGGGTATTGCATGTCTGGAATTCTCTCCCTCAGAGAGTTGTGGAGATTAAATCACTGAATATTTTTAAAGAGGAAATAGGCAGTGAGTTGATGGCTCGGCTGAGCTGGTACAAAAGATAGGTTGGGGCCTTGGGCAGGTTAGCCATGCATTTGGAGGTGATGGCCTAGTGGTATTACCACTGAGCTGTTACCCAGAGATTCAGATAATGATTGCGGGAATCTGGGTTTGAATCCTGCCATGGTAGATTGTGCACTCTGAATTCAATAAAAAAGTCTGGAATTAAGAGTTGAATGGTGACCATGAAATTGTTGTCAACTGTCCGGAAAAGCCCATCTGTGTCACTAATGCCATTTAGGAAAGGAACTTGCCATCTCTTTTAAGGTTTGACCTACATGTGACTCCAGACCCACAGCATTGTGGTTGACTCTGAATTAGGGATGGGCCACAAGTGCTAGACCAGCCAGCACTTCCACTGAGGGAATTAAAAAAAATACTTTTCCACCATTTGTTGTACATCCATTGCAGTCCATTTGATGTCATGTGATCAATCTGGTTTCATTCCTTTTTTTTCCTTTCTGGTGGCTGATAAACTGGATAGCTTATTGACCCACTTATGAGGCTAGTTAAGCATCAACCATATTGCTGTTAGGTATCACATTTAGGCCAGATCAGGTAAGGATAGTAGTTCCTTCCCTAAACAGGATTGGTAAATCAGTTGGTTTCTGGGTAATCATTGGACTTTTCAGTCCAGGTTTTTATTGAAATTTTAACAATCTGCCCTGGTGGAATTATGAACTAGAACATTACCTGGGTCTCTGGATTTTTAGTTCAGCACACTACCACTAGGCCATAACTCCACATGTTAACTGATAGGACTGGCTTGAGGGGCCAAATGGCCTACTTTTGCTCCTGTTTCTTTTGCTTATTTGTCCTTATCATGCAATTAATAAAAGCAAAGAACTATAGTTTGGTGATTCTATAACATAAAATATTTGTTGAACTCTGAAAATGCGCTTAATTTTTAAATGAAAATGTGATAACTCTTTGAAAAAAAATGTTCTTCTTTTCACATCAAGGTGATTTCTCTTAACAAGGTTAAGGACACAGATGCCAATTATAGTACACACTGTGTGTGCCTTACACCCTTGCTGGCTGGTAAAACATCCTGTAAGCCATCTGGGTACTACGCCACACGCCATCTCCCGCCACACTACTCAGTTAACTTTTATAGATTACCCTCTCGGGAATGAAAGAGAAAACAATCAACTGACACTTCACCATTCAATCAAATCTCTGTGCCCAATCACAGTTTGGTGTGGACATTGCTCATGTCATGATCCACAAAGAGAAGTTCATAGTCCAAATGGTTCTTTTGTTCCAACTGATGCAAAAAAAAGACATTAAGATTAGACATACGTCATTTTATTTATTTTAGTAGTCAGTCAGATGGAAAACTCACTTTTTACTGCAAATTTTCCTATATTTATATTTATTTTGTTTATCCTCTAGCACTGTATTTATTTTCTAGCAATAATTCATTGTTTATCATATTTTCACAGTAATATATTTTTCTTCCAGCTATTAATAGCCATTAACCATTTTGTTAATGGTTGCTCTTTATAATGATTGTTCCTACTGATATATTATATGTGAAAAACTAAATGTGAACACAGAAGATTTTCATCATTTTCATGAAAACAGGTTTATTACTGCTGATGAAATAGCTGACAAATTTACGTCGATGATCATTCTGCATTCTAATATCAGGAAAATAAATTGAAAGGTTTGGTATTTCCAAGTTCAGCTATTATAATGAATATTTGTTGTTGACAAATTGTTTCTAACCAGAGTATGTTCAGGATGCTGGCAATGTTCTAATATGGGAAGTGTGGTTCTTGATAGCATCTTTATTGCCTGCAGAAAGATCACGTCTCTCCTCCTGTCAATTGTCTACCACTGATGGCTTCAGTGCTGCATTTGTGAAGGTAAGAATACTCTCTAATCCTTGCTGCTCCATCTTGCAACTGGTGCCAGGACAAGGAGTTCTTATCAGCACTTTTTCCGCTGAATAGAAACTCCAGCCCCCATCGCTCCTAGTCAGGCAACAAGCAGTATGAGATGGAAATGTGTTGCTGGAAAAGCGCAGCAGGTCAGGCAGCATCTAGGGAACAGGAGAATCGACGTTTCGGGCATTAGCCCTTCTTCAGGAATGAGGAAAGTTGGTCCAGCAGGCTAAGATAAAAGATAGGGAGGAGGGACTTGGGGGAGGGGCGTCGGAAATGTGATAGGTGGAAAGAGGTCAAGGTGAGGGTGATAGGTCAGACTGGGGGGGGGGCGGAGAGGTCGGGAAGAGGATTGCAGGTTAGGAAGGCGGTGCTGAATTCGATGGATTTGA
>NC_057716.1:45349748-45383560 GCF_004010195.1 Chiloscyllium plagiosum
TCCCGACTCAGGCGACTGACTGTGTGGAGTTTGCACATTCTCCCCGTGTCTGCGTGGGTTTCCTCCGGGTGCTCCGGTTTCCTCCCACGGTCCAAAGATGTGCAATTCAGGTGAATTGGCCATGCTAAATTGCCTGTAGTGATAGGTAAAGGGGTAAATGTATGGGAATGGGTGGGTTGCACTTCGGTGGGTTGGTGTGGACTGGTTGGGCCGAAAGGCCTGTTTCCACACTGTAAGTAATCTAATCTCTAATCAATGCCACTTATACAGCAGTGCTACACCAGATGCACAACTGGAAACTCTCCAATGCAAAACTGTGAGAGGTAACTACTTTTTGCTCTGTTATATTGAACCTATTCTGTAGAATGAACTCCTTGTTCCATTTGGAAAACAAAGGGGTTATAAACGGCCCATGCCCATATCACAGCGAAACGATGGTTGGAGGAAGAACGCCTCATCTTCCGGCTAGGATCCCTCCAACCACAAGGGATGAACTCGGGTTTCACCAGTTTCCTCATTTCCCCTCCCCCCACCTTGTCTCAGTCAAATCCATCGAATTCAGCACCGCCTTCCTAACCTGCAATCTTCTTCCCGACCTCTCCGCCCCCACCCCAGTCTGACCTATCACCCTCACCTTGACCTCTTTCCACCTATCACATTTCCGACGCCCCTCCCCCAAGTCCCTCCTCCCTATCTTTTATCTTAGCCTGCTGGACCAACTTTCCTCATTCCTGAAGAAGGGCTAATGCCCGAAACGTCGATTCTCCTGTTCCCTAGATGCTGCCTGACCTGCTGCGCTTTTCCAGCAACACATTTCCATCTCTGATCTCCAGCATCTGCAGACCTCACTTTCTCCAACAAGCAGTATGAACCTTTCCTGGACAAATGCTACCATCAGATGAATGAGAAAGCTGCAGCAAGTTTGTGTACCGCCTACCTCCATGGCAATGCATTACAAATCCTTCAGTCATAAGTGGATGCAAGCTTTTCGCCCTTAATATTTGAAATTATTTTTAAATTAATGAAGGGAGATTATCTGGGACTTTTGGGAAGTATTTTGCATGAGTTTGATATAAACTGGCATGATATGTTGCTCTACGGGCAGGCAAAATGGTAGTTTGTTCTATCTTAATAGTCTCACCTCCCTGCATTTAGTGACACATGAGGGAGAACAGGCATTTTCTTATGTCTGTTTCCATAACAAGGTTTTCCCCAGAACAGGCTATAGCCTGTCACAGATGCTATGACTTGAGGGGTGCTGCTCCACGTTAAGCATAAGTGATCAGGAGACCATTCTGTTATTACTGCTAGCCATTGGTGTATTAGAAGGATTTGCATGCTGATAACTAAATTTGGCCATTACATGAACACACCATAAATAGCCAGCAAGTACTGCAGTGGGACTCAAACCCAGAGCTTCTGGTTTAGATGCAGGATCACTACTTGCTATGCCACAAAACCTTATTTGTGCAGCTTAAACATACAAATAAAACATTGAAATGTAATTAGAAGCAAGTGGTTGCATTAATATAGAATGAGAATGAAACAGAATTGGAGAATAGTCCTGAAAAACAAGCTAATACTGATTTAATGTTTGTATAACCCAATTGGATAATCATGTGGAGAAAGAGAGAAATTCATGCCAAAAGAGATTTGAATCATTTAATGACATAGTCAATCCCAGAGCTGTGAGAGTAAAGAAAGATGCCATTCAATCCACCATGCGGGTACCAGCTCTCCGAAATCAACATCATCATTCTCCTGCCTTTTCCCCTGTTCCTTGTGCATTGTTTCTGTTTCAATAGTCACCCAATTTCCACTTGAATGTCTCAACTGAACCCACCTCCACCACGCTTCCAGGCCATGCATTCCAGATTTGAAACACCCATTGTGTAGGACAGGTTTTCTCACCTCCCATTCCCTATGTTTGCAAATCACTTTAAATCTATGCCATCTTGTTCTTGATAACTTTGAGGAGCAGGAACAGTTTGGCCTATCTACTCTATGCACACCCCATGATTTTGAAAACTTTTCCTCTTAACCTTTCACTCCAGGGAGAACAGTCCTAACCTCTCCAATGTATCCTCATCACTGAAACATTTTATCATTTGAATCTTTCTTGTAAATCTCTTCAGCACTCTCTCCAATGCATTCACATGCTTTCTATAGTGTGACACTCAGAACTGTGCTCAATACCTGAGATCAGTTTGGATCAGTAATTGGCTTACTGAAAGAAGACAGAGGGTGGTGGTTGATAGGAAATGTTCATCCTGGAGTCCAGTTACTAGTGGTGTACCGCAAGGGTTGGTGTTGGGTCCACTGCAGTTTGTCATTTTTATAAACGACCTGGATGAGGGCGTAGAAGGGTGGGTTAGTAAATTTGTAGATGACACTAAGGTCGGTGGAGTTATGGATAGTGACAAAGGTTGTTGTAGGTTACAGAGAGACATAGATAAGCTGCAGAGCTGGGCTGAGAGGTGGCAAATGGAGTTTAATGCGGACAAGTGTGAGGTGATTCACTTTGGTTGGAGTAACCGGAATGCAAAGTGCTGGGCTAATGGTCAGATTCTTGGTAGTGTAGATGAGCAGAGAGATCTCACTGAGATCTCTCTGCTCATCTACACTACCAAGAATCTTACCATTCTTGAAAGTTGCCACCCAGGGTTGTTAAGAAGGCATACAGTGTTTTAGCTTTTATTAATAGAGGGATCGAGTTCCGGAACCACGAGGTTATGCTACAGCTGTACAAAACTCTGGGGTAGCTGCACTTGGAGTATTGTGTACAGTTCTGGTCACCGCACTATAAGAAGGATGTGGAAGCTTTGGAAAGAGTGCAGAGGAGATTTACTAGGATGTTGCCTGGTATGGAGGGAAGGTCTTACGAGGAAAGGCTGAGGGACTTGAGGGTGTTTTTGTTGGAGAGAAGAAGGTTGAGATGTGACTTAATAGAGACATATAAGATAATCATAGGGTTAGATAGGGTGGACAGGGAGAACGTTTTTCCAAGTATGGTGACAGCGAGCATGAGGGGGCATAGCTTTAAATTGAGGGGTGATAGATATAGGACAGATATCAGCGGTAGTTTCTTTACTCAGAGAATAGTAATGGTATGGAATGCTTTGCCTGCAACGGTAGTAAATTCGCCAACTTTAAGTACATTTAAGTGGTCATTGGACCAGCATATGTATGTACATGGAATAGTGTAGGTTAGATGGGCTTCAGATTGGTATGACAGATTGGCGCAACATCGAGGGCCGAACGGCCTGTACTGCGCTGTAATGTAAAATGTTCTATGTTTAGTGAGTGTCTTATACAAGGTCATCTCATCTCCTGTTCTTGCATTCTATACAGCTATAAATAAATCCAAGGACACTGTATACTTTAAAAACTGCTCTTCACCTCTCCAACCACCTTCATTTATCTTAGCACATATCTAGCCAGGTCCCTCTGCTTCTGTACAAAGTTAAAAATCACACAACACCAGGTTATAGTCCAACAGGTTTATTTGGAAACACTAGCTTTTTGAATGCTGCTCCTTTGCAACCATCTGATGAAGGAGCAGCACTCAAAAAGCTAGTGCTTCCAAATAAACCTGTTGGACTATAATCTGGTGTTGTGTGATTTTTAATTTTGTACATCCTAGTCCAACACCGGCACTCCAAATCACCTCTGCTTCTGCACATCCTTTAGAATTCTACTCCTTATACTATGGAAGAAAGTGAGCACTGCGTATTCTGGAGATTCTGCATCTATCTATCGCCTTCCCAGTTATCTTCCCACCACCCCCACCCCACCCACCTATCTATCTCTCTTGCCTGCGCCCAACATTTCTGATGAAGAGCTTACGCCCAAAACGTCGATTCTCATGCTTCTGCTGTGCTTTTCCAGCATCACATTCTTCGACTCCTTATGTTGTATTCGTCCAACAAAATTGCTTCACATAAGAATTCTCTGTATTAATCTGCTAACTATCCAACCAAACCACTAAGACAGCAATGTCCTCTTGAAATTTTACAAGGTCCTTCTCACAGTTTACGAAGCTTACGGGTTTTGTATTGTTCACAAACCTTTAAATTGTCCCCTGTACACCAAGATCTAGATCATTAATAAATAAGAAAAGCAAAGATCTCAATACTGACCCCTGGGGAACTTCACCGTAAATCTTTCCCTAGCCTAAAAAAAATCATTGATTATGAATCTGTTTCCTATCAGTCAACCAATTTTGTATGCACATTGCTCCTATTCCTTTTGTTCCTGACCTATAACTTTCCTCACATCTGTTGTGTGTCGCTGCAACAAACACCTTCTGGATGTCCACACGCACCACATCAACAACATTGTCCTCATTGACCATTTCTGCTATTTCTTTGAAGAAAATCTCTAGCAAGTTAGTTAAACATGCTATCCCGTTTAGAAATCCATTCTATCCCTTCCAATTAAAACCACCTTATTCCATCCCAAATTATTTTTTCTAAAGCTTCTCCACCTTGAAGTTAAGCTGATTGGTCTGTAATTGATGGATTTATGCATAAAATCATTTCTCAACAACCCGTTTGGAATTCTTCAGTCATCTGGCACCTCCAATGAGCATTTGGTAGAAGGAAAAATATCCGCCAGTGCCCCTGCAATTTCCATCTCACTTCTGTAATGTAAGTTATGTGATTTATATATATTTTAGTATGATTTATTTTTCTGTTTGGATTTTTGAATTTGAACTCTTGACATATGGGCTTTATGTATGTCTAAAGTATTTTAATGAGGAACTTGTAAGTATTTTTGTAGTCATGGTGACTTCTTCTAAAATATAATTTGAGAGAAAGACTTCCTGGAGAGTAATGGTGTTTTGTGTATGTTAAGAGAATTTATGAGAGAACAAAGTAAACAGTGCAGTGCATTAAGCTTTCAGATAGAAGATTCAAGAATGTTTTTCAGCATAGGGGAACACCCATAGCTTGGAAGAAAGCTTTTTTAGTTTCAGTTTGGGCTGTTTTACAGAAATGTTGGCTCATGCTCAATGTGTAAAGCAGTTGTTCTTTAGAAAAAGAGAAGAGATTTTAAAAATGTTAATTAATCAGTTATCTCAGTGTAAGAAGCTTAGTAAAAATTCCAGACCAGAAGTATTTATTTGCAAACTTGAAGGAGTTGTTTGAAGCTGAGAAAGTTTAAGCTTAGTTTCATCATGGCTTTAGGAAGAGGCTATCGGGTTCTCAAGACTGGGAGTTGAAGCCACAATTAAAATAAATCCTATAGACATGACAGAGAAGAGAAATATAGCTGGTATTTGTAGTATAAAGGGGTCCTTTTGGGAATATCCTTTTAGTCAGTATTTCAAAACTTTTACATTTGTATTATAGGTAAATACTTTGGTTTAATCTATTTTATCTTACTTTCTTTCATGTAATAAACCTCTATTTTATTGATGACCCTATCTGCGTTGCATGCTTGTGTTTCAATGAAAGGCCACCTCATTAAAATGAAAAAATGACAATATTTGATCTATCAAGCCAAATTTCTGTCTGAAACAGTAATAACATCAGCTAGATCCATAACATATCCTTGAATGCATCTCATCTTGACCTGATGTCTTAAATACCAACCATTCATCCAATACTTCTTTCTCATCAATTTCAAACCCTTCTACTGACAGAGTTTTCTCTTGGGTACCATCTACTTCATTGGTAAACTTGGATGTAAAGTATTCATTTAATACCTCAGCCATGCCTCCTGCCTCTGTGTGTAACTCCCACTTTCAGTCTCTCATCTGCACTGCTCCATTTACCATGCCCATAGAAGACTTTTAGATTCCCTTTTATATTGGCGAGAAATCTTTTCTCATAACCCCGCTTTGTTTTACTATTATACTTTTTCACCTTCTCTCCAAACATTCTGTATTCCTTTTGGTTCTCTATTGTATTTTCTAACTGAACTTTGTCATAAGGATACATTTTCTTGTTTATCTTAATTTCTATCTCCTTTATCATTCAGACATCTCTGGATTTATTTGTCGTATCTTTCCCTTTTCGATGGAATATACTTTGACTATATCCAAGCCATCTTCTCTTTGAAGGTGTACTATCGATCAGTTACAGATATTCTTGCCAATCTTTCATCCTGTTCAGCTCCATACTTTCCCCACTGAAGTTGGCTCTCCACCAATTGATTTTCTTACACTGAATTGACCATGATAATTCTCCGCCATCATCCTAGACTATATGATTCAATGATCACTATCTCCTAAATGCTTCACCACTGACTCTTGACCCACATAGTTCACCTCATTTCCAAGAATGAGGTCCAACAGTGCATCCATTCTTATTGGACTAGAAACCTCTGTAGGAAATTCTCCTGAACACAATTGAGGAAAGCGTACTGCTCGCTGGCCCTTACACTGACAGTATCCCAGTCTATAGTAAAGTCCCTCATTACAACTGCTGTCTAATACTGGTATTTCTCTGTAACTTTTCTGTGGATATGTTCTTCTATATCCTTCCCATTAGTTGGTGGTCCACGGACTGCATTAAGCAATGTATTTTTGGTACATTGTCTTACGACATGGAAGTCGAATTCCTCTGTTAAATAAAACCAAACACCCAAAAAAGTTCACCTTGCCTTGTTATCTGTTAAAATGTATGAATGAGTGAAAGAGAACTCTTAATTTCCACTATTTAAAGAAAAATAACAATTTATTTTCCTCACTCTAATAGTGAACACTAAACAAAACTATTAACAAACCAAAAACTCTTTCCCCTAACTAACCACTATCCCTTAACTGAACACAATTCTATCAATAACACAGTTATTAAACATTATATTAATCTCAAGTTCACATAGTTTCATATGCTAACTTCCTTCTGGTCTTCTGATTCTGTTGTCTTCTCCTTTCCTTTTACTGTGAGTGTTTTTTTTACAGGAAAGGGTATCTTTTGATAGATAGTGCCTTCTCATTTCATTGAAAGCTTTCCATATTAGATGGGCAGTTAGCTGTCTGGCTATACAGCATTTGTTCTGTTGCTCGGTGGCATTTGCTCTGACCAATTTTCAAAATGCCCTGGTTTCATACCCCCCAGTATCATTCCCTCTCATTGGTCTGATGTTGTCAATACAATAAATTCAAACTCAATTGAATTTTGTGATCCTGGACATAATTTAAATTAATTGGTTAAATTTGAATAGTTGTCAAAACAGCAACTAAAACTCAGGTATCCATTTAACAGCCAATTATTACATCTATCTATTTTGGAACAGCCTATCTCTTAGCTGTTCTGTTCTGGCAGTTGTGGCTGTACTTTAAATTTACTTTAAAATTCAGAAAATGCTTTCTATATTAAAGTTAACATACCCTCTTTCGACCTTGTAACACCTCATCCCTTAAGAGAAAATAAACTATCATAATGAAAAGATGGCTTCTTTTTTCCCTGTAATTCTTAATACCATTATTATGAAATACATACATCATTAATTTAAGCTATACCTCTCATCAATTCTGCACATGTATATAACATTGGAATCGATATGGTCAAATGTTATCTACACCTTTTCTTTAAAATCTGCAATAATGTATGTGCAATCACATTTTTATGAACCGCAACATGTACAGTTTGTAAATTTAAAGTCTGTAACCTCAGACTCCAATGAAATAGTCTCATATATCTGTCTTTAAATCTTTCCAAAAATGTGAGAGGGTTCTGGTCCATGTACACAATCATCTCTGACATGTTATTCGTCACAAAAACATTAAAATGTTGTAAAGCCAATACCAAACTCAATCACTCTTTTTTTAAAAAAATATTTTTATTGAAAAATAGATTTTTAAATATTACAATAAATACAAAACAATACAATTCAAAATAATACAAAAAAAGAACAAAACATATTTAAAAACCCAAACCACCGTCACGTACAAGTGTATAAACATATATAAAAATACATTAAAAAACCAAATAACTACTTAACTAAATAAATAATAACTAACAACAAACTAATAAATAAATAATAATACAGCTCAGGAAAAAAAAACACTAACTCTTGAATATCGAGAGCATTAATTTTCACATATTCATTCATTTGCAGACCCCCCTTTCTGGATATTGGACTCGTAAAACACAATTGTTACAGCTATATAAAAGCCCTTATTAGTGTGGCAGATAAATCTGTGTCCAGGTATTCCAAAAAGGGCTACCATGTCTTATAGAAATTCTCAGTTTTGTGGTGTACCATATTTGTAAGAAACTCCATAACAATTTTACAGCAACCTGACAGGCCTGGGGATATTTGGACACCCAACCTAACAAGATATTCTTTCTTGCGGAGAAAATGAGGATATTGAAATGTTTTTTCTTATGCGCATCTACAGGGAATGCACTGGGCAAGCCAAGAACAAGAGAAATTGGGTCCTTCTCCACCCTTATACCCCAAATCCCCTCCATTGCACCTGTCACAGTGCTCCAGTATGTTTGAAGCCTACCACACGACCAGAGACAATGGGTAAGAGTGCCCGTACTAACTCTACACTTGGGGCATGTTGAAGATACCCCTGGTTTAAATTTTGACAAACGGTCCAGAGCCAAGTGGACCACTTGGAGAATCTTCAACTGTAAAGCGTGGGTCCTATTGCAAATTGGTATCTTTCTTGTACTTTCCCAAATGTTTTCCCATGCCTCAGAGGAGACCTCAATGCCTAGCTCGCTCTCGCGCTCTCTCTCTCTCTCTCTCTCTCTCTCTCTCTCTCTCTCTCTCCCACACCCTACAGAGTTGATTGAACCAGTCTGAGGGGACACCCCCCAATTGATGATGTAAAATGTGTACTCTTAGCACTGAGCACCCTCCTCTTTATGTTGGATTTGTAGGGATCAGTCAAAACTGTAGACTTTTTTTGAATAAAATCCCTAACTCGAAAAAAAATGAAAGAGGTCCATGCTAGATAGCTTGTATTTCAATGCTAACTGATCAAAAGACTTCATTGTGTCTCCCTTAAATAAATCACCAATGCAAAACACATCTCTAGCTGCCCAATGGTTGAATCCTGAATCCATCACCCGGCATACCCACTATAGGTGTAAGAAAAGATGTTTTGCCATTATTGCCTTCCCTCTGCTGAATTGCCCTCCATGCTTTAACAATATTGATAACTACTGGGTTATGGCAATATTCCTTAACTGTCCTCATTTTGTCGAAAAACAGCAGGCTAGTAAGGGAGATTTCGATATCTAACCATATTGAAAGAGGGTGACCACAAGCCCAGTCACTTAGGTAAGATAAAAGCAAGCTTAGTTGATAATACTAATGTCCGGGAGATCCACTCTCCCAGTCTGTGAGGCAATTCCAGTTTAGCTAATTTAATAAGGGGCTGCTTACAAGGCCAAATAAAAAAGCTGAACCAGCCAGTGTCCTGAACTTTTGCTTATTGAAAATCAGGGGAAGCATTCATATAGAGTACAACAAATGGGGGAGAATATTCATCTTAATAAGAGCTATCCATCCTAACCATGAAATTGGTAGCACCTTCCATCTTTGAAGGTCTTGTTTGATTTTGTTGAATAATTGAACAAAATTAGCTTTAAACAACTGATCAAGAACTGGAGTAATATATACGCCCAAATACATAAAACGCCCTTGTGACCTCTTAATGGGAATTGAGATTTGCCCTCAAGACCTAACACCTTCGTAAGACCACCATCGGCATAGCCTCTGATTTTGCAAAATTAACCTTATACCCTGAAAAGGTGCCAAATGAGCTGATGCATTGTATCAGGCGAGGCACCGAAACTGCTGGATTTGACGAAGAAATGAGGACATCGTCCACGTACAACAAAGTCTTATGTAATTTTGACTCCACTTCTGGAGCCAATATATTGGGATGCCTATGAATGGCCTCCATCAATGGTTCAATCACCAACGTAAAAAGCAATGGTGAAAGTGGACAGCCCTGTTGGCTGCCCCTGAAAATACTAAAATTGCTTGATTATACCCCATTGGTGATGACTGCAGTGAGAGGGTAACTGTACAGAACTTTTACCCATCTTATAAAGGCTTCGCCCAAGCCAAACCACTCCAGAGTATAAAAAAGGTACGGGCACTCAACTCGGTCAAATACCTTCTCTGCATCTAGAGAAATTACCAATCCTGTACTGACTGTTGTTGACAAGCTTGAATTACATTAAGCAGCCTCCTAATATTATTGGAGGATCTGTGGCCGTTTATGTAGCCCATCTGGTCCTCTTTAACAACAGCAGGTAACACAGTTTCTAGCCTTAACATGAGAGTCTTAGAGATGATTTTAAAGTCAACATTTAAGACTGAAATTGGCCTGTAAGAAGCACAGTTCTCCAGGATCTTCCCTTTTTTAAGAATAAGTGAAATATTGGCCTCTCTTAGAGATCGCAACGGACAATCATGACTGTACAAGTCATTGAACATGTTGAGAATTGGGCCTGACATTATGCTGAAAATTCCTTATAAAATTTGCTGGAAATTCCATCAGGTCCGGGCACCTTTCCACTCTGAAGATGCTTCACAGCCTCCTGAATCTCTTGCTCTGATAAGGGGGCATTGAGAAAAGACGCTTGTTCAGAGGTCACACCCAGAAGATCCTTGAAAAAGGACTCCATCTTGGCCCACCCCTCCTCACAACACTCAGATTGGTATAATTCAGAGTAAAATCTCTGAAATGCCGCATTAATCTTTTTGGAATCACATTTAGATTTCCAGCCCCTTCCCTAATTGACGTAATGGTCTGAGGCGCACTCTTTTTCCTGGCGAGATATGCTAGGTACTTGCCCGGTTTGTCACCATGCTAATACAACCTTTGTTTTGCGAAATTAAGCTACTTCTTTGCTGTCTGCATGAGCATGGAATTCAATGCAGACCGCAGCGCCGTAATCCTCTGTAGTTTTGATTAGATTAGTTTCCCTACAGTATGGAAACAGGCCCTTCGGCCCAACGAGTCCACACCGACCCTCGGAAGAGTGACCCACCCAGACCCATTCCCCATATTTACCCCTGACTAATGCACCTCACACTATGAGCAATTTAGCATGGCCAATTCACCTAACCTGCACAGTTTTGGTTTGTGGGAGGAAACCAGAGCAC
Organism: Chiloscyllium plagiosum; assembly: GCF_004010195.1. NCBI lineage: Eukaryota > Metazoa > Chordata > Chondrichthyes > Orectolobiformes > Hemiscylliidae > Chiloscyllium > Chiloscyllium plagiosum. The sequence continues at coordinate 45,360,837 of NC_057716.1, forward strand.
TCGGAGGAAACCCACGCAGACACAGGGAGAATGTGCAAACTCCACACAGACAGTTGCCTGAGTCTGGAATCGAACCCGGGTCCCTGGTGCTGTGAGGCAGCAATGCTAACCACTGAGTCACCATGCTGCCCCTTTGACCTTCTCGGCTGCCTTCAACTGTGCTTCAAGAAGACATTGCTACTCGCCCTTCTGTTGCTTCCTAGTGGCAGAGTAGGAAATAACTAACCCCTTGGCATAGGCTTTGGCAGTTTCCCAAAGGACAGACAGACTAATAATCAAGTCTGAATTAATGTCAAGGAATGCCCTAAATTCTTAGAGAAGTACTCCACAAACTTATTATCCTTAAGGTTAAAGGGATCCATTTGCCAATGCCTTGGGCCCACTATAACGCCCTTAATCTTAACCGACAGGTACACTGGAGCATGATCGGAGATGGTAATGTTACCAATTGTACAAGATGCCACCAAGTCCAGGATTGCCATGGGGGTCAGAAAAACATCAATCCTAGTGTGACATATGTGTGGATTGGAAAAAACCATAAAATCCCTGCCTGTAGGGTGGAGGCACCTCCGGACATCCACCAACCCTAACTCCACACACAGATCCACTAATTGTTTAGTTTGTACAGACGGTATCAGTGGCCTTTGGGCAACCTGTCTATTGTGGGATCCATAAGACAATTAAAATCTCCCCCTATGATGATCAATTTGGAGAAATTTCTACCAGAAATTTGAGGGAATGGACCGGAGTGCAGTAAACACTTAAAACACCATATTCTGCCCCGTTTGTCAAGGCATTGAGGATTACAAACCTCCCGTGTATGCCTTTAACACACTCTAGTAACTTAAATGGGACATTCCTCCTAGCCAATATAGCCACTCCCCTACTTCTGGTAATAAAAGCTGAAAAGTAAACCCAATCAAAGCCATTCTGCTGTAGTTTCAAATGCTCTCTATCATCCAAGTATGTCTCCTGTAATAGAGCAATATCCACCTTTTCTTTTCTAAACTCGAGAATACTTTTTCTTCTTAGTTGGTGAGTGACTCCCCTGATGTTCCAGGTACACCATTTAATCATTAGCCATAACCTTCCACAGTAGAATTTAGATCCCAGAGAGGAGGAACTTGAATTACAAATCACCAAGCCTTAGTGTTGCAAAATCCATCAAACATAAAAATGACATAATGTAAAACCACTACAGTTAACAAACCTGCAAAGCTATTAAAGATTATATACAGCAAAAACCGAAAAACAAAACCGACATATAAAGTAGCAATGACACTGAATAGGGGAACTCACCCCCTGCCCAAAGGGGGCATCTACACATCCCAAAACCAACTTCCCATCCCACTGCCAGAGCATTTAAATAAACTGGGCATAAACTGCCCGTAAGTAGGCAGTTAGCCATCCCAACCATTTTCCCTCCTCCTAGCTAAAGCTGCACCACAAACACAAGCAGCAAAGAAAGGAAATACACCATGGAATAACGATGTGAACAAAGAAATTTTGAAAAAAGAAGTAAGGAAACCACCCATCCTTTGGTGTAATTTAACTTAGAAATTGAAAGTAAACATCTCAGCCGCCTCTGAGCATAGTTTAGACTAGGTTATTACCAATAAAAAAAAGGAAAATAAAGCCCCGATCGGACTTCCTCTTGTTTTTAAGAAAAGTAGAGACATACCCAAACAACACTACTATTTCTACATACTAAATTGTTCAGATTAAGTTGATTTGTCCACAAAGTCTCTTGCTTCTTCGACGTGTCAAAGAGATGTACATAACCATCTAAAGTGATTCGAAACACTGCCGGATATCTCAGAGAGTATTGGAACTCGAGTTGCCTAAGTCTTTTCTTGACGCCATCATAGGGTTTTCTGGATCACCACCTCTGAGAAGTCCTGGAAGAACATGATCTTAGAGCCCTTGTAAACTCGGGCCTTCAGATCCTTCCCCTGGATTCTGGAAACTTCCATAATTCTGTCCTTATCTCTCTAGTGATGAAACTGCACCAAGATAGTCAAGGACATTGGTCCACATCGTGACCCAGTGAGCCCTCTCAATCTTCAAGCTTCTCATTCCAGCCTCCAAGTTAAGGAGTTTCGGCAACCAGTCCTCAAAAGATTCCATTGGTTGTTCACCTTTGTTACCCTCTGGCAGACCGACAATCTGAAAATTTTTTCTCCTGCCCCTGTTCGAGGTCATCAACCTGGTAAAGCAAAGTACAGACCTTCATCTCCAGGGCCTGGATCCTATCCATGGAGGAATTGGTATTAGCTTCCACCACTGTCACTCTGCACTCTACCTCATCCGTCCTTTTCTTGCGATCTCCCAGCTGCTGTTCATGCTTCTGCAGCATGATAGAGATCGGGCCCAGCTTCTCCTCTATCTGCTTCACCAACATCTCGTACTCCTTTACCAGGACCTGGTACGAAATCGAGTCCAAGGATCCTGCAGAATGGGCCATGGGCCTGGCCTCGAATGTACCTCCTCCCTTCTTTGGCATCCATGGAGAGTGAAAATTGAGGTAAGTTGTTCTCTAACAGGTTCCTGGGGCTCCACGACCTTTCCAGAGTCCTAGAATATTGCAATGGTCCAGGTAGCACAGGTTAGGACATTGTCCCACTTGCAATGTGGTGCGGAGCTCTGCAACGCAATCTTTCTAGATCACCGCCATCTTGGATCCCCCCTCCAATAACTCTTCTTTGAAAGTAGAGTATTTTCTCTGGTGAATACTGAGTGTCTTTGAAAAGTAGCCAATTGGTCATTCAGTTCCATTATCATCTTCCTGCATCAATACAGCTCCAATCCCCATATCACTAGTCTAGATTGCAAGGTGAAAGTGTTTAAAAAATTTGGTGCAGCTAAAGCTGGTGCTGTGGTTAATACTGCTTTTAAATTCTCAACTGCCTCCTGGCATTGTTCTGTCCACTGAAACTTTGTTTTCTTCTGTCGTAAATTCGTTAGTGGTGCCACTACGCTGCTGTAATTTGGAAAAAAACTTCCAGTAAAATCTGCTGAGTCCCAAAAATTGAAGTACCTCTTTCTTTGAGGATGGTTTTGGAAATTCTTCAATGGCTGTCGCCTTCATATTCCTTGGGGTTATCCTTCCATGTCCGATGTTACATCCCAAGAATGTCACCTCTGCCTTCGCAAATTCTGTTTTCTTCAATTTTATTGCCAGTTTTGCTTTTTGTTATTGTTCAAAGAGTTCTACCAACTGTACCATATGATCTTTCCATGAATGGCTAAGATTCAGTACATCGTCAAAATAAATGGCTCAACTTTTTAATCCTGCCACAACTCTGATTGTTAATCTTTGGAATGTACCTGGTGCGTTCTTCATTCCAAAAGGCATCATTTTTAATTGACAAAGCCCATTTGAGGTTATAAATGCAGAAACTTCTTTCACTTTCTCTGATAAATGTCCCTGCCAATAACCATGAAGGAAGTCCAGCTTCTTGACGTAATTGGCATGTCCAACTTTCTCTGTAAAGTCCTCCAATCTTGGTATTGGAAAGGAGTCCAATTTAGTTACGGAGTTGATCTTCTGATAGTCCACGCAAAATCATTGAGTCCCTTCAGGTTTGGGAACCAACATGATGGGCAAGTTCGACTCACTCTGACTTGGTTCGATGATGTTTGCATTGAGCATCACATCCACTTCCTTCTGGACCTGCACAGTTTTGAGAGGATTAAGTCTGTAGGGGTATTGTTTTATCAGAACAGCATTCCCTATTTCCCCGTCATACACAATAGTATTAGTCCTCCCCATTCTATTCCTGCATATGTCCTCATACAGTTGTAACAAACATTTCAACTTGGTTCTTTGCTCCTGAGACAGATTGCTCACTATCCTATTCTATTCTTTAAGGTCTTCCTTGTTATTTAACATATTTTGAGGCACATCAAACTCCACGACATCTGGATTTGATTCTCCATTGTGTGGGGCAGTAACTAATACCTGTTTCTCCAATTCCCTGTCTCTATTACAGTAAGGTTTCTACATATTGACATGACATACCCGATACAATGTTTTTCTATCTGGCATCTTTCCAGATAGTTTATCTGACTTGAATAGATTTGTTTGGGGCCTCTCTAATTGCAAACAATATGATTGGGATACCTTTATCACAATCATTCATGTAATCCTGACAGTATGCTCTTAAGAGCTTGATGCCACCTCTCCAAGGCTCCCTGGAGGATACACACGTGATTTAATGTGTTGTATGTCTAAACTGTCCAGGACTTTCTTAAATAGTTTAGCAGACCCTTGGTCTGACTGAATCTTCCTGAGTAGCCCATACTGGGTAAAGAAAGCTACCAACTCCTCCACCACCCTTTTTGCCCTAACACTCCATAATGGAATTACTTCCAGAAATCTGGTATATACATCCATTATGGTTAGCAAATACTGGTTCCCACTTTCAGTTTTAGGATGTGGACCTACAAAATCAATCAGAACCTGTGTGAAAGGTTTTTTGAATGTGGTATTTGGCAACAAAAGTGCTGGTTTTATCATTGCCTGCGGCTTACCTACCATTTGGCACGTATGACATGTATGCCAAAATTCAAACACTTTCTGCAGCCCAGGCCTATAGAAATGCTTTTGTACATTAGGTTGAGTCTTCCTCACACCTAGATGACCTCGTACTGGTAATTCATGTGCTGTTGTAATACTTCCTGTCTGAAGTACACAATTTGGTGTACTTCCACCCATTTCTCCTCTGCACTAACCTGCTATGGTCTCCATTTTTGCCTTAGGATTCTATCTTTAAGACAATAACGCTTGGGAATACATTCTGATACCTTTTCTGAGTATGCATCTATATATTTCTTTTATCACCTCATCTTCTTGTTGTAAGTCCATTGGCCTTTCAGGACTGACCCTGCACCTGTTCAAGTTTCTCAAATAGGGGTGTCAGCTAACTGAACCTCAACTCATACACTTTTCTCTTTATTTTTTCCTTCTTGCTGTAACTTATGACAGTCTGATCTTGTTACTACACAGTCTGGAAATATTCCAGGGTATTTTTCTTTCGACTTCTCAATTCTCGAATTTTCCTTTGGCTTTTCCACCACAAGGGACATCACTCCCACCTTGGATCATGCCAGGTTGTTTCCAAGAACAAACTGTATTCCTGGAATTGGCACCCTGTCTGCCACTCCCACAGGGACTTCCCCAGTCTTGATTTGACTCTCCAAACTGGTCTTACACAGGGGAGCACTAAATATCTGTCATCTGTTCCACAAATTATTATCCTCTCGGATAACATGTCAAAAATTGTGCAAATACTTTTATCTCTTAATATTAGAGATTGACCAGATCCTGCATCTCTAAAAAGTGTAACTTCTTTCCCTTCTCCCCCTGTTCTTCCTGAGTTAACGTTACCCATAGAGGCGAAGTCTTTATAGAGATCGGGCACTAACTCAATATCCAACCCCTGCCTACGCTGTGCACTCTCCTGTAGCTCCTTGACTTTTCTTGGGGGTTCCTTTACTACTTTCACTAATCCCACTGGATTAGTCTCTTTTACCATATGTTTTCCCCCAGTGCTTTTTTTCAATGACCGGCACTGGTACTTTATGTGTCCCACCTTACCACAGTGGAAGCACCTGAGGCCTTTCACCTCCTTTTCACCTCCTTGGCCTTCTTTTTTCACCTGTGTTAAACTATTCCCAGTGTGATCTACTCTTTGTTTTGTAGTGAAGGATCTCTCCTTCTCCCAATTTCTATCCCTTACGGAATGAAATTCCTACTGGGAGCTAGATTTCACATAATGCACTAATTCATATTCATCTGCCATATCTGCTGCTCTTTTCACTTATTGAACTTTCTGTTCATCCACATAAAGTTCTTATCATCTCTAGAAGTGAATAATCTCTCTTTCAGTCTCATATGTCTTGTCTACTTTTAAGGCCCGCACACATCTATCAAAATTGCTGTTTTATTCTTTAGAACTCAATGTAAGTCTAACATGGTTCCTTCTTTATGTTTCTGAATTGCTGTCTGTACACTTCTGGTACAAATTCATAGGCACTCAAAATAGTCTGTTTGACATCTGCATAATCTCTGGATCCCTCATCTGATAGCACTGCAAATACCTCACGAACCCTTAGTCTAAACTAGCATTACCCATTAGTTCTCTGGCCATCCCACCTACCAAGACAATTTTCAAATGAAATAAAAAAGGCTTGGACCTCTTTCTCATCGAAATGTGGCAATGTTTTAACATATTTGTATGTATTCCTACTATGTCTTTGGCTACAGTGGGTTTGCTCATCATCATTCTCCTCCTCACTAAGCTTACCTTCTAATTTCATCCTTTTAAACTGACTTTCCTGTTCAATTTGCAACTTTCAAAGTTCCAACTCTCTCTCTTCCTCTCTCCCTATCTCTTTCTTCTCTCTTTTTCCTTTTGCTCAGCTAAGTACCTTCCTTCCCTATCTTTATCTCCTAACATGGCTCTTCTTTCCCTTCCTTTATCTTCTAACTCCAGTTGTCTTATTTGCAATTGAATTTTAGCCATTTCCAAAGATTCTAATGGCCTTTCCAGTACATGTAAATGTTGAACTATTTCAATAATAACCTCAACCCTTTTCGGAGACACAGGCAATTCTAGCTCCAGCTTGTCTGCCAATTGCAGCAGCTTTTCCTGGCTCACGTTTTGTTAAACTCCCAAAGTCACTTTTTTCACCCCCAGAAAACACTTAGTAACTGAAAGTGCCTTTTCTCTCACTCTAATCTAACCAACTACAAGTAGCCAAAATTAAACAGATTTTTCTCACCTACATTTTATTTAAAGAACGAGGACACTAATTGCTCAGTATGTTTAGATCTGCTGGGACCTTCTGCATTCCAAATCTGTTCAAATCTGTCCAGATCCTAGACCTGATCCATCCAGATCCAGTTACACTTGTCCAACCATGTCCAATTCCCAGATTTAATCTATCCAAACCTGTCCAAATCCTGAATGACGAACCCCCAAACTGTTACAACATGGAGGTCGAACCCCTCTGTTAAATAAAACCAAACACTAAAAAGCTCACCTCGCCCCGTAATCTATTAAAATGTGAGCGAGTGAAAGGCAACTCTTAATTTCCAGTATTTAAAGAAAAATAACTATTTATTTTCCTAACTCTATGAGTGAACACAAAACAAAACTATTATCGAACCAAATTCTCCTTTCCCTAACTAACCACTACCCCTTAACTGAACACAATTTTATCGATATGCTGTTCCAATAACACAATTATTAAACATTATATTAACTTAATCTCAAGTCCACACAATTTTGTATGCTGTCTTCCATCTGGTCTTCTGATTCTGCTGTCTTCTCCCTACATTGTCTTCTTTCTTTGACTGTGAGATCATTTAATAGGAAACGTACATTATGATCGATGGTGCCTTCTGACTTCATTGAGAACTTTTCCTGTTAGATGGGCAGTTAGCTCTCCAGCTCCACAGCAGTTGCTCTGACCAATTTTCAAAATGCCCTGGTTTTATACCCTGCAGCATTGTTCCCTCTCATTGGCCCGATGTTGTCAATACAATGAAAGCAAACTCAATTGGGTTCTATTATCCTACACAATTAAAATTAATTAATTAAATTTGAATTGTTGTCAAAACACCAACCAAAATTCAGATTTGCATTTAACAGTCAATTGTTACATTTATCTATTTTGGAACAGCCTGTCTCTTAGCTGCTCTGTTTTGGTAGCTGTGGCTGTACTTTAAAATTCAGGAAACGCTTTCTATCTTAAATTGAATATACGCTCTTTTGACTTTGTAACAATAGCTCTAGTCAAATTGATTCTGTCTTTAAACCCCCTAAGACCCTCCCCTTCTCCAGCACTGCAATATTTTCCTTAACTAAAACTGCCACCTTTCTCCTTCCCTCCCATTTCCACCTTTTCTGAACACCTTACAACCAGGAAAATTTCACACTCAGATCACTTCCTGGAGCCAGATTTTTCCTATCATTACAACACTGTATTTCCAGATAGCAAGTGGCACCGTAACTCCACAGTCTTATTAACTACGTTCCATGCATTCACAGTAATCCTGATTTAGACTTTGTTACATTCTTCCTTGGTCTAACTTCACCTACGTACTTACTGTTCTCTATGTTAGTGCTATCTCTGCCTGCAGATATTTTGTTAACTCGGTATTCCTAGCTAATACTCACTCTTGGTTCCTACACCTTGCCGAATTAATTTAAAGTTCTCCCAATATCACCAGCAAAACTCCCCAAAAGGTACACAACTCCAGCTCTACTCAGGTACAACCCATCCAGCTTGTACTGCCATTTTCCCCAGAGTCAGTCTCAGTGTCTCAGGAATCTAAAGCCCTCTCTCATGCACCATCTTTCTCACCACACATTCATCTGCTTTATCCTTCGGTCTGTACCGATATGTACTAACTGTGAGATGTATGACAACATTCCCCTCTTTTTCAATTCAACAAAACTAATCCTAACCAAATATACATGGGTGTACATCATCTCATTTTGCAGGCTGATGTTATACAATTGGGTCAAACAGAGTTAATAGGACAAATATTTCAAACTTCAATGAAATGCTTTGGACATTTGACAACTCATCCTAATCTGGTGATTACCTGCCTGTCCGGAGAGGTATGGATTGTTCTCTATTGTAATTATGGAGACATACAGATGTACAGCACAGAAACAGACCCTTCAGTCCAATCGCTACGCCAACCAGTTATCCTAAACTGATCTAGTCCTATATCCCCTAAACCTTTCCTATTCATGTACCCATCTGGGTGCATTTTAAATGTTGTAATTACACCAGCCTCCATTATTTCTTCTGGCAGCTCGTTCCATACACGCAACATCCTCTGCATGAAATGTTGCTCCTGAGATCCCTTTTAAATCTTTACCATCTCACTTTAAACCTACTCCCTCTTATTTTGGATTCCACTACTTCGGGGAAAATACCTTGTCTATTTACCCTATCCATACCTCTCATGATTTCATTTCTATAAGATCATCCCTCAGCCTCTGACACTCCAGGAAAAATGCTCCAGCCTATTCAGTCTCTCGCTATAGCTCAAACCCTCCAACCTTGGCAACATCCTTGTCAATCTTTTCGGAACCCTTTCAAGTTTAACAACATCTTTCCTATAACAGGGAGACCAGAATTAAATGCAATATTTCAAAAATAGCCTAACCAACATGACCTCCCAACTCCTTCAATTTCAAGAAACTTTGCACCTGCACTCCTAGGTCTCATTTGGCAACACTGCCCAGGTCCTACCATCAAGTGTATAATCCTGCCCTTGTTTGCTTTACCAATATGTAACACCTCACATTTATTTAAATTAAACTCCATCTGTCATTCCTCAGCCCAACACCCTATCATTGTAATGTAAGATAACCTTCTTTACTCTCTACCACACCACCAATTTTGGTGTCATCCACAAACGTACTATCATACTTCCTCTATTCATATCCAAATAATTTATATAACTAACAAAAAACAGTGGATCTGGCACTGATCCTTGCACACACCATTCGTTACAGGTCTTCAGTCCAAAAAGCAACCTTCTACCTTTGTCTCCTACCTTAATATTGTATCCAAATGGCTAGCTCCCTCTGGATTCCATGTGATCTAACTTTGATAACTAATCTACCATGTGAAATCTTGTTGAATGCCTAGCTAAACTCCACATAGACAGCATCCGCCACTCTGCCTTCATTAATTCTTTTTTGTCACTTCTTCAAAAAACTCAATCAAATTAGTGAGACATGATTTTCCACACACAAAGCTATGTTGTCTGTTTCTAATCAGTCCTTGCCTTTCCAAATGAATATAAATCCTGTCCCTCAGAATCCCCTCCAACAACTTGCCCATCATTGATGTCAGGCTCACTGGTCTATAGTTCCCTGGCTTTTCCTTACCACCTTTCTTAAATAATGGCATGACATTAGCCAACCTCCAGTCTTCAGCACTTCACCCATGACTATCGATGATACAAATATTTCAGCAAGGGGCTCAGCAATCATTTTCCTAGCTTCCCACCAAATTCTGGGATGCACCTGATCAGGTCCTTGGGATTTATCTACGTTTATGCAGTTTAAGACCTCCAGCACCTCCTCTTCTGTAATGCGGGCACTTTTCAAAACATCAATATTTATTTCCCCAAGTTCCCTTGCTTCAATGTCCTTCTCCACTGTAAATACTAACGGGAAAATATTTGTTTAATATCTCACCCATCTCCTGTGGTTCCCCAAATAGACGGCCTCATTGATCTTTAAGGGAACCTGTTCTATCCCTAGTTACTCTTTTGCCCTTAATGCATTTGTAGAATCTCTTTGGATTCTCCTTAACCCTATTTGCCCAGGCTATCTCATGCCCCTATTTGCCCTCCTAATTTCCCCCTTAAGTATTCTCCAAATGCCCTTATACTCATTCAGGGATTCACTTGATTCCAGCTGTCTATACCTGACATACACCTCCTTCTGTTTCTTGATGATAGTCTCAATTTCTCCAGTCATTTGGCAATCCCTACACCTACCACCCTTGCCCTTTGTACTAACTGAAACAGATGAACTCTCTTCATCTCATTTTGAAGACCTCCCACTTTCCAACTGTCCCATTGCCTACGCACAAACTCTTCCTACCAACATTTGCAAGTTGGTAATAATTCTTTGCTGATTGGTTTCTTGCATGTTGCTGTCACTCAACCTTGCTGCAGAATCATCATCAGAGTGGTAATGATAACTCTGCTTTCTCTTCATAGATGATGTACCTGCTGAGCTTTTATAGTCATTTCTGTTTTTATTTCTGATTTCCAGCATCCACAAATTTTTGGTATTTTCATCATTAGAGTGTTCTTCTTCACTCTGTTTATGCATGTTTACTTTGCTGTACCTTTACCTGAGCTGGGTTTCTTTGCAATGTAGCACCATGACCAGTCATTACTGTGCACAATCTGGGCTGGTTAGCTTACTGTAGAAACATTTGCTGGAATCCAAGCACTTATATTTGCATTTATAATTCACAATCTTTGCCCAGCATTTTGACAGTTCTCAATCTGTTCACTCACTGTGTATCTCTGTGCTTCCACTCTCTCTTTGAAAATGTAGACAATCATTTACTGGTATGGCTGTTCACACTTGCCTTCTGAGCACAGATTGTATTGGAAAAGGTTAGCCCTTCTTATGTTTCATGAAAATACAGCAGTGAAATGTGAAAGGTTTGCTTTTTTGCTTAATGCTTAATCATCATTGATTTGATAGTACGTACCATAGGTCCTGGTGCACTGTTTGACTGTAGATAGTGATACTATGATATGGACCACTCCCCACTTTATACATGTTTTTAAACAGTCTGCCAGAGCACTATAGTATACTGTCATTCATTATCCGACCTGGGAACTAAATAAGTTGAAAATAGTGCTTATTGTTTCAATGATGGTCATGTTTGTTATGCTGCTGTAATCAAACAATGGGAAATTTAGAGAAGCGATTCATCACAAGGATGGAATCTTCTCAATGCACTGTGAACAGATCTATTGCTACTTTTATCCAAGAGGTAGATGGAGCATCATATGGGTCCAGAGATTGCTTCTGCTGAGGTAGATATGTTTGCATGCCTCAAATGTATTCACAAGTTGTTGAATATTCTGATTCAACCTCCGCTAGTATGCAGATTCACATGCTAGCCATTTTGCGTATTCAATATATAGTTGTCCCGGTGTAACATGGCTTTCCTGATGAAGGGCTTTTGCCCGAAACATCGATTTCCCTGCTCCTCGGATGCTGCCTGATCTGCTGTGCTTTTCCAGCACCACTCTCATCCACAATCTAGTTTCCAGCATCTGCAGTCATTGTTTTTACCTAACACGGACATGCTATCTCAGTATAATGATTTTGGCATTATTTTGGCATTATTTTGGCATTTTTGGTACTTCTTTATTACTATTAGGCAATTCCTTGATTAATTATCTTTTACTAATCCTGTAACTCTTGTTCATCCACCTTGAGAATGTCTTCAGCTTTGTTCTCCAGAGCATTAACATGTAGATCAAGATACGTATTACTGTCCTTGTGTGAGTTAATCTGCTCAGCATGTCCCATGTAATCATTCTGGTCTCTAGCTTGTATCACACTTCAAAATCATATCCTTGTACATGATACATAGGTACTGCAAATGGGCCAATGCATTCATTAGGGGTTTGCAGCATATCATTTCTTGAGGCTTATGATCTGATTCAATGATGAATTTCTTGTCAAATGTATAGGTATGATACTGCATTATGCCAGCTACCAGAGCTACTGTTTCACACTCTACATTGGAAAAGTTGGCTTAGAAGAGAACTGTGTTTTAGAAATAGAGGCAATAGCTTTTCTTTTGCTAAATAATCAAAATAGTACCCATGCTTCACATCTAGCTTGGAAATAATCTTGTTTTAGAAATTTAAGAGTTAATTCTTCTGGCATTGGTATTTGTGTGGATACCTTATACTTTTCAAATGAAACATTGAGGTGCCTTGGATCTCAACACACTCTTACGGTGCCATCTTTCTTTAAAACACAACATGATGGAGATGCCCCTATCTGTGTGGTGGTCACCTCTCCAAGTTATGCCATTTCACTCCATTTTGTTTAAATCCAGTTCAAAGCTTCTCCTGAATGTGCATGCTGTGCAGGAGGATCAAGAAACCATTGTTTCTTCCTTACTATGCAATACTGCATCACCCTTAAAGCTGCAGACCATGCCAAATCATTCTGGTTACAAGTGTCAAAGTTTGTTGACTAATTCAACTGCATCATGGGTCATCTATTCCATCACAGTGAAATGGTTTGAATTTCATATATTATGACTGTACTGATATCTGTACATATTAGTAATTCTGCCACTGCTGCACAATTGGTATCTACCAAGTGAAAGATTTCGGGAAGCCAAGATGTGCTTGCATATTTGTACTGCAACATGATACTGCCAAATCATCGAACTGGTGATCTGTAACATGTTCCAAGGCAGCCTTTCAGAGGCTGGATTGTTGAGTGTTGCTGTTTAAGGTACATGTCTTTCAGGATGGATGGTTGTGATATGTTGGTTCTCGCTCCGTGTGAATAGGATGGGCCGAAGGGCTAAACGTTAAAGAGGATATTTGATAGCTGCATGAGAAAATAGATTGTATAGGATAGTTTGAAGGGTTAAAATTGTTGATGATACTCGACAAGCTGCATGACCTTAAATGAGTTCTGTGAACATTCCTTTACAAGCTGAAGACGACAGGTGCAGTTTGTGTTTCTGTAGCTGTGTTATCTGAAGTAGCCAGCAGTTTTGTCTTCTGTAGCTGTTTTCTGTACCTCACTGTTAGTTACACTGTATAAGAGAGAGAGTTTCATTCCAAGTCGTTGAACTTCACCTTAGACCAGGATTGAGAACAGTACCAGGAACAAATCTAAGCCTCCAGCCCAACTGTGGATTGAGGGGTCCCCGACAGGCAGGAGGATGTGAGACTTGTTGGTTTTTCTCCTTTCTTTTCCATTTATTACTCTTATTATTATTGTTATTTAATAAACACTCACATTTAAGCAAATAGCAGTTGTCGAGTCTTCTCATAACTATATTTAACCAAATCCAAAAAACGCTTGGATATACTCTGTGATCTAAGACATCGTGAAATTTTATCTTTCACTCTGTGTTGCTCTTATTTTCAGGGCATACAATATTAATGTTTGTAAAAGCTTCTGATCACCTTATACCATCACTGTGATGAAGGATAACATTATGGATAGTTTGGTCATCTTCTGAAAATTGTCTTTTTCTTAATTGACACTGAACCTTCTTTGCTGCCAGTGGTGTGATTTCTGCACATGTGCCCAATGCCCTTGAAGTCAAAAGCTTTATCGATATTAAGAAAAGCTGGATAACTTTTGTGGAGGTATAACAAACTGCACCTGTTATAGATCATGTTCATTTGGTTCCCTTTTCTGACCAAAAGTGTTAGCTGCATCTAAAATATATAATTCATGTTGGCCTGCCATTATGGCTTCACAGCTGCATCCATACTCAAGTAATGTGTCAATGGTATGATTCTTTCCCTTACCCTGAAGATCATTTACAAAATCTTTCATTTGTGTGGATGATTCCATCTTAAAATATTAAACTACACCACCTTGAATGCTGTGTCGCTGACTTTAAGTATTAAGTAAGACTGCTTTTTAATAGTAAAGAGTTGCAGCAATTGTTATGACAGACAGTTAGTTATGTATCAGCTGTCAGGAACAGAGTATTAAAGTCTTGCAACTTGTTGTACTGAACTGAGCTGGCCTTGTGACCTAGGTAATTAGGGCAAATTTCAATATTTAATTTATAGAGTCATAGAGTCATACAGAGGAAACAGACTGTTCAGTCCAACTTATCCATGCTGACCAGGTATTCTAAACTAAATTAGTCCCATTTGCCTGCATTTGGCCCATATCCTTCTAAGGCTTTCCTATTCATGCACCATCAAAATGTCATCTATATTTTCAATTGTACCCGCCTCTACTACTTCTTCTGGCAGCACATTCCATATAAACATCACCCTCTGTATGAAAAAAATTCCCCTCAGGTCCCCTTGACTCTAGTTTTAGACTCCCCTATCCTGGGAAAAAGACTTTCGACTAGTCGCCTTATCTATGCCCCTCATGATTTATAAGCTTCTATAAGGTTCTGATGCTCCAGGGTAAAAAGTTCCAGCCTATCCAGCCTCTCCTTAAAACTCAAACCCATCAGTTCTTGAAAGAACACACATTCTAATCAAAACAAAATTAGCTCTGTTTTCATGATGGTCAGTGTCCTATCTACAGAACTGTACTGTTGTCTGTACTCACAGAAACTAATACTGCTTAAAGCTGAAGTACGTTCACTTTGTCCACATTCTCTGTTTTCTAAAGCTGTTATCCAGTTGGTCAAATAGTTTCCAAATATATGTGGTCAAGATATTGATGTCTTTAACAGTTGGCCATTCCTGCCACAATGACATGTTTTATTCTAATGGGATGTTTTACCTGTGACAATGGTGATATTATCTCCTTTAATATCAGAAGCCAGGCATAAGTATGGGGTTCCCAATTTACCAATGTCTGACTTAAGAATGCGATCCCATACATAGTTATAATTTTAAAGACCTGAAGTACAAATATTTCCCACACTTACAAACAGCTGCTTCCTACAGTCCTGCATTGTGTTCTGACCTGCCTACAATTTGACTTGCAAGTGAATTCCAGAATGGAACTTGTTTGCAATCCGGGGACCGCCTGTATTGAACAATCCAACAGACATTTCTTACAATGTTACTTACAAATATTAATTTCCTCATGCCCATAAGTTTCTGAGCTAATATTAAGTTAGTAGGTGGCAACAGAGGAACATTTTTCAGTAAAGTGTGATGCTTCAAGTGACCTGAGGTAATATGTAGTAGGAGATCTTTGTTCCCTCACTTTGATACAGTGATTTGGGATTTAGGCACCAATAGCTAGGCCAACATTTATTTACCCTCTGTGTTTGCCCATAGAACATAAAACATTACAGCGCAGTATAGGCCCTTCGACCATCAATGTTGCACCGACCTGTTGAACCAATCTGAAACCCATCTAACCTACACTATTCCGTTTTCATCCATATGTCTAACCAATAACCATTAAAATGCCCTTAAAGTTGGCGAATCTACTACTATTGCAGACAGTGCATTCCATGCCCCTACTACTCTGAGTAAAGAAACTACCTCTGACATCTGTCCTATATCTATCACCCCTCAACTTACAGCTATGTCCCCTCGTGCTAGCCATCACCATCCAAGGAAAAAGGCTTTCACTGTCCACCAGATCTAACCCTCTGATTATCTTACATATCTCAATTAAGTCACTTTTCAACCTTCTTCTCTCTAACAAAAACAGCCTTGTGTCCCTCAGCCTTTCCTCATAAGACCTTCCTTTCATACCAGGCAACATCTGAGTAAATCTCCTCTGAACCCTTTCCAAAGCTTTCACATCCTTCCTATGATGCAGTGACCAGAAGGGGGGGGGGGGGGGGGTAGGTATAGGACAGATGTTAGGGGTAGGTTCTTTACTCAGCGAGTCGTGAGTTCGTGGAATGCCCTGCCAGTAGCAGTGGTGGACTCTCCCTCATTATGGGCATTTAAGCGGGCATTGGATAGGCATATGGAGGATAGTGGGCTAGTGTAGGTTAGGTGGGCTTGGATCGGCGCAATATCGAGGGCCGAAGGGCCTGTACTGCGCTGTATTCTTCTATGTTCTATGTTCTAGAACTGTTTGCAATATTCCAACTGCGGCCACACCAGAATTTTGTCCACCTGCAGCATGACCTCATGGTTCTGAAATTCAATCTCTCTACCAATAACAGTTAACACATCGTATGTCTTCTTAACAACCCTATCAATGTGGATGGCAACTTTCAGGAATCTATGTATATGGATACCAAGATCTCTCTGTTCATCTACACTATCAAGAATCTTACAATGAGCCCGGTGCTCTTTATTCCTGTTGCTCTTTCCAAAGTTTATCACATCACACTTTTCCACATTAAACTCCATTTGACGCTTCTCAGCCCAGCTTTGCATCTTATCTATGTCCCTCTGTAACCCACAACATCCTTCGACATGATCCACAACTCTTAGTGTCATCCACAAATTTACTAACCCATCCTTCTACGCCCACATGCAGATCATTTATAAAAATGACAAATGGCAGTGGCCCCAAAACAAATCCTTGTGACACACATTGGTAACTGAGCTCCAAGATGAACATTTCCCATCAACCACCACCCTCTGTCTTCTTTCAGCTAGCCAATTTCTGATTCAAACCGCTAAATCACCTTCAATCCCGAAACTCCATACTTTGTGCAATAGCCTACCATGTGGAACCTTATCAAATGCTTACTGAGGTCCATATACACCACATCAACCACTTTACATTCATCCATCTGTTTTGTCACCTTCTTGAAGAACTCAATAAAGTTTGTGAGGCATGACCGACCCTTCACAAAACCGTGTTGACTATCCCTAATCAAATTATTCCTTTCCAGATGATTATAAATCCTATCTCCTAGAACATTTTCCAACACCTTACCCACAACTGAAGTAAGGCTCTCTGGCCTATAAAAACTAGGGTTGTCTCTACTCCCCTTCTTAAACAAGGGAACAACATTTGCTACCTTCCAGTCCTCTGGCACTATTCCTGTAGACAATGACGACATAAAGATCAAAGCCATAGGCTCTGCAATCTCCTCCCTGGTTTCCCAGAGAATCTGAGGATAAATCCTATCCAGCCCAGGGAACTTATCTATTTTCACACTTATCAGAATTGCTAACACTTCCTCCTTGTGAATCTCAATCCCATCTATTCTCATAGCCTGTATCTCAGTATTCTCCTCAATAACATTGTCTTCTTGCAGTGTGAATACTGACGAAAAATATTCGTTTAATGTTTCCCCATCTCCTCTGACTCCATGCACAACTTCCCACTACTATCCTTAATTGGCCCTAATCTTACTCTAGTCATTCTTTCATTCCTGATATACCTTTAGAAAGACTTAGGGTTTTTCTTGATCCTATCCACCAATGACTTCTCATGTCCCCTCCTGATTGAAGTTGACAAAGAGGAGGTTTTAGCAATTTTGGAGGATCAGAAAATGGATAAGACCCCTAGGCTGTTTGGGATTTATCCTCGGATTCTCTGGGAAGCCAGGGAGGAGATTGCAGAGCCTATGGCTTTATCTTTATGTCATCGTTGTTGATAGGAGTAGTGCCAGAAGATTGGAGGATAGCAAATGTTGTTCCCTTGTTTAAGAAGGGGAGTAGAGACAATCCTAGTATTTATAGGCCAGTGAGTCTTACTTCGGTTGTGGGTAAGGTGTTAGAAAATGTTCTAAGAGATAGGACTTACAGTCATCTTGAAAGGAATAATTTGATTAGGGATAGTCAACATGGTTTTGTGAAGGGTTGGTAGTGCCTAACTACCGTTATTGAGTTCTTCGAGGAGGTGACAAAACAGATGGATTAAAGTAATGCGGTTGATATGGTGTATATGGACCTCAGTAAGGCATTTGATAAGGTTCCACATGGTAGGCTATTGCACAAAGTACAGAGTTTCTGGATTGAAGGTGATTTAGTGGTTTGGATCAGAAATTGGTGAACTGAAAGACGACAGAGGGTGGTGGTTGATGGGAAATGTTCATCCTGGAGCTCAGTTACCAGTGGTGAGCCAGAAAAATCTGTTTTGGGGCCACTGCTGTTTGTCATTTTTATAAATGATCTTCATGTGGGCGTAGAAGGATGGATTAGTAAATTTGCGGATGACACTAAGGTAGGCAGAGTTATGGATAATGTCGAAGGATGTTGTGGGTTACAGAGAGCCATGGATAAGATGCAGAGCTAGGCTGAGAAGTGGCAAATGGAGTTTAATGTGGAAAATTGTGAGATAGTTGACTTCGGAAGAAATAACAGGAATGCAGAGTACTGGGCTAATGGTAAAGTTCTTGGCAGTGTGGATGAACAGAGAGATCTCGGTGTCGAGGTGCATAAATCCCTGAAAGTTGCCACCCAGATTGATAGGGTTGTTCATAAGGCATATGGTCTGTCGGCATTTATTGGTAGGGGGATTGAGCTTTGGAGCCACGAGGTCATGCTTCAGCTGTACAAGACATTGGTAAGGCCGCATCTGGAGTATTGTGTGCAGTTCTGGTCACCGCATTATGGGAAGGATGTGGAAACTTTGGAAAGGGTTCAGAGGTGATTTACTAGGATGTTGCCTGGTATGGAAGGAAGGTCTTATGAGGAAAGGCTGAGGGAATTGAGGCCATTTTCAATGGAAAAAAGGTTGAGAGGTGACTTAATCGAGAAATATAAGATAGTTAGATTTGGTGGATAGTGAAAGCCTTTTTCCTCGGCTGGTGAAGGCTAACACAAGATGGATGTAGCTTTAAATTGAGGGGTGGTAGATTTAGGACAGATATCAAGGGTAGTTTCTTTACTTAAAGAGTAGTAGGGAAATGGAATGGCCTGACTGCAATAGTAGTGGAATCGCCGATGTCAAAGGCATTTAAATGGGTATTGGACGTACATATTGATAATAATGGAACAGTGTAGAATAGATTGGCATTAGGTTAATTTCACAGGTCAGCACAACATCAAGGGCCGAAGGACCTGTACTGCGCTGTAATGTTCTATGTTCTATGTTCCATGTTCTTTGTACTTGAACTATAGTATTTCCAGTCAATATTTGGAAAGTTAAAGCCCCCATGACAACTACCCTATCACTCTCACTCCTATCAAGAATCATCTTTGCTATCCTATCTTCCAAATCTCTGGAATTATTCGGAGGCCTATAGAAAACTCCCAACAGGGTGACCTCTCCTTTCCTCTTTCTAACCTCAGCCCATACTACCTCAGTAGACAGGTCCTCAAACGTCCTTTCTGCTACCATAATACTGTCCTTGACTAACAATGCCGCAGCTCCCCCTCTTTTACCAACTTCTCTGTTCTTACTGAAACATTTAAATCCTGGAACCTGCAACAACCATTCCTGTCCCTGCTCTATCCATGTCTCCGAAATGGCCACAACATTGAAATCTCAGGTACCAAACTGTGCTGCAAGTTCACCCACCTTATTCCGGATGCTTCTGGCATTGGAGTAGATACACTTCAAACCAACTTCCTGCTTGCCGGTGCTCCCTTGCAACCTTGAAAGCTTATATCTGACCTCACTACTCTCAACCTCCTGTATACTGGAACTACAATTTAGGTTTCCATCCCCCTGTTGAATTAGTTTAAACCTTCCCAAAGATCATGAGCAAATTTGCCCCCCAGGATATTAGTACCCCTCTGGTTTGTCGAGGTCCCACCTTTCCCAGAAAGAGCCCCAATTATCCAGGAATCCAAAACCCTTGCTCCTGCACCATCCCTGTTGCCACATGTTCAACTTCTGTCTCTCCCTATTCCTCACCTTGCTAGCATGTGGCACGGGCAACAAACCAGAGACAACAACTCTGTTTGTTATAGCTCTAAGCTTTCACCCTAGCTCCCTGAATTTCTGCCTTAAATCCCCATCTCTCTTACTATCTATGTCATTGGTGCCTATGTTATTGGACCACGACTTGGGACTACTCCCCCTCAAGAATCCCGAAAACACGATCAGAGACATCATGAACCTTAACACCTGGGAGGCACCACACCAACCGTGAGTTTCTCCCATACCCACAGAACCTCCTGTCTGTGGAGGCCCCAATGACCAATGCTCTGCTCTTCTTTCCCTTCCCTTCAGAGGAATCGGGACAGAATCTGTGCCAGAGACCGGTGCCCCATTGCTTACCCCTAGTAAGTCGTTCCCCCCAACAATATCCAAGACGTTATCCTTGTTGTTGAGGGGAACTGCTACAGGGGATCCCTGCACTGCCTGCCAGTTCCCTTTCTGTCCCCTGATGGTAACCCATCTACCTTCTCCTTGTACCTGAGGTGTGATTACTTCCCTGTAACTCCTCTCAATAACCTCTGCCTCCCAAATGATCTGAAGTTCATCCAGCTCCAGCTCCAGTTCACTAACGTGGTTTTTGGGGAGCTGGAGTTGGGTGCACTTACCACATATGCAGTCAGCAGGGACACTACTGGTAACCCTTACCTCCCACATTCTGCAAGAGGAACATACAACTGCCCTAACCTCTATTCCCACTGCTCTAAATTCCCAACGAGACTACTGATAACTAAAAAAAAGATAAAAACTAGTCACCTTACCAATTCGGCGCACAGAACCTTTTCTTTGGTTAAAGGAGGTGGATTGGTGGGAGACACTACCTGAGTTGTGTTTCAGATAAAGCAACCAGTCAAATGTATAACCTTACTTACCCAGCAGTCCCATGCTGTTCCTGCTCAGCGTGCACTCCGCCAATACACCAGGTAAGTTTTTATGCTTTAAATTTAGCTTCCCATCAGGTCTCTGGTCCTTGCTGTCACTCCTTCCACTGCAACTACAACTGAAGAAATGAAGGCCGCTGAACACACGAGGTAAGTTTTTCTACTTTAAAGTTTTTGTACTTTAAACTAATTGCAGGTTAACTATATTACAATAGTCAGTCACATGTCGGTCAAACCAGGTGAGGATGGGAGATTTCCTTCCATAAATAACATTAGTAAACCAAATAGATTTTTATAACAATCAACAGCAGGCTGGCTTCTAATTCCAGACTTTTATTGATTTTAAATTTCACCATACGCTATGCTGGAATTTGAGCATGTATCCCCATAACATTAGCCCAAAGTTCTGGATTAGTAGTCCAGTGACATTATCCTACACCACAATTTCCCCGTAATATCATGAGCATACCTCTTGGCATATTGGCATACTGACATACTGATTGTGAGGCATAACTCAACAGTCACCACCTTCATGTGGGAAAGCAAGAGCTAATACTGCCCTTGGTTGATTATGATATCTGAAGATGTTTACATTACCTTGACTATTTGCATAGGATCTCTGAATTTTTTAAGGCAATGCATCCAGGTCCTTAACACCAGTCTCCTGGCATTGGCTTCTCACTGACCTGGCCTCATGACCTGTAAGAAGGCCTCCTTGACCTTTGTGGATAACCCAATGCATTTTGCCTTTAAAGGTTGCTGGCTGGCAATAATTAATAAAGGCTAGTTTTAAATGCTGCTAGCCTTGCATAAATGTAAGCTTTCAGCTCATGCATGCAACCGTGCAACAGTGCATTTAATGTTTGGTTCCTTCTGCAATTATATAAGTTCACAGGCAGCATAAAATTGACATGATCCTTGTGTCTATTTTCTGAGGCTATTAATTCTGCCCCCATTGCTGGGCTATGAACAAGCCTCAGCTCTTCAATGAAACAATAATTATTTGTGGTGGCCTCACAACTATTTATTTAAAGCTCTCAACTATGTGGCCCCAGCTATGCCTGCCTCTTCGTGGGATATGTGGCCCCAGCTATGCCTGCCTCTTTGTAGGATATGTGGAACAGTCCATCTTCCGCAGCTACACTGGCACCACCCCCCACCTTTTCCTCCGCTACATTGATGACTGTATCGGTGCTGCCTCGTGCTCCCACGAGGAGGTTGAACAGTTCATCCACTTTACCACCACCTTCCACCCCGACCTCAAATTCACCTGGACGGTCTCAGACTCCTCCCTCCCCTTCCTAGACCTTTCTATTTCTATCTCGGACGACCGACTCAACACGGACATTTACTATAAACCGACCAACTCCCACAGCTACCTAGACTACATCTCCTCCCACCCTGCCCAGGTAAAAACGCCATCCCATATTCCCAATTCCTTCGTCTCCACCGCATCTGCTCCCAGGAGGACCAGTTCCAATACTGTACAACCCAGATGGCCTCCTTCTTCAAAGACCGCAAATTCCCCCCAGCCGTGATCGAGGATGCCCTCCACCGCATCTCCTCCACTTCCCGCTCCTCCGCCCTTGAGCCCTGCCCCTCCAATCGCCACCAGGACAGAACCCAACTGGTCCTCACCTACCACCCGACAAACCTCCATATACATCGTATCATCCTTCGTCATTTCAGCCACCTCCAAACGGACCCCACCACCAGGGATATATTTCCCTCCCCTCCCCTATCAGCTTTCTGAAAAGACCACTCCCTCCGTGACTCCCTCGTCAGGTCCACAGCCCCCACCAACCCAACCTCCACTCCCGGCACCTTCCCCTGCAAC
>NC_057716.1:45383672-45396334 GCF_004010195.1 Chiloscyllium plagiosum
TTCTGCCTAGGAACCCTCCAACCACAAGGGATGAACTCAGGTTTCTCCAGTTTCCTCATTTCCTCTCTCCCCACCTTGTCTCAGTCAAATCCCTCGAACTCAGCACCGCCTTCCTAACCTGCAATCTTCTTCCTGACCTCTCCGCCCCCACTCCCACTCCGGCCTATCACCCTCACCTTGACCTCCTTCCACCTATCGCATTTCCAACGCCCCTCCCCCAAGTCCCTCCTCCCTACCTTTTATATTAGCCTGCTGGACACACTTTCCTCATTCCTATCACAGATAGCCTGTTCCGATGCTAGATTGTTGCATATACAGATTTATAAAGGGAGAAGATAGTTCTAGACAGTATTTGGAGATTGAATCCTGATTGATTACCCTTCTCCTTTACCTTGCAGATTGATCGCAATTATGATACTTCTTCATTAAGTTGCAAATGTTTTTCGTTTTTCACATTTTGATTCCAGTTTTATGTATCCCTTACTCTGTTAAATTTGGGATTCACAGAAAATGGGAATTTCTTTTGCAATCCTTTAACTAATTTCCTTCATGCATTATCTAATTTATTTTGCATTATTGCATCTGTATAGCATGATACCAAATTACAAAAAACTACATACAAAATAAAGTATTGTGAAAAATTACCAATACTACTGGTGCTGAGCAACAAAGTTTTATTCTGTAGAATAATTGAAATATTCACTGAAACAAAGCTGATATATTGAGTGATGAACTGGATAAAATTGTTAAATCACTAATAGATTGCTGCAGAAAAAAAATATATCTATACCTATATATTAGTTCAATCAAGGGATGTGAACATTAAAGCAAAGTCACTATATATCGAGAATCCTTAACTCACATCCTTGATTGTCTTTTTGAAGGTGGTGTTGATCTGTCTTCTTGAGTATGTGATAATGTACTCCTGCCTTTCCATTTTGGCCCAAAAGGAGTGATCTATTTCCAAATCAGGATAATGTGTAACTTGATGGGGTGCAATTCTGATATGCCTGATGCTATCAATATTCGTGCTGGTAGAAGTTGCAGATTTTGGATGTGCTGCTTAAGTATCTTAGTGTTTTACTGCAGTGCATCTTATCAATAGTACATACTGTGGACATTATCCATCAGTATTGTATTTAATGAGGAGTTCTGATCAAACGTTTTGAGTGTTGTTGTCATCCAGGAAATGATGATCATTCCTTACTTGTGTCTTGTAAATGATGGACAAATGTTGTTTTGCATTAGTATGGCATGTTTGTTCCTTGCTAATTATGAACTGGAGCATGAATATTGTTTCAGTCTTATTTCATGTAGACTCAGACTCTTTGTGGAGTTGTAAATGGAGCTGAATTCTGTGTAATCATCTATGAACGTTAATACTTCTGATGTTATGATGGAGGGAAGTTTACTGATATGGCAGCTGAAGATGGTTGTGCCTAGGACTTGAACCTGAGGATCTCCTACAGTGATATGCTCAGATTTATGTAATGGAACTCCAATGAACACAACCATCTTCCTTTGAGCTAGATATGATTTTAGCCAATGGAGAATTTTCCCCTTGATTCCCACTGACTTCAATTTTACGAGGACTCCTTAATGCCATTTATGGCGTAATGCTGCCTTATGTCTTGTGTGGTCACTCTCACATTATCTCTGAAATTCAACAATTTTTGTCCTTGTTTGGACCAAAGCTATAATTTTATAAAATAAACAAAGAACCGTAGATGCCAGAAATCTGATACAAGCGCAGAAATTGCTTGAGAAATTCAACGGTAATTGATAATTTGGTTTAAAGCTAAACATACCTGACTGATCACAAACTGAATATCAGTGAGTAAGTTATTGCTGAGTATGTGTTCCATTTGATAGCATTGTTGATGATAACTCTCTTCACGTCACTTTGAGTGTGACCTAATGGAGCAATCATTAGTCAGATTGGATTTTTTCTGCTTTTTGTCATCAGGATAGACCTGGCCATTTTTCCACAGTGTCAGGTAAATGACAGTATTATAGCTTTTCCTTAACAGATCAATGATAGACAGCAAGGTGATCAACCTGCATTATAATGACCCCTGTGATAGGGAAAAAACTGAAAGAGGAAACAAAAGTCACAGTATGAGGTTAATGCTGGCTCAAGTGAACTGGAAACTCCATTAAAATGAAGGATAGTGGAAGTGCAGTGGCAGATTTTTTAGGAGGAATTTAATAGCTTTCAGCAGCATTGACTTATTCCAGTACGAAAGAACAACTCTTGAGTAGGATGCATCTGTTGTTTAATAAGGAAGTTAAGGGTAGTATAAAATTGAAAGGAACATTGTACTGCAAATATTTGCGGTATGTTGAAGATCAGACAGGTCTCAAGAATCGACAAAAAATAAGCAAAAAAAGAAAATAGAGAGGTTGAGATGAATGATTAGTAAAAATGTCTACAAGTATTTAAATAGGAAATGAGTAACTTAAACTTGAGCTAGTCTGCTGGTGAGTGGGTCTGGGAAATTGGTGATAAAAAACAATCTATGTGTCATTTAACCTAACAGCTCTCATAGGGGTATTACTCAAATTCATTACGATGGAAGTTACAAGCAGGTTTTTAATAAAATTATAATGTAATCAGATGGATTCAACTTGTTGAAAGAAATTAGTGTTTCACTAATGCTTTAGAGTTTTTTGAAGAAGTAACATGAAAGATAGGTAAAGGGAAATCTATAGGTGTGGTGTACTTGGATTTCCAAAATGCATTTGATAAGGTCTTACATCAAAGGTTTTAGATTAGATTAGATTACATTACAGCGTGGAAACAGGCCCTTCGGCCCAACAAGTCCACACCGACCCGCCGAAGCGCAACCCACCCATACCCTTACATTTACCCCTTACCTAACACTACGGACAATTTAGCATGGCCAATTCACCTAACCCGCACATCTTTGGACTGTGAGAAGAAACCGGAGCACCCGGAGGAAACCCACTCAGATACGGGGAGAACGTGCAAACTCCACACAGTCAGTCGCCTGAGGCGGGAATTGAACCCAGGTCTCAGGTGCTGTGAGGCAGCAGCGCCAACCACTGTGCCACCGTGCCGCCCACTCATAAGATAAGAGCACATAGTGTTAGGAAGGACATATAACATGGGTGAGGGACTGGTTGGTTAAGAACCAAGAGTAAGGATAAATAGCTCTTTTTCAGCAAATTATGTCTTATGCAGTGCCATAAGGCTGGTTACCTCAACTAATTGCAATTTATATCAGTGACTTGGATGTGGGACTGATGTATGGTCATTAAATTGGTCAATGTTAGGTAAGAAAGTACGGTGTAAATAAACAGAAGGAGTCTTCAAGGGGAAATTGACAAATTAAATGAATGGGCACAAATTTGGAAGGTGGAGTAAAATGTTGGAAAATATGAACTTGTTCACTTTGGCAGGAAGAATACAAAAGCAGTTTGCTTTGTAATGATGAGAATTTGTTGAAGTTGGAGATAAAGACAGATCCGGCTGCTTGTTCACAATTTAGAAAATGTTAGCTTGTAACTGCATCAAGTGAATACAAAGGCAAATGGAATGTTATGATTAATTGCAAGGGGAAAGGAATAAAAGATTAGGGAAATTTTACTGCAATTGTACAAGGCCTTAATGAGGCCATGTCTGAAACACTGTACAATTTTGGTATTCTTATTTGGAAAGAATATAATTGTATTAGAAGAAGCTCAGCAAAGATTCTCTTGACTCTTTCCTTGGATTATCTTATGAGGAAAGGTTACACATTAGAGCTTAGAAGAATGAATGGTGATCTTACTGAGGGTATTTGTCTGGATAGATCTGAGAGGATACTTCCCCTTATTGAAGGGATCAGAACTAGGGGATTCAGTTTCAGGATAAGAAGTCTCTCTTCTAAGATGGAGATCAGAAGAATTTTTCACTCAGAATGTCATTAAGCTTTGGCTTTATCTTTGCCAGAAAGCAATGGAGGCTGAATTCATATTTTAATTGAAATCATTCAAGCTCAAGTTAGATACCTTTTGATAAACACAGGAGTTGAGATTTATTGGTGCTGATATGCCAGTGGAGTTCAGAACACAACCAGAGCAACCATGATTATTTTGAATGGCAGAGCAGACACAAAGAACCAGGTGGCTTTTTGCTGCTGGGTAAGCCTTATGTTCCTATGTTTTTGCTATGTTAGAATCTGCAGCAATACCTGCTGTTCTATTCAGTTTTATTCTTATTATTGTTCTTTTGCAGCATTTTTGATGCAACTAGGTCGTGTCACTTCAAAAGGCAGTTAAAAGTCAAGCACATCACTTTGGGTCTGATCACTACAAATAAGCTAGACTGGTATGGTGGGCAGATTTTCTCCCATCAAGGGCATTACTAATCCAAATGAGACTTTACAATTTCATTGGTTCAGGGACACTTTTTACTCATTTTGATTAACTTAACCTAAATATCTGAGCTACTATTGCAAAATTTGAACAAATGTTTCCAGATCATTAGTTCAGCTCTCTGGATTTAGAATCTGGTCACATTATCTTAACCTATAAGGTTATGCCTTCAAGAAACAAAATAAAAAATGTTTCAGGAAAACTGCTAAGAGAAACAGAAGGCAAAGTCAAGAGAGAAAAAATAACTAGCAATTGGAACAAAGTAATTGATATGGTGAGACGTAACTGCTGCTATATTGTATGCATCAATGGTCTTTCCAATCAGAAGAAATAGACCATTTGATTTGCACAATGACTGCCTACAGAAGCTATTGATTTTGGAAGATGTGAAGCCTTAACCTAAAATACAGTGTTAAAATTTACACAACACCAAGTTACAGTCCAAGAGGTTTATTTGGAAGTACAAATTTTCAGACTACTGCTCCTTTGTCAG
Source organism: Chiloscyllium plagiosum (assembly GCF_004010195.1). NCBI lineage: Eukaryota > Metazoa > Chordata > Chondrichthyes > Orectolobiformes > Hemiscylliidae > Chiloscyllium > Chiloscyllium plagiosum. The sequence goes on from NC_057716.1 coordinate 45,388,546, forward strand.
GTAGCTAATGGGGCATGATCGTAGGACACAGAATTTATAGTAAAAGATCAAAGTGTCATACAATTGATGCAAAATATTGAACAAACCTAGATTGCTTTTCAGTCTTTAATCACTAAGAATGGGGAGGCAGGTTTCAAGTGATTAACATGTAAATCCCAAACTTCTTTCAAGTCACGGTCCCAAAAAAACTTATGTTTTATTAAAAAAGAGGGGACCATGGACTGACTGCCTACATGTTATGTGCTTTTTGAATAAAACTGAATGTATCTGCAAATGTAAATTCTGTGTGTATGTGTGTGTTTTTGTGTGTACAGTGTAGTGGGATCACCTGCAGTGTGACATGAACCCAAGATCCTGGTTGAGGTTGTCCTCATGAGTTCTGAACTTGGCTACCAGTCTTTGCTCGGTGACTCTGTGTTGTTGCGTATTCCAAAGTCCACCTTGGAAGATGGTCACCCAAAGATCCAAGGTCGAATATCCTTGATTGCTGAAGTGCCTCCCTACTGGAAAGGAACATCCCTGTCCATTAATTGTTGTGTGTGTCCATTCATCGTAGTGTCTGCATGGTTTTGCCAATATGCCATGCCTCAAGACATCCTTGCTTGCAACCTGTGAGATAAACAATGTTGGCTGAGTCTCATGAGTACCTGCTGTGTACATGGTGGGTATGTTCCCACATGTAATGGTTGTATCCATGTCGACACTCTCTGGTTGCTGTAATAGGTTTGTACGGTGTTGTGGTTGCTGTTGTACTGAAGGCTGGGCAATTTGCTGCAAACTTGGCTTTTTTAAGGTTTGGTGGAGGTTTAAAGGTGAGAAGTGGAGGTGTAGGGAAGGTCTTGATGAGGTGCTCATCCTCATCGATAATGTGTTGCAGGCTGCGAAGAACATGGCACAGTTTCTCCACTCCCAGGAAGTACTGGACAACGAAGGGTACTCTGTCGATTGTATCTTATGTATGTTTCCTGAGGAGGTCATTACGGTTTCTCGCTGTGGCACATTAGAACTGACGATCGATGAGTTAAGCATTGTATCCTGTGTTTACGAGGGCATCCTTCAGCACTTCCAGGTGCTCGTCGCGTTCCTCCTCATCTGAACAGATCCTGTGTATGTGTCGGGTTTATCCATAGGGGTCAGGACCTCTGAACAAAACTCTGCACCAGATACATTGACAACATTTTCTTCCTCTGGACCCATGGCAAGGAGTCACTGAAACAACTACATTGAGATATCAACAAGTTTTATCCCACCATCAGACTTACCATGGACTACTCTTTTTGGATACATGCATCTCCATCAAGGACAGACACCTCAGCAGCTCACTCTACTGCAAGCTCACAGATAACCTCATGATGCTGCACTTCTCTAGCTTCCACCCAAAACATATTAAAACATCCATCCTCTATGGATAAGCTCTACATATACACAAGATCTGTTCAGATGAGGAGGAACGCTACAGACACCTGAAGGTGCTAAAGGACGCCCTCATAAACAGAGGATATGATGCCCAACTCATCGATCCCTGTTCCAATTGAAACATTGAAAAACCATAATGACCTCCCCAGGAGACAGACATGGGATATGACCGATAGGGTACCCTTCGTTCTCCAGTACTTCCTGGGAGCGGATAAATTACGCCATTTTCTTCGCAGCCTGCCGTACATTATCGATGAGGATGAGCACCTCACCAAGACCTACTCTATGCGTCCACTTCTCGCCTTTAAACAACCGCCAAAAGTTAAACAGACCATTGTTCACAGCAAACTGCCCAGCCTTCAGGACAACATTGACCACAACACCATACAACCTTGTCATGGCAACCACTGCAAGACATGTCAGAGTGTCGCCATCACATGAGGGGACACCACCTACCATGTATGTGGCAGGTACTCATGTGACTCGGCCAGTATTGTCTATCTCATTCATTGCAGGCAAAGATCCCCCAAAGCATGATACATTGCTGCCAAAGCAGACGCTACAACAATGGATGAATGGACATCACACAACAATTGCCAAATAGGGATGTTCCCTCCCAGTGGGGGACCACTTCAGCAGTCAAAGACATTTGGCCTCAGATCTTTGGGTGACTGTCCTGCAAGGCGGACTTCGGGATATGCAACAACACAGTCTCTGAGCAGAGCCTGATAGCCAGGTTCAGTAACCATGAGGACGGCTTCAACCAGGATCTTGGGTTCATGACATACTACAGGTGACCTCACTACACTATATACTCCCACACACTCCCACACACAAGCACACATTTGCAAACACACTCACACAGACTCTCTCTCATACACATGCTCTCTCTCAGACACACATGCACACAGACACCCACACTTACTCTCACGGGCATACCTCACTCTGTCACATTCGTGCGTACACTTTAACAAGCACACACACACACAAGTCTATGAGGTGAATTTGCATTTGTAGATTTGTATTTGCAGATACATTCTATTTTGTTCAAAACGCACATAATCTGTAGGCAGTCCGTCCATTTGACATATTATAAATTCCTACTTTGGAAATAGAACCAGTGTGACTCAAGGTTGGGATACAAACAGACTCTAACCTCACACTTTAATGCATTGTCTGAGCTAAGATGTCCCATTTTTTTTAATAAAAGTTATCTCCGGACTGAGACTTGAAAGAAGTTCTGGGATTTACATATGAATCACTCAAAACCTGTATCCCCATTCTAAGTCATTAAAGAATGAACAGCAATCTAGGTTTGTTCAATACTTTGCATCAGTTGTGTGACACTTTGATCTTTTACCATACATTCTGTGATCCAATCCCACTAGCTACCTGATGAAGGAGTAGCGCTCTGAAAGCTTGTACTTTCAAACAAACCTGGTGTACTATAACCTGGTATTGTGTGATTTTTAAATTTGTCTGCCCCAGAGCATCATTGGCATGTCCACAACATAGAGTACAGTGGACTTATTCTTCACTAACTTTTCTGTACAATTAGACTACTTGTGGTGCCAGAAGCTTAACTCTGTTTGCATTCCCTTGAGGAAGCAAAACCCTTATCAGCTTCCAAAATGGAAAACTGATCTGTGAGCCAGACTCTAGGGGCCTCTTCATGGCTTGCCTGTGTCTTTTGGATATCCTGGCAGTCATCCTGGAGGAAAATTATTGGCATTGTGTCTGAGCTCCTGGCTCAGACCTCATCCGCTTCCATCTGCTTTCTTTGTGTTTTTTCTCATCTAACCTTTGCTTTTTGCTTTTGCTCTTTTCTTTATTTCTCTTTCTGTTTTATTTTCTCTTTGGAAGTCTTTTTGACATCATTGGTGGGACAAGAGCGAGATTCACAAGCATTTGTGACAGGAGTCAGCTCCTTAGGAACAGTGAGCCCTCAGGTAGCTCGTGATAGCAGCAAGGGTGGGCCAAGTGGTGAGAAATGGTGCCGGAGTGTGGCGACTTTGACATTGGTGGGCTCAGCGGTGGCAACGGTTTTCAAGATGGCGGCAATGGCAGGGTGGCCTCTGTGGTCAGCTGCTGCTGTGTTGTAGGCCTGAATCGGCACTTCTGGCAGATCGGTGGGAGCAACGGTTGCATTGGTGGCAGCATAGTAGGCCTGGTGTGATGCTCCCAGCGGCAGAGAGATGGCAGTAATGGTGGCCCCGGTGCAGGACCCCTGGAACCGAAAGTGGGCATTAGTGGGCAGGGAGCCTGTTGTGGGGGACCACCCAGCCTGATGTTGCAAGGAGCAGAAGAAGGGAGGAAGAACTCTGTTTTTAGTTCATCTTCTGTAATGCAATATGGCACCAGAACATGGTGACATATTACAATTTTTACTGTATTCATTTGTTAAATGCAGGTGACAATAAATCATTCAATTTAATTCAATTCAATCCTCCAGGCTCTGAAGCTGTGGCATGACCACATCTGTCAGTGTGCTATCCATGTAACCCTCAGCCTCATTGATGTGCCACTGTTTCTCCAGCCACTGATCGAGCGCCGAGTCTCATCTCTGCAGCTGAAAGCCCTACCTGCACAGGATCATCTCGAACACCAATGGGGTCCATGACATCCCACACATTACAGATCACACATTCCACACAACTGACCTGATCTGTCCTAAACTTACTTAGTCTTACTTATCCACTTACTCAATAACTTTCTGAAATGCTTATCCTTAAACTTCCTGCCCTGATATTAAGTTGTCCACTTCCTTTATCCTACTTTGACTTATACTACTTTATAATATTGGCCCCAACTTTTACTTATCCCTGGTATTTCTCAGATAACCACGGAATAATTTATTTAAGTGCAGTACCTAATGACAGTTCCTTACCAGCCAATCGTTCACTCTGATGTTTTTCCGATTCAGTGTGGGTCAGTTGCAAGGAGCCTGGTGATGGGTGTATAGTATCTTGAGTGCTAGCTAAGCCCCATATAGACCTCAACAGCAATGTATACTCTCTCCCAGTTAATGGTGCTCCCACACAGATCCAGTGCCGTCTCTGAGTTCCAAGCATATGCCTCTAGCTTCAGCTACTATTTAATCTCTCTCACTCCTCACTGCTCCCACATAGTTCTGGCGCTGCCTCCAAGTGCCGGTAAGAAGTTGAAATTTGAAATTGAGAGTTATAAGCTTTCTCAAGCTGAGAATGTCAGTTGTGTGAATAATCAAGGGAAAAGGCCAAACTCTCAAGACTGGGAATTGAAAGAAAGAGTTACATTAAAGCCATAGATGTGATGGAGAAGCAAACTCTGTCTGGTTATTGAGTAGTGCAAAGTGATGATGCTGGGATTGGTGAGATTGCATTATTATGGTGTGTTTGAAATCTTTCAAATTATGTTACATATAGTTTGGTTTATTTTATTTTATCTTTATTTACTTTGCTTAACTTCTGTTTTATTGTTAAAACCATATCTGTGATATTGCAAGCTTGTGTTCCAGTAAAAGACAAAAAAACTGTAGATGCTGGAATCCAAGATAGGCAAGCAGAAGGCTGGAAAAACACAGCAAGCCAGGCAGCATCAGGAGGTCAAGAAGTCAACGTTTCAGGTGTAACCCTTCTTCAGGACCAGGGATGGGTATAAGGGAGCTGCAGATAAAGAGTGGGGGAGGGAAGGAAGGAAAGGGGAGAGGAATAGTGAGATAGGCGTAGGTGAACACAGGTAGAGAGTACGACCTGGTTGGTCAATGGGAGGAATGAATCGGGTTGGTAGCTGGAAGGTAGGGTCGATCAGAGAAATGGAAGGGAAGGGAAGGAGCTGGGAAGGGAGTTGGGGGATGTGAAGGGAGGCTATTTGAAATTGGAGAACTCAATGTTGAGTTCTCCAGGCAGTAGGCTGCCCAGGTGGAAGATGAGGTGTTATTCCTCCAACTCCTCCAGTAAACTCCTAGTTTACTGTATTTGGTGCTCCCAATGTGGTCTTCTCCACATCGGAGAGACCAAACGCAAACTCAGGGCATGTTTCACTGAATATCTCAGCCAGGCCCACAGGGGCCGACTGGATCTCACAGTCACCGCCCATTTTTATACCTCTCCCACTCCCTTTCTGGCATGACCATCCTTGGCCTCCTCTATTGCCACAGATTGGAAATTGTGGAGACCACAAATTGGAAGAACAGCACCTCATCTTCTGCCTGGGCAGACTACAGCCCAGAGGACTCAACATTGAGTTCTCCAATTTTAAATAACCTCCCTTTCCATCCAATTACTCCCTTTCCAGCCCCTCCCCCTCCCTTCCATTCCTCTGATTGACCCTTCCTTCAGCTACCAACCTGATTCATTCCTCCCATCGACCAACCAGGCTGTACCCTCTACCAGTGTTCATCTATCCTTACCTCACCACAATCCCAATTTATCTGCAGCTTCCCCCACACTCACCTCTCGGTTACTCGAAACATTGACTTCTCCACCTCCTAATGCTGCCTGGTGTGCGGTGTTCTTCCAGCCTCCTGCTTGTTTACCTTGTGTTCCAGTACAAGATCACCATGCTTAAATATTTTAAAAATATGATCTATCAAATCAGATTTCCATCTGGGACCTGATTTGTACAGTAGTAACATCAACTGGGATCATAACACAGTGGATATGGAGTAAAGCTGATTAAGGACTGAGGTACAGATCAATCATATTGTAATCGAATGGGAACACTGACACAAGGAAAGTCAAGAGCCAATTGTACTGAATTTTCCTAATGACATCGCCTCATGCAAAGAACAGCAAGCACCTATCAAGGTGAAGTGTTTGCACAAATATAAAATGGGCCCGAAAGGTTGGCTTTTAGAATGAAAAGCTGAATTTTATGACAACTGGGGGGGGCCCAAAGTACTTAAGAATACATTGAGCTTTTAAGCACAACATGTGTTTTCTTAAAATGATGGACATACCGCCAAAAAGTGACTGTAGATGTAAATTCAATGACTGTCTCGAAAGAAAAAAACCTGGAATGTCAGACCAGCCGGGTGAGGTGGCAAGGAGGATTCAAACACTGAAACAGGAGAAATGCACTACCAGCTGAACTGAAATCTTGTGGGAGTTATATCAAGCTGTGTACATGACAAGAGAAAAGACAGCAGTCTGTGCAAGACGCATGTACTGTATCTTCTCCTTCCAGGAATACACAAGGGCAATTGTTACAAGCCAGTTTAACGATGATCTGTGTGTGTTAATGGAAGAAGGTGTGCTAGTGAATTGAGGTGCTCATTTTTGGCAGTGGGTTAAAGTAGGCTTGCATGCTTTAAAACTGAAAGAACTGCGGATGCTGTATATCAGAAACAAAAACAGAAATTGCTGGAAAAGCTCAGTAGGTCTGGCAGCATCTGTGGAGAGAAATTAAAGTTAACATTTCGGGTTTTGTGATTGTTCCTCAGAACTGCTAGTTCTGTTAGAATTCAATTCTGAGGAAGGGCCACTCAACCCTAAACATTAATTCTGATTTCTTTCCACAGATGCTGCCAGACCTGCTGAGCTTTTCCAGCAATTTCTGTTTTTAGTCTTGCGTGCTAGCTATAGGTTCAAGTGTTAGAATGCTATATAGGTGACAGTAAGAATCACCCACTGGGTTAACGCTGAGGTGTTGATACAGGGCACTCATTGTGTGCTAGAAACCAACTAGCCAGCAACCATGCAAAAAGAATCAAGACAAAAGGATGATTCTCTTGTTTGAATGCAGTCAAATGATTTTAGTTAACCTGCAAAGTGAAAAATCTCAAACAGCGGTAAATGTGATCTATATGGATTTCAGTAAGGCGTTCGACAAGGTTCCCCATGGGAGACTAATTAGCAAGGTTAGATCTCATGGAATACAGGGAGAACTAGCCATTTGGATACAGAACTGGTTCAAAGGTAGAAGACAGAGGGTGGTGGTGGAGCGTTGTTTTTCAAACTGGAGGCCTGTGACCAGTGAAGTGCCACAAAGATCGGTGCTGGGCCCTCTACTTTTTGTCATTTACATGAAGGACTTGGAAGCGAGCATAAGAGGTACAGTTAGTAAGTTTGCAGATGACACCAAAATTGGAGGTGTAGTGGACAGTGAAGAGGGTTACCTCAGATCATAACAGGATCTGGACCAGATGGGCCAATGGGCTGAGAAGTGGCAGATGGAGTTTAATTCAGATAAATGCGAGGTGCTGCATTTTGGGAAAGCAAATCTTAGCAGGACTTATACACTTAATGGTAAGGTCCTAGGGAGTGTTGCTGAACAAAGAGACCTTGGAGTGCAGGTTCATAGCTCCTTGAAAGTGGAGTCGCAGGTAGATAGGATAGTGAAGAAGGCACTATTGGTCAGAGTATTGAGTACAGGAGATGGGAGGTCATGTTGC
>NC_057716.1:45396382-45405611 GCF_004010195.1 Chiloscyllium plagiosum
AGGCAAAGTCTTTTCCCTGGAGTCGGGGAGTCTAGAACTAGAGGGCATAGGTTTAGGGTGAGATGGGAAAGATATAAAAGAGACCTAAGGGGCAACTTTTTCACACAGAGGGTGATACGTGTATGGAATGTGCTGCCAGAGGAAGTGGTGGAGGCTGGTACAATTGCAACATTTAAGAGGCATTTGGATGGATATATGAATAAGAAGGGTTTGGAGGATATGGGCCAGGTGCTGACAGGTGGGACTAGATTGGGTTGGGATATCTGGTTGGCATGGACGGGTTGGACCGAAGGGTCTGTTTCCATGCTGTACATCCCTATGACTCTATGACTCTATAAAAGTTTAACTGTATGTCTGTGGTAGGCATTATCTGGGGATCCATATTAGCCCTTACAAATAACCAATCTAGATGGTACTTGTTAGGTTCAGAAGTGAATGCTTGTAATATATGATTCTGCTAATAGATGTAAACATCTTTAAAGACTGACTCCAGTTCTGTATTTCACCAAGCAATGTTTCTGGATAGGACATGGTAACAGAGTCTGATTATGCAAAATTGAAGTTCAGAAGCTTAAAAGGAAGAAATTCAAATAGAAATTTACAACTATAATAGCCATTATGAAAAATGTCAGAAAGCAAATGTCACTTGTTGGGGGATGATTTCTTGGTTTGAACTGTATGATCAGTGAAAAAAAAAACAAAGTGCATGTTGAGATTACCTTCTCATCAATGAGGAGGTGGGATGTGGATTTCAAGTAGTTGCTTCCTACCAGAAACAAAATCGCAAGTATTTTGGGACCTTGCTGTTAGCTGGATAGTGATGGGGCTTCTATTAAAGCTCTTGGATGAAATTTACAAGAAAAATGTCAAGTTTAATGACTATAAGAGGTGAGCAGACGTTGTCAGATTTCAAAAAATAAATGGTTGTTCCATACAAAGATATATCACGGACTTTAAAACATCATTTAAAAGATTCATAAAATTAAATTTTGGAACCTCTGGATCTGTACTAGAATTTAAACTGCTAGATTGGGCTAGAGTATCTGATATGGACAGATTTCTGGGTCTAATTAGTATTTAATTCTCAAACTGGGAGAACCTCCTAGATCAGATATGTCCTGAATTGAAAAGCTATAGAAAACAATAATTCATGGAATAAATGTGACATCCCATGGTTGTAAAATGAGTAGAGGAGTCAATCATTGCTTCAGATTTTGAAATGGCCCAGATGTTATGCCCAGGCATGAATAGATTAAGTAGAGGAAGAATGAGGCTGAAATAATCTTTAACAGATCTAGCTATTACAGCAGAAGACAGATTACCAACAGCAATGGTAGGTAGATGAAACAGAGGACCACCCAAAAAACAGATTGGAGATCTTTCAGGTAACTCAATTTATCACTTTGTAAACAACAGCCCAAAGTGGAGAGGCAGAGTCCTCAAAATGATACGGAGCATTCTGATGAAGATTATAATCAGTTTGAATAAATTGTAGTGGTCACAATTAGTTTTATTCTAATAATGATTAAGATACTTACAGATTTCTTTAATTTTTACAAAACTATATGGGTAGTAAAATCAGAAAAGAAAACTGTCACAGAGTTACATTGATAATTTGCTCATCTTACCCATCAAAGACAAAACTTTCTGCATGAAGGTACAAATGTGTTTGTTGGAGAGTATACAACATTAATAGAAGAAATTAATGAAAAGTATGAAATCTGTAAGAGCATTGGGAGATGCACCAGGTCCTGCTGCATGACCTCAGCAAGATGATTGTCAAGGATCTAAAGGAATGGGTTGAGGACAGAAATATTTTCATTCTACATTTTGTGCATCTGGAAATCGTATTTAGTCTTTTGAGAGATTGGTTCTTATGGATAAAAATATGAATAAATAGTTAGGTTTCAGAAATGACCAATGTTTCTGGCTTGTAATGGAGGCGAGTTGACCAATGACAAGTTCAGAGGTGTGTGAAAATACGAATGTTATTGTCATGAATACTGCAGCTCGTGCAGGGCTCAATAGAATGTTGAATAAAAGTTTAGCTGACAACCAACCTGTAAATTGACAAGTTTATGTGAGAAGTCACTCAAGACGTTTGGTGGGTAAATTCCTTTTCAACTAGTCCATAGACAAAATCCCAAGTTCCCTTCTGTGTTGTGCAGTAGTCCTCCTGCTAGGAGATACTACAATTAATTCTTTATTTTTTCTACACAGTGGAATTCTTTGCATGCAGGAAGAAGGGCTTCTATCAAGGCTGAGGTAGGAAGCCCTGGTAAGTTAATAGGTTGTGTAAACCTGTGAAAATAAAATGCATTTATCAAACTGCTAAGTTTATTCCTCATAATTAATTGGAATTATCTATAAAATCTTGAAGTAATATTTAAACCTAATTGAAGTAATCAACTTACCTTGTACCCCAAGTGCTCATCTCTTGTGTCGAGGGTCCCAAGCAACAGAATACATCAGATCAAGGTGGCACAGTGGGCGGCACGGTGGTACAGTGGTTAGCACTGCTGCCTCACAGCGCCTGAGACCCGGGTTCAATTCCCGCCTCAGGCGACTGACTGTGTGGAGTTTGCACGTTCTCCCCGTGTCTGCGTGGGTTTCCTCCGGGTGCTCCGGTTTCCTCCCACAGTCCAAAAGATGTGCAGGGTCAGGTGAATTGGCCATGCTAAATTGCCCGTAGTGTTAGGTAAGGGGTAAATGTAGGGGTATGGGTGGGTTTCGCTTCGGCGGGTCGGTGTGGACTTGTTGGGCCGAAGGGCCTGTTTCTACACTGTAATGTAATCTAATCTAAGGTGGATAGTGGTAATGTCAGCACTCATGATACAGAGGACAGAATTATCACACCCAAAGGCCAATTGTCAAGAGTGGTAAGCTATTGATATATTCCTGGGGAATCCAGTAAATAGACTGAGGACTTGACTGAGGCCTGCTGACAACCATGACAAGCTTCTTGACTTTGGGCCTGCACTAAACAGCACAGCTATACAGTAGTACTGTGAGGCAGGTATCACTGGCTGAGGGGACAAAAAGGCAAGGCAAGACAAGAATGCTGCGATCATTCAGGTAAGTTCAGAGCCAAGTCAAAGAAGAAATTGTTCACTCAGGGGATCCTGGCACAGTCAGTCATAGGCAGTTTCCAATCCCAACACAAGAGCCTGAAATTGGTCAACTGCTCAGGACAGAGAGAGGATCCTCTGCTCATTAGGGTCAGGGCAGCAAGTTTCCCTTGTTTGCCATGTCCAAGTAACTGTTAGGAACTGTACAAGGCAGCCCTGGAGTAACAGTGATAGTCTGAGTGCACAATGACCCTTCAAAGACAGTATCTGGGTCAGGGATGCTGCTCAATTCTGGAACATCCTGCCTGTCGAGTTGTTCTGAGAGCAGCTAAGACAGCGAGCTGATGGACCACAGATACAGCTTGGTGCAGCATATGAGCTGAGTGTGTGTTTTGAGTGCAAAGTGTTCCTGGAAAAGCATTATAATGATAATTGCCATTTCAACCTGACGTACAACATTGCACCATATGTGGATCAGAGATATGCCAAAAGAATTCATAGAGACTGGCAGATATCCAGATATCGATGTCCGTGGATGTTGGCTGAATGTGACCATGCCCTGACATGTTGGTGCCTGGCATCCAACGTTGAGGCCCTTTGTAGCAAGTGGCAAGCTGAAGTCACCAGGTACCAACTCTGCCTTCTATATCAAGAATTCCTGCCATCCAGTTTGCTCTTGATATGTGATAGGATGGGAAGGTGAAGCTAATGAGGCAAGATGTGCAATTAATAACTTTGTTAACGAGAATTATTCTGCTTAATAAGCAACTCACTTCTCCCCAGGGAGAATCTTGCCTAATGTTTAGAGCTTGCTTAAAAGATGCAGCAAGTTGTTCCTGTTGTCAAGATAAGCCTCGTTGGACATGATTATGCCACATTTCTTTCCATAGCCCATCTTCAGTCACCTATAAGATTATGCTGAAAGTACTTTAAGAGCAAATAAAACATTAAGAAAATTAAATCTAGATAAATGTGTACTGAAGTTCACGTTCTTAAGAAATGCAAAGAGCATAATACTAACTGTTTTGAGCAATGCTTCACACCCTGAGTTTTCCTGGAGGGTATTTTAGTGCAGTAGGTTTCTTAGGATGATGTGGGGGCAGAAGTTGATGTTGAGTATGAACTCAAAATGTCTCACAGAGCACATATAAAGATTGCCAACGAATGCCTATTTTTCATCAGACTTTGAACATCAGTGCAGGAATGGAGAGGAACAAGTCTGACTGCCAAACTGAGAGTCAAATAAGCAAAGATCCTGCCCACTCTGCTCTAGATATATAAGCCTTGGACTGTGTTCCTGTGCCTTGCCAACAAGCTTAGCTACTTTGACTCAAGCTGCCTTCAGAAATTGGCTGAAGTTTAGGTCAGGATACCAAACACTAAGGGACTCACCTGAGCTAGCAAGCCAACCATCCACATCATACTGAGAGTGTCACAACAGATACAGGCTGGTCATATCGGAATGCTAGACACCCATTTATAAAAGCAAATCTTCTATAGAGAATCTGAGTTCTCTTTTCATGACGTTCAAAAGAATTACTATAAGGACACTGAGAAGGCTTCATTTAGTCCTGAGTGAAGCTTGCCCATGATCACTGCACCAGTCACAAACAAACAAAAACAAATTGGTTTTGAGGCAGAGAATAAACACAAGGAGAGGAAATCCTGAGCCCGAAACTCACTCAAGCCCTATCATCTGTGGTATCCTGTTCTGTTTGCAACAGAAGCTTCTGAGTGAAGATCGGCTTTAGCTGTCTTCTATGAACCCCCCTGGAAACCTGCTAAACATGCATGTGAAAATTGGAAGTGTTCTGTCTAATTTGCAAAACTAAGAAAATAAAAAGGAATGTTAAAAATACTTTAGCTGCTAAAACGGTCTCATGAAGGTAGTGGGTATGGGATTCTGTCTGTCAAATATCATATGGGAGATTCCGTACAATGACTGTACTGAAATTAAACTTTAATGTTCTATAGATATTCCTTTTTGTGAAAAGTGTGGGTGAGAAAATATTACCAATTAACGTTGCTGGTTCAATCAAATACTGCGCAGAAAGGAATTCTCCAAAATTAATGGGTGGATGCAAGTTATCAAATTCTGCCTTAAAAGAAATGCCATATATAAAGGATTTGTTAGGAGTTCTAATGGAGGATATCTTGCAATATAATGTTTTATGTCGAATATGGAGATCTTTGTTTAAATTTGTTTGTAATTTTGGGTATATATATCAACCCTCTTTGTAAATTAGTTGTCTTCTTTGGATGTAAGTGATGCACCTTACCTAGTGTTTTATCTCAGCCTTTAAAATAAACAGACTAAAACTTATAGTCATAGAATCATAGAGACGTACAGCAGAGAAACAGACCTTTTTGGTCCAACTTGTCCATGCTGACCAGATTTCCTAAATTAATGCTTGTAATGTGCATCTCTACAAATTTAGAATAGTGTAAAGGAGTCCAGTTTTAGACTTACCAACTGGAATAGAACATTTTCAGTGCTTGTGACAGTTCAATATTGTTGGGGTAGTGCAACATAGTAATTTTAATGTAAAAGTTCAACCATGATCTTGTTGAATAACACAGCAGGCTTGAGGGATCATATGGCTTACTCCTGTTGCAATTTCTTATAATCTTTTGCCATAATGACTCTACTATTGACCATACCAGCAATGCTAGCATGTTGAAACAGAGGTTATACTGTCTGGATCATTTTGTGGGGTTGCTGCAACAGGCTGTGGATGTTGAGTGGTAGAGAAGTGAGCAGATGAGGATACACACAAACCAGAAGCTAATGAGTCTTATTTTGTTAAGGACATCAAGAGAAACCTGCAATAGAGACATACTCCAAACAATGTTTTCTTTCTACAGCACACTCAACATACCTCCATCCTAACAGACAGTCCAAGAAAAGCAACCTTGAAAGCAAGTCTATTGTCCCTTAGTAGAACCTTATTAATATTTCAACAATACAAAGGCTACACAACAATATATCTTGGAATTATAAATTCAATATCAGTACTGAATCTTCCTCCCTAATATATTTGTGGGTGTTATCTACACTACACAGAATGCAGTGGCTCACCAGTGACTTCTCAGGGCCATTAGAAATGCATAATAAATGCTGGCCACACTAGTGATGCCCACATCATTTGGGCAACTAAATAAAAGTGATTTTATAGCCCTCACATTTTCAACTGTAATAGGTATAAAAGGGTATTGCAGCATATGTGTGCGCTTCTGGTACTGGTTAAATTGGCACCATTTGGTAAAGGTATTAGTGAAGACTAAAGGATCATGTGTCAAAAACATAGAGTAAATTGTGATGTCAGATTGAATGTGATGTTGATTTGATGCAAGGGTGTCATTTCTGATCACCATGCTATAACCATTCCCCTCTCATATAGCTGAACATGTGTTGAACAGCAGGAAGGATGATTTGAAAATATCATTTTCATTTTCCTCTTGGCCATAATTTTGCAATAAAAGCGATTAAAAACAATAGGGTCAAATCTACCCCTTTCACTGTCTCCTACCACATCTCTCAAGTTATGTTGTTGACGCATGTTTAGTCTTAAATGGGGCCACTTTTCAACCTAAATGAGGTCAGTGTACAAAACCATTTTCTAATACCTATTTGATAGCTCTGGTGTGCTAACATAATGCTTACAGCAAGTCTAAGGAATCATATAACCATGAAAGTGAGGATTTGTTATATAGTACTATATTCTGTCTTCTTCCCCGGAAAGATTGGTGGAGATCAGAAACATTGTTCTTAGGATCTTTCAAAGACAGAGGCGATAGATTCTTGACCTTTGAAGAGTCAGTGCTATCAGAAAAAGATGCGAATGTGGAATTGAGGCCACAATCTGATCAGCCATAACACTGTTGAATGGTAAAGGAGGCTTGAGGGGGTGGATGGCCTATCCTTGCTCATAGTTTATACATTAATGCGTTTGGTACTCATGCTCTATCTTTGCATTCAAATCAGGAAGTAACTTCTGAAGGGTTTTGGTAATATGACACAGGCTATGTCTGAAGGTTGAGGCTGACTTAATAACATCAATGTCAGGTGCTTTCCAGATAAAATAGTCTACAGTAACCTATGATAGAGGTTAAGGCAATGGGAGCTGCCTCCTCAGCTCAGGTTAATGTATAATCACATCTGCTTCCCTCAGTGTGACAGAAAAAAAAGAGGCTGGAGAATTCACGCAGGAGCTTCAACAGATCATTTCTCTCAATGATCTGATGTGGAAATGCCAGTGTTGGACTAAGCATCAGTTTGTACTTCTTTATTGCGAACCGTTGTCAGACAATGCACAAAGTGGAAGAAAGAACAATAAGAATGCTTTGGGAGAACAGTTGGAGGATGTATGGTTGATGAGGGTTGTGAAGATTGCGAGAGGTTTAGGAAGGTGGAACAATTCAGAAAGAACCATCCAAAGACTGGTAGATGATTCCACACCAAAGGAAAACTAGAGAAACATACAGTACATGTTGGTTGAAATTAAAGATAGGATTTCAAAGACGAAACACCTAATTTGTACCAAGGATGAGCAGTTTGATAGGTGTCAGGGAGTGTGCAGTGATTCAGTGGGGGAGGGGGCACAGAGAGAGCTAATGGAGGTTATTAAGATTGAAATAATTCAATATAGAATGGATCACAGCAACACGGACAAACGTTCATTGGTCATCTAGTCCTGGGTTAGGTCATGAACCCAGAGGTTCTCGCTCAGAGGCAATAACACCACCCACAGTGCTACAGAGTGACCAACACAGTTTACTCTCAAATTTAATTTACTCTGCGAAGGCTAACCATGAAATATCAAAGTGTGCAATGTAAGATAGGCAGGATATTATTTATAGGTACAATTTTACCCATAAATGTTGAAGAATATGAATTAACAGTTGAGCAGGTCACTGGCAACAAATCATTTGGAAGTACTAGCTTTCAGAGTGCTGATCCTTCATCAGGTAGCTATGGATCAGGATCATACCCACCTCCATAACCAGCGCTCCTCAAACATTCCCGCCTCAGGAGACTGACTGTGTGGAGTTTGCACGTTCTCCCCGTGTCTGCGTGGGTTTCCTCCGGGTGCTCTGGTTTCCTCCCACCATCCAAAGATGAGCAGGGTCAGGTGAATTGGCCATACTAAATTGCCCATAGTGTTAGGTAAGGGGTAAATGTAGGGGTATGGGTGGGTTTCGCTTCGGCGGGTCGGTGTGGACTTGTTGGGCCGAAGGGCCTGTTTCCACACTGTAATCTAATCTAATCTAGATTCCCCTGGCCTCTGGGGACAATTTTACCCAGAATATGAATTAACAGTTGAACAGGCTAAAGTTGGGGTGGATAAAGTTGAAAATCACACAACACCAAGTTATAGTCTAACAGGTTTATTTGGAAGTACTATTTGCAAACTGTATTTGCAGATACATTCTATTTTGCTTAAAAAGCACACAATCTGCAGGCAGTCAATCATGTGACATTTTATAAATTCCAACTTTGGAAGTAGAACTAGTCTGACTCAATATTAGGATGCAGACAGACTCTAACCTTGCACCTTTAATGCATTGTCTGAGCTGAGATGACACCTTTTTTTTTAATGAAACCTTAAGTTATCTCAAGAATGTGACTTAAAAGAAGTTCTGGGATTTATGTACTAATGGACCAAAACCTGCAACCCATTCAAAAAGAGGAAAGATGTAACATGTTTGTTCAATATATCGTTTCAGTTGCATGACACTGTGGATTTTGCTATAATTTCTGTGTCTTATGAGGGCAAAAACAATGACTGCAAATGCTGGAAACCAGATTCTGGATTAGTGGTGCTGGAAGAGCACAGCAGTTCAGGCAGCATCCGAGGAGCAGTAAAATCGACGTTTCAGGCAAAAGCCCTTCATCAGGAATACAGGCAGAGAGCCTGAAGGGTGGAGAGTTAAGTGAGAGGAGGGTGGGGAGGGGGAGAAAGTATTCCTGAAGAAGGGCCTGTGCCCGAAACGTCGAATCTCCTGTTCCCTGGATGCTACCTGACCTGCTGTGCTGTTCCAGCAATAAAGTTTCAACTTTGATCTCCAGCATCTGCAGACCTCACTTTCTCCAGGGGGAGAAAGTAGCATAGAGTACAATAGGTGAGTGGGGGTGGGGATGAAGGTGATAGGTCAGGGAG
>NC_057716.1:45406696-45430249 GCF_004010195.1 Chiloscyllium plagiosum
TGTGCCCATGGCTACCCCTTTGGTCTGGAGGAAGTGGGAGGATTCTAAGGAGAAATTGTTAAGGGTGAGGATCAGTACGGCCAAACGAATGAGAGTGTCGGTGAAAGGGTACTGTTGGGGACGTTGGGAGAGGAAGAAACGGAGGGCTTGGAGGCCCTGGTCATGGCGGATGGAGGTGTAGAGGGATTGGATATCCATGCTGAAGATGAGGCGTTGGGGGCCGGGGAAACAGAGGTCTTGGAGGAGGTGGAGGGCGTGGGTGATGTCTCAAACGTATGTGGGGAGTTCCTGCACTAGGGGGGCTAGGACAGTATCGAGGTCGTTAGAAATGAGTTCAGTGGGGCAGGAGCATGCTGAGACAATGGGTCGGCCAGGGTGGTCAGGCTGGTGGATCTTGGGAAGGAGATAGAACTGGGCAATGCGGGGTTCCCGGACTATGAGGTTGGAAGCTGTGGGTGGGAGATCACCTAAGGTGATGAGGTTCTGTATGGTCTGGGAGATGATGGTTTGGTGATGGGAGGTGGGGTCATTGTTGAGGGGGCAGTAGGAAGAGGTGTCCTCGAGTTGGTGTTTGGCTTCAGCGGTGTAGAGGTCAGTGCGCCAGACTACCACTGCGCCCCCTTTATCTGCTGGCTTGATGGTGAAGTCAGGATTGGAGCAGAGGAATTGGAGGGCTTCGCGTTGTGAGGGTGAGAGATTGGAGTGGGGGAGGGGGGTAGACCGGTTGAGGCGGTTAATGTCCCAGCGGCAGTTGGAAATGAAGAGGTCGAGGGCAGGTAATAGGCCAGCGTGGGGTGTCCAGGTGGATGCAGTGTGTTGGAGGTGGGCGAAGGGGTCCTCGGAAGGTGGGCGGGAGTCCTGATTGAAAAGGTAAGCTCGGAGGCAGAGGCGACGGAAGAAGTGTTTGACGTCACGGCGTGTATTAAATTCATTGATGCGTGGACAGAGGGGGATGAAGGTGAGTCCTTTGCTGAGGACTGATCATTCGTCCTCAGTGAGGGGAAGGTCTGGAGGGATGATGAAAACCTGGCAGGGCTGGGAGCTGCGATCTGGTGTGGGTATGGAGCTGGGAGTGGGGGCGGAGCCTGTAACTGGAGTGGGTGTGGTGGTGGGGGAATTGGGGTGGAATCATGAGCAGGGGTGGTGTTCCCCTCGGGGTTCTGGAGGGCGGGGATGGTGACAGTGGGATCTGTGGGTGGCGTGTCAGCAGAATGCAGGTGAGTGGCGTTGGTGGGGGCGGAAGTGGTGGCAGACACAGCAGTAGGGGTGACGGAAGTCACTGAGCGTGTGACATCAGCGATGATGTGAGGGGCGGAAGTGATGTCCTTAAAGTAGGAATGTAACTCGCAATAAATTCTAAAAGAAAACTAATCATTTGAATTAAAATTAAATTTTAAGTGTTATGATGCACCCAACTCCTACAGTGCCCATTGGTTGTGGAGTCTTTCTTTAAT
Organism: Chiloscyllium plagiosum; assembly: GCF_004010195.1. Taxonomy (NCBI): domain Eukaryota; kingdom Metazoa; phylum Chordata; class Chondrichthyes; order Orectolobiformes; family Hemiscylliidae; genus Chiloscyllium; species Chiloscyllium plagiosum. The sequence continues at coordinate 45,408,151 of NC_057716.1, forward strand.
TTTTTTTTAAAAACAGTCTGTTCTGTGATATTATCACATACCTCGGGAGCAGGTGGAACTTTGACCCAGGTCTCCTGGCTCAGAGGCAGGGACACTACCACTTCACCACATGAACACTTGACATTGTTCTAAAGCATTTCCTTAAACATTGTCCTCACATATGTTTCTCAACAATATAATTAATATATTTTTAATAGACTGTTCCTGAATTTATGTACTTAACTCATCCAGCTGTATTCCACCTCCATCATTCCTGCATCTTTCAGTCATAATTTGTTCCAAACAAGCTTACCTTAGGGTCCTAAAAGAAATAGACCTTTGAAATCCTATCTTTAATTTCAACCAACATGTACTGAATGTTTCCCTTGTTTTCCTTTGGTGTGGAATCATCTACCAGTCTTTGGATGGTTCTTTCTGAATTGTTCCACCTTCCTAAACCTCTTGCAATTTTCACAACCCTCATCAACCATACATCCTCCAACTGTTCTCCCAAAGCATTCTTATTGTTCTTTCTTCCACTTTGTGCATTGTCTGACAACGGTTCAGAGTGTAATAAAGAAGTACAAACTGCTGATGATGCATTGGCATAAACATTCAATGTACGTTTTAATTGTGCATGTGGATTTCTAACCATAAATTTTTTGCCCACTGTTGAGGCAAATGTTCCTCTAAGGATGGGCAATAAATGCCAGTACTGTCAGTGATGCCCATGTTCTGAGGAATGATAAAGAAAAAAGAAACTAGGTTTGAACTCCAGTGAATAACCATCTAACTCTGCCATTAGAGATTGAAACAGTTTTATTTTTAAACAGTAATTGGGTGTTCCTTACAGCTATGTGAATATGGGATGGCATTTCATGGTAATAATGAATTTTAAGGTGCAGGTAAGAGAGCTTTTAACTATCCCAGTGTTTGCAGCAAAGGCTCGTCTATTTTTGTGATGAGGATTTAGACTTAAAAGGTGAAATTCAAGATCATGCTTGCTTTTGCTGCCTTATTAGCAAAATGAGTCTGTGCTATATGCAAGTCGTTTGAATTTTCAAATGAATCATTTATGCTTGTTATAAAAAATCATGTATTAGTCATTTTAGTAAGTAACAGCTGTGATATCTTGACATTATCCAGCAATCTGTGCTGTTTTCCTCAGGTTCTGGTGGATAAATCATTCCAGTTAATAAATCCTCATAAATATTCGTTCATAATTTCCCACATTTTATGGGATATTAAAAAGTCATCAACTAAAGTATTGCTTATTAAACAAATAGGCAAACACATTTGAGGTAATCAAGTTAGTAATATACAGTAGCATTAGCTTCATTTAAAACCAGCACAGAAAATGCAGAAGTCTTTAGCAGTCACGCTGTGTTTGTTTATGCAAGATCAGGCTACTGCCCAAATAATTAGACCAGTTTCAGCTGAATGAGACAGCTTATCAACTAAACTTCTTGACACTGTCAGAAACAGTTATTCTCATTTGATGACAACCAACTGCTGAGTATCGAATGAATAATTATGAATTCTTTACTGAACTAAAATTGTAAGCACTTGGCTCTGAACTGTAATATTTCCAATAAATTCATGTGCCCAATAGGAAAATTGTAAGAAAACAATATATATTTTAAAATCCTGATTTATTTCTATTTTTTGAAATTGTTTTTACAGACTCCATCCATACGTGCAACCAAAAAATTCAGAAGTAAGCCATATAACCATAGGACTTCTGTAGTATAGAAATAAGCCATTCAGCCCATTGTGCCAGATGTTTAAAAGAATTGCTCAATTAGTCCCACTTTCCTACTTTTTTCCCAATAGCCCTGTAATTTTCTCCTTTTCAAATGTTTATCCAATTTCCTTTTGGACGTTTTTAATGAATTTGCTTCTAACATTTCTTTCAGGCAGCGTATTCTACATCATCAGTCACTGCAGAAATAATTGTCTCTTCTCACATCTGGCTTCTTTGCTAATTACCTTAAATCACTGTTTTTCCTAAAGGTTTCTCTGTCAAAATCATCAATGAACACCTCCTCTTCCCTTCAATGGAGTAAACACAGAGCTTTCTACTCTGAAGATGCTCATTCTTGATACTATTGCATAAAATCTCTTCTCCAACCTTTCTGAGACCTATAGATCCTTCCTAAAACATGCTACCCAGAATTTGACACATAACTCCAGCTGAGGTCTAACTGGCAGATTATAAAAGATTCAGTATAACGTTCTGGATTTTGTACTCAACACTAAAGATTGTGCCAAAGGTTCTATATGCTTTATTAACTGCTTTCCCAAATTGCCTTGCCAAACTCAATGATTTCTGTACATTAATCTTGAACTCCCAATGTTCTTTCACTCCCTTCAGAATTTTACCAGTTGATCTTGTTTCTTCTCATTTTTCTTTCCAGAATGCATCAGATCACAATTCTGAGAGTCAAGTTTCATGTACCATGTATCCGCTCATTTCAGCAGTCTGTCTATATATGTTTAAGCCTGCTATCATCTTCATCACTGTTAGATGACTTTAAAAAAGCATAGGCAGACTGCGATCATCCTTATCACTGTTTATTAATATTCTGATTTTTGTACCATCTCCAAACATTGAATTCATGCCCTATACATTCATGTCCTGTCATTAAAATGCAAGGATAATTGTCCTAAAACCGAGCACATGAGAACTCCACTGTAGAATGCCCCACAGTTTGGAAAGTAACTGTTCACCACTACTCCTGTCTTTCTGCCACTTAATTGAATTTCTGTCTATGTTATTTTCATCCCATGCATCTCAAATGTTTGAAATTTCTTCACATGGTTATAATCATAGAAACAAATTAATTATACTTGACCACAAAATGAGATGACAAAAACTGAATTTAATGGTCATTGCAGTGGGACTGTCCACCAGCTGGAAAACCAGTGACAATTGCACTGTTGTCATCCTTAAAAGAAACTTTTGGCTAAGTCTGACATTTGTTGAGTTTTATGCAGTGTTTCATGCCATGAGGGCTAGTGAGATCTGTCACTGTAACTTACCAAACTTGCCTTATTACTTAGCTAGGTGCCCCTCTTGCCTGGTTCTAGATCCATCCTATCACTTGCCATAACTAGAACAGCTTGCCACTCCTGGGATACCCCAGAATGGATCAGCATCCCTGCCATTGGCGCCATCTTTAAAAGGCTGTTGTGCACCCAGACAGGCACTGTCAGTCTGGAGAGCACTGTACAGTTTCTGATATTAGCCCTGGACATGGCAGATAAGGGGAAATTAATTTTCTGTTTTGTGGGCTGGGATCTGGAGGTCACAGTGGATGGGGTGGTGCACAGGAGGTTGCCTCTACCCCTAGGATTGGTACTGAAAGACATGGCACCAGACCATGCCATTCTAGTTAGAGGTTGCCACCCAAGTCAGTGCAGAGTCAGCTGTCTAGAGGAATGCACAGCAACGACTTTCTCCACTCTACCAGCATAAGTGCCACCATCGTCTCTCCAATACCTTACATTGTATCTTTGCTACTATATCTACCTCCCATTAAGGCTCTTGCTCTACCAGTCTCACTGTCGCCTGTATCATCTTCCCAAGTCACTGTCACTGACCCCATCCTCAAAACCATTGACCCAGCATGCACACTGTGCTGCCTGCTCAATTGCTCGGGACGTCTCCTAGCTTGCATCAGACAGTTTTGCCATCCACTTTTATTTCCCTTATTACCTGCTTCTCAATCCAGGAGGAAACTAGCTCACAGTAGGGCAGAAATAATTAAGATAAATGGTGGGTCTTCTGACTTTCAGTTCCTCATCCCTATTAGGACAGAATCCAGACCCTAACTACTCCGAGTGGCTGATAGACTGTATCCAAGCTGGGATTAGAGACTTCCCTTGACATATGGTGCTGGGACTCCCTGAGTGACGGCTATTTCCTTGACAGGACTGGGAACTGCTGACAAACATGACAAGCTTCTTGGCTTTGTGACTCTACTAACCAAGACAGCAATACCACAGTACGATATGCCAAGTATCTCTAGCTGAGGGTCAAGGTAGGGATGCTATGAGCACCCAGTTAGGCTTCAAGTGAGTGAGTGCTAAGGAGATGCAGTCCAGACCAAGTCATGAGCTAGGTGCATGTTTTTGAGAATAAAGTGTCCTCGCTGCAAGATTATAATGATAGTTGCCATTGCACCCCAATGCGCAACATTGAAGTGCAGAAACATACTGTAAGCAAATTGGAGATGCACCAAGAGGGTTCTTAGAAGCTGGCACCAGTTGGAAGCCAATGTGTATGGATAGTGAGAGCAAGCTGCCGGTGCTCATAGAGCCTAGTCTGAGGTCTTGGCACCTGACATCCATCCTGGAGGTCTTTTGGAGCTAGGTGTGAGCTGGAATCACCAGATACCTGCTTTGAATTTCTCTCTTGGCATCTAAGTTGCTTGCGTTTGGTGGTAGGATAGCAAGCTGGATATTGATAATGTGAGATGTGCAGTTAATAAAGTCATTAACAAGCAATAATCCACCTTAATATGAAACTCATTGCTGCCAAGTGAAAATCCTTCCTTGATTCCTGGGGCTTAGTTAAAAGATACAGCGAGTTGCTGCCAACATGGCGATAGCACTTCCTGGACAACTTGTGTGATTATGCCACATTTCCTGGGATAGCCCACATCCTTCAGGCCCCTATAAGATTCTGCCCATCATTTGAAGTTTATGCCTTTTCATCTGAGTCATGGTTTCAATCTGTTCCTATGAGTAGAAGCCTGCCTAAGTTAATGACATCTTTATGAACACAATAGATTGCCAATTCCAAGATAATTTACAATGATGCTTCATGCATAGTCACACCAACTAAATATTCAGTATGGGTTCAATCCCGTGTAATCTGTTAGAACTCCCCACTGAGAGGTAGTACCCACACAACCAGGTTTGTGCCAATCATGACTTGCTATGAACCATTGCAAAGCTTGCTACCCTGACAAGAGTATCAAGTGTTATGAGAGGTAGGCAGGATAATGGAGTTAAGATCACAATCAGATCTGCCATAAACAAGGTGCTGCTTCTTCTGGTTTATTGGCTTAGAGAAAGCACAGAGAAGGTCTCCCTCCTTGCATAGAGGCATCAGTAAACTCCCTGATGCAGCATTGCACAAAAAATCGAGAATCATTGACTATAATCATCAAATTCATCTCAGAAGAATACAGTGGCTTAGAAATTGATAAGAATATAGTGACACTGATTGACATTGACAGTAAAATATTATGTAGCTGCAATTCTGATTAGAGGTCAGTGCTCTGTGATCCGCACAAAGGTGAAGTGTAGTTTGGAACTGTTTATGAGAACATATATATTTTAGATTGTTTGAATGTTTGTGATAATATAAACACTCTACTAGGGATAATGGAGGCAGTCTTGTGGCACCATAGATAGTATCACAGCCTCTGTACCAGAAGATCCAAGCTAAGGAAGGTGTATTCATAACACGAGCAAACAAATTTTTCATCAGCCTGCATAATCTTCCAACATGTCAATGGCAGATGGTAAGAATCAGAGAGATTTCTGCCCAGCCATGCAATATAAAGAAAATTGGAGGATCAACCAATACCATTCATATCGTCAGACTCCGGAAGGTGCATGGTGTCACAGTAACTCCGACTTCCCAAGTTATCTGTACCACACAACCACCACTGGCAATATAGCCCATCAAATCCTTTCCTTGGAAAAGCTGGACCGCTGTTGCATACCTAAGCTTCATGTCAACTCAATATACTGTGAAGCTTGGAAAAAGTGAGGACTGCTGAAGTGAGGATTCCTGATGAAGGGCTTACATCTGAAATGTCAATTCTCCTGCTCCTCAGATGCTGTCTGACCCGCTGTGCTTTTCCAGCACCACACTCTCATACTGTGAAGCTTATCAATCATTTCTTCTCTCTCAAGTATCAGATCCCTGTAACACTAATCTATTTGCCAATGCTAGTTTATCCAAAGATGGTGAAAGCCCAAGATAAAAAATTCTCATTACATCTGATGTTACTAAAAAGGTCACTTTATGTTAAGTATTGGAGACAATCATGGCAATATCTTGCAGCTTTAAAAGATTTCTGGGGATATCTTGCATATTTGGTGCTGACAGGAAAACATACCCTTTTGAAACAGTGAGTTAAAGTATGGTCATTTTATTGTCATCAGTGTTGGATTTAGCCTCAGACATACAATAAAGTTATAAATATATTCTATTCAATCAGAGGAAATTTAAAAGTATATAACAAAATTAGTCATCATTTTTATGTTAATTGTATCAAGGGTTTACTGAGCAAAAGTAGAAACTCATCTCTATTCTAAGATTTAATTGTTGGATGACATTAATTATATTTGCTTATTTTGTCAGATCAGACATTAATTTTATCCATACTGTTTATCAACTTCTCTGCGAGATCCTGTTCATAATAAATTAGACAGTGAGAAAAATCTCTATGTAAAGATTGAAATATAAATGACAGCAGACCATAATATATTGCACTTGAGCTGAGCTTTTTACATATTACATTGTTAATGCCAAATTTTCCTCATTTCCTCAAATAATTTTACTCCTTTAACTTTCATTATCATGTTTGTACCATTAGAGTTTGATCGTGGGATTAGTTTCAAATGTTTTGTAAATTCATAGTAAGCAGAATGCAAATTATGAAACCGCAGAAATTACAGTGTGACAATTGGTGCCTGATCCATTAACACTGTGAAATTAGATGACTTTAGTATGCACTTCAAATTTATTGTGTGGCTTTTTTGAAAGACAAAATAATGTTGCAGTTATATCTGCAGGCATTTGAAAAGTTACTTATCATTTCTCCATGCTACCACTGGATCACAATTTTCATTCAGCTTCAAGAATACTGTTTCTCAATTCTTTTTTCCCCTTTTGAGAGTAGGCATCTTTTGATGGTACGTTTTATATCAACCTCTTAATATAGTGTCCATGGACATTTGGCTAAAGACATAAGCTTAGAGTGTTGGTGCCCTATTAGGTTGAAGAGAATTTTGATGTTGAGCCTGGAGCTATACACACTCCACCTCGATATCCAGGTAAGTTTCAGCACAGGATGAAATTCTGTCTTACATTTCTTCTGACTCTGAGACTACTGCAGTCAATAGAAAGAACTCACCAATGACCTGAGTAAAACATTGTATTCAAACCAAAAACAAGGAATATCTTGATCCCAAGCACTGTTATTCACTAAGCCATTTCATGTTTAAATTGTTTTGAATTTCTTTGCACTGTGATGTATGATCTCAAAGATTCACATTGTTAATTTTCCCCAATTTACATGAATGAAATACAGTTTTTGATGTTTTTTTTGTGCTGATTTTTCTTTACTGATCAATTTCTGTTGTCATTAGTTATAGTGAATAATATAGTCAAAACTGAAACTTCATCCAAGGCATACATTTCTCTCCTGAAGATGCAGTTAATTAGCTTTGTTACACTTTTTTTCTTAAATGTTTAAATATTGCTCATCAGAAACTTAAGCACACAGCTTCTGTGTGACTTTCTCATTCATTAATACTAATGTGGTCATTCAAATCCTAACATAGCATTTTTATTTCAGTGTGAAAAAGCAACAGAAATTAAAAATTGTTAAAAACCTAGTGGGTTACTAATTTAAGTGGTGGATTGGCCCTGGGAATCCTCAGGACCAATGAAGCCTCACGGTCGAACATGCCAAAAATGCCTCTGCCAGTTGAAGCTACCAACCAACTGATGTTATGAAGGTGTACTGTACCTTTAAGAGAGAGTAAAAGCTGTTTTGCACTGATAGCTTGCAGGCACCTGTCTTGTGACTGACTAACAGTCTCAGAGAGTAGTGGAAAATTGAAATATGTAACATTTGGCTGTGAAACAAATACCTGAGTTTTGGTTGCTATTTTTACAACAATTCAAATTGAACCAATCAGTTTAAATTATACCCCAGGATATTAAAAAAACAATTGATTTTGAATTCATTGGTTTGCCAACATCAAACCAATGAGATGTTCCGATGCTGGGAGTATAAAGAAGCAGAGATTTTGACAGTTAGAGAGTGAGAGAGAGCCAAAGAGAGACCAACGGCCATCTCCAGAGTAACTGCCAGCAAAATACTCTCTATCAAAGGTACCTTTTTCATATGAAACATCTTTGCAGCAAAAGACTGACGATGACCCTGGGAGATCTACAGCCAGAGGAAGACAGACACTGATTACAGCAGCTGTGTGGCTTTGAAATTAAGTTGATGTACTTTTAATATGTACTTTTATCAGAACAGTATATTGTTATAGAGTTGCAGGTAGATAAGTAGTTAAGAGAAAGGGGGCTTAAAGTTGTAAATAGTTATTGTTTAATGTTCACTTTAAATAATAAATTGATATTTTTTCTTTAAATAGTGGAATTTGGGAGTTCTCTGTCACTCATACTTTAACAGGCGAGATGAGCTTTTCTGGGTGTTTGGTTTAATTAGCAGAAGGGTTCACCTCTGTCTCGTAACACTAATGAAGTTACAAAGGTGGACTACATGCAATCAATGAATCAGGTCATTTCAATCTCATCACATCCAGTTTTGAATAGTGGTGGGCAATCAAGCAAAAAATGGAAGAGATTTCATGAACATCTCCATGTTCAACATGGCAGGCCCCAGTAAAATTTCAGAAGTGTAGAACGCCTTTGGGTTTTCCTAAAAAAATCTACACTTACGTGAGGAATAAGATAATGATCAGAGAGAGGGTAGGGCCGAATAGGTATAGTGAAGGGAACTTATGCCCGGAGTCTTAAGAGGCAGGGGAGGCCCAAAATGAGCTTTTTGCTTCAGTATTCACAGAGAGAGGGACCTTGTTAATAGTGAAAACACCATGGACCAGGTTTGAACAGATTGATATTAAGGAAGTGCTTGTGCTAGAAATTCTGGGAAGCATCAAGATAAATAGGTCCCCAGGGCTTGTCCAGATATATCCAAGGTTACTATGGGAAGCAAGGAATGAGATTGTTGCACCTCTGGCGATGATCTTTGCATCCTCACTCTCCATGGGAGTAGTACCGGATGATTAGAGGGAGGTGAATGATGTTCCTCTGTTAAAGAAAGGGAACAGGGAAATTCCTGGGAATTAAACACCAGTCAATCTTATCTCTGTGGTAAGCAAGGTACTGGAAAGGATTCTGAGAGATAGGATTTATGACTATATGGAAAAACATAGTTTGATTAAAGAGAGTGAGCATGGCTTTGTGAGGGGCAGGTCATGCCTCACGAGCCTTATTGAGTTCTTTGAGGATCTGGCGAGACAAGTTGATGAAGGTCGAGCAGTGCATATGGTGTATATGGATTTCAGTAAGGCATTTGATCAGGTTCCCCACAGTAGGCGCATTCAGAAAGTAAGGAGATATGGGATACTGGGAAATGTGGCTGTCTGGATACAGAATAAAGAGTCGAGGGTGTTTTGTGCTGGAAATGCACAGCAGGTCATGCAGCATTCGAGGAGCAGGAGAATCGATGTTTCGAGCAGGAGCCCTTCAGTAGGATTCCTGATGAAGGGCTCCTGCCTGAAATTTTGATTCTCCTGCTCCTTGGATGCTGCATGACCTGCTGTTCTTTTCCAGAACCACACACTCTCGACTCTGATCTCCAGCATCTGCGGTCCTCACTTTCTCCTGGATACAGAATTATCTGGCTGAATGAAGACAGTGAGTGGTAGTGGATGGAAAGCATTCTGCCTGAAGGTCGGTGACCAGTGGTGTCCTGCAGGGATCTATTCTTGGGCCTCTGCTTTTTGTAGTTTTTCGAAAAGACTTGGATGAAGAAGTGGAAGGGTGGGTTAGAAAGTTTGCCGATGACACAAGGATCACTGGTATTGTAGATAGTGTCGAGGGCTGTTGCAGGCTACAACAAGACATTGACAAGATGCAGGGCTGGGCTGAGAAGTGGCAGATGGAGTTCAACCTGGATAAAGGCAAAATGATTCATTTTGGGATGCTGAACACAGGGTTAAAGACAGGATTCTTGGTGGTGTGGAGGAACAGCAGGATGTTGGGGTCCACGTAGATAGATCCCTCAAAGTTGATCAGATTGTTAAAAAGTGTATGGTGTTTTGGTTTTCATTAACATGGGGATTGAGTTCAAGAGCTGCAAGCTCTATAAAACCCTGGTTAGACCACACTTGCAATATTGTGTCCAGTTCTGGTCGCTTCATTATAGGAAGGATGTAGATGCTTTAGAGAGGGTGCAGAGGAGATTTATCAGGATGCTGCCTGGATTAGTGGGCTTGTCTTATGAAGAGAGGTTAAGTAAGCTAGGGCTTTTCACACTGGAGAGAAGAAGGAAGTGAGGTGACTTGATATGTGTACAATATAATGAGAGGTATAGATAGATAGCCAGAGACTTTTCCCGAGGACAGAAATGGCTGTCATGAGGGGTCATAATTTTAAGGTGATTAGAGGAAGGTATAGGGGAGATGTCAGAGGTAGGTTCTTTACACAGAGGGTGCATGAAATGCATTGCCAGCGGTGGAGTGGGGTCAACGACATTAGGGACATTTACGCGACTGCTGGACAAGCACATGGATGGCAGTAAATTGAGGGGTGTGTAGGTTAGGTTGATCTTAGATTAGGATAAATGCTTGGCACAATATTGTGGGTTGAAGGGCCAGTACTGCGCTGTACTGTTCTATGTTCTATGTTTCAATGTTCTAAGGCTCGTTTTTCAACCATTTCCAGCCAAATGAATGATTCTTTTCAATCTGCTTCACACTGACGCAGATTTCAACCTTTCAATACTGTTCACCCCACATGATGTCAAGAATTGCTATAATACACCAGAAATGTCACAGACTCTGAATACATCCACATATGGTATTGAAGATCTATGCTACAGAATTAGCCATACCCCTAGGCAAATTGGTCCAATACACCTTTGGCTACAGAATTAGCACTGGCTTGAAGCTGGGAAAAAATTTTACAAATATTCCATGTCCATTAGCAGAATGATGGAACGAGTCATTAAAATTCAACCAATCAGTGCATATTCAATTGAGTTCAATTGTGGCATTCAAAGGGCATTGGATGATTCAAAGGGCATTGGAGAAAAGACAGGAGTTTGGCACTAGGTAAGAGAACTAGTGCAGACATGATGGGCTCAATCGTCTCTTCTTCACTGTAACAATTCTAAGATGTGCATCAGCTATATACCTTGTAGAACTCAATCTGGGCTTTGCATGGAAACTCTGCTCCAGATTTCTTAACAGGCTCGGCTCAAGATCTGAAAATGAGGTGAGAATCACTGGCTTTAGCATTAGTATAATATTGACTGAACATGACGCCAGAAATCAATGGACATTTTGGGGACAAAAACTCTATCATGATTGCAGCCATATCCAGAACAAAGAGAATGATTGATTTTGCTAAAGGCCAATCATCTCAGCCATAGAGTATTGCAAAAGCTCATCAGGACATTAATTTGTGATACTTCTGAAAATATTTAAATCTTGGATAGTCACTCACTACAGAACCTCTGGGCTAGAAAGCCCAGGTTCAAGTCCCACCTATTCCAGAGATGTGTCATAACATACCTGAACAGGTAAATTAGAAAATATCACTGCTAAGAAAGACACAGTTTCTAACTAGATCCAGGTACTGAGGTAATTACGTTGTTGTTTCATAAAAGCATAGAATAATACAATTCAGAAAAAAAATCATTCAGTCCATTGAACCCAAGAAGACCAATCCAGTTAGTTACATTCACACTTCTCTTTCCCCATATCCTGCATTTGCTTCCTTCATGTATATATCTACCTTCCTTTTGTTCTGTAAAAAAAGTAATTCCTCGTGTCGTTTCTGGTACTTTTCTAATCATCCTGAGCTGTGTTCTCTAGTTATTGATCATTCAGCCATTGGAAATGTTTGTTTTTATTTACTCTAAAGCTTTCATGATTTTTGAAATTACTTTGTAAAATTTCATCTTAACTTTCTCTGCAGTAAGGAAATAAACCTTAGCTTCTCCAGTCTATTCATGTAACCATAATCCCTCATCTCTTGAACCATGTGAGTAAATTGTTTCTGCACTCTCTCCAAAGCCTTTATGGCATTCCTAAATTGATGTCCAGAATGAGACAGAACACTCCAGCTGGAGGGTCTACTTGCGCTCTGGTTAAATACATGCTCAATGGTGATTCTGCAGGATTTTGATGTGGAGGACTTGGCAATATCATTGAATGTCAAGGAAAGATGTTTAGATCCTCTCATGTTGGAAATGGGCATTGCCTATCACTTCTGCTGTGAAATATTTATCCACTCACACCCAAATGTTGATAAGGTTTTGTTTCATGGGAGCAATCAGTTGTGATGCTACCAGCCAATATCAGACAGTGAAGTCAAGTACTTTGTGGTATATGACAGAAACATTGACTAAAACATGATTTGATCAAGGTTAATAAAATGATGAAAAGATGGAATTGTGTTTGCGTAGATGGATTGTTTCAATTAAATTGATTGTGAGAACCAAGGATCACATTTTCAACTGTGTGAGAGCAAGGTTAGATGTTAAGAAGTGGCACCTATCTCAGGGAATATAGGGCGTGTGAAACAAACTGTTGGCACTAATATTGAAGATTTATTTTCCAGGTACTTCGTGTGAGAGCTAGGCTTGTCATATATTTGGATAGAGTACTCATTGTTCAAAACATTGGTCCTGTATTATATTAATCAGGGTCAGTCTGTTGAGTCTTTTTTCATTTTCATTCAGAGGATGTGGGTATCATTGGATGGGCCAACATATATTGATGAGGGCAGTTAGAGTCAACCATATTGCTGTGGGACTGGAGTCACATGTAGGCCAGACCAGGTAAGAAAAGTATATTTCAATTTATCACATGAATCCTCAATATAAGATAGACACAATCCTGGCGAACATTAAGTAGGTTCTTTACATATTACTTAGCTAGTTACATTACATTTGAGATACATGATGGTGTTTTGTCAGACAACAGGCTCAATTAAGGTGGCTTGGTGGCTCAGTGGTTAACATTGTCTATCATAGCACTGTAACTTGTAAATAATTGCTAACATACAATAAACTACTTCTGGTATAGTATAGGATCCTTTTTTACTGTTAGACCAATAAATGGTATTCTTCCATCACACAAGATCAACCAGGGCCCCTACATTTCCAGAGGGAATGAGGATAGTAGACCAACCAATATGGTAAGGTGCAGCCTCAGTTAGCTGCATATTCAACGGGCTACTTCTAAGCTACATTTGATCAGGTAACAAGGTCAAAAAGGAATTGTTTTTTCTAATTAGATTAAGGTGGCTTGGTGGCTCAGTGGTTAACATTGCTGCCTCACAGCACCAGGGTCCCAGGTTCGATTCCAGCCTCAGGTGACTGTCTGTGTGGAATTTGCACATTCTCCCTGTGTGTGTGTGGATTTCCTCCCACAGTCCAAAGATGTGCAGGTCAGGTGAATTGGATGTACTAAGTTGCCCATGGTATTAAGTGCATTAGTCAGAGGGAAATAAGTCTGGGTGGATTACTGTTCGAAGGGCCAGTGTGGACTAGTTGGGCCGAACGGCCTGTTCCCACACTATAGGGAATCTAACCTTAAAAAAACTACACACTAGTACTTCAATTATGTGTTATTAATACTAAAAACAACCACCAATGTACAATACACCTTCTCTTTAACACCTGTAGAACTCATGGAATACACATAGAACTCTGGTTAGTCATTTATATTGTAGTGGATGAAGCTTATCCTATGATGTCTCTTTACCCTTTCATGTATGATTGACTTTTGCAACAGGTTTCACCAGTAATCATTGAAGGTGAATAAGAATGTCCAAACTGATTAGCAAGTTGAAGTTGAACCCACTCAGATCAGTACAGATCCGTAGACAGGTTGAATATTAAATGCTGCTGATACAGATTGAATATATGCTGCATAAACTCTTTGGAAACTTCCATTGTGAAGGAATGACCAATGTTCCAACAATTCAAATTATCTGTTTAAGAAGAGTAGACATCCTCTCTGAATTAAATCAAACAGACCAGTTTAAAAGAGCCTACAGACCTCAAGCTGTCAGAAATTGAGTGAAAGGCAACAGTTCTTCACCCAACAAATGACAGCTTTCCAAGTTCAAAGAAAAAACATGTCCAAACAGAATGGTGAAATTTCCCAGATTGTCTTAAATTGTAAAGTCAGCGATTTGCAAGAGAAGGGATAGTGAACAATGATATCATTCACATAAATGAATACGATTATTAATGAGAAAAAAAGTTTGAATGAGATGTTTTATATAAAGGTCTGAAAATGTTAATAATGAGGAATGCTATTAGCACCACCTACTATGATGCTATGACCTGGACTGTGGGGAGAACAGCGTAGAATCTCAGAGGCATAAGATCCAATATCCAGTTCCTCCCTATAGTCCCTGGGACAAATGTCTATCATAGCACTGTAACTTGTAAATAATTGCTAACATACAATAAACTACTTCTGGTACAGTATAGGATCCTTTTTTACTGTTAGACCAATAAATGGTATTCTTCCATCACACAAGATCAACCAGGGCCCCTACATTTCCAGAGGGAATGAGGATAGTAGACCAACCAATATGGTAAGGTGCAGCCTCAGTTAGCTGCATATTCAACGGGCTACTTCTAAGCTACATTTGATCAGGTAACAAGGTCAAAAAGGAATTGTTTTTTCTAATTAGATTTTATCTATTTTTTCTTGTTTTGCCCAAGAGTTTAAAGCAGGATTATTGTGCAGGCTGAATGAACAAGACAATCTTTTCCTCTCTGTCATTATTTTGTATGATTATGTGTAATTCTGATTGGTGTCTTTGGACAATGCAATTTCTGGAATACACTCATCAAGCTTGAATTTTGTCATACGCTTATGGTATATTCACGATTTCACAAACAAAATGTGTAAAACACATAATTTAAGCTTAAAGCTCAATTGTGAAGCAGCAATCCCATATTTGGCATACTTAGGTGAGAGGGATATGGCTATTACTATATCAAACAGTTGGCATTTTTGCAATGTGGGAGGGACTTTTAACTATATAATGTTTGATTGCAAAATATGAGTTCATTTTTCCATCTGTAATCAAGGTTACCAATATAGTCAGAATAGGGTAATAGTATTTAGGATTAATCAGCCATAAAGTTACATTCAAACACTGCAGTCATTATGCAATCAGACTGTATATGTACAATGTCTTAATGTACAAAATTAGAAGATTTTCGATTTTGTAGTATCCCAGATGAGAAAATAATTAGTGTGACATCCAGATCCTGGGTTTTATCTGAATACATGAATTGCAAAAGAAAGAGAATTATAAAGAGATCCTTTATAAAACACTGGTTCAGCATCAACTAGAGTATCATGTCCAGTATTAGACAGCACCTTTTCGAAAAGATGCAAAGACGTGGTAAAGGTATAGAAAAGAGCGGATTGGATTGGCAAAGGTACACTGTTCTCCTTAGAAAAGAACAATTTAAGAAGAGATTTGACAGAGATATTCAAAATCATGAGGGGTATAGATAGAGCAAACAGGGAGAAAGTATCCCCATTTGTGAAAATTGTGACTTTTTTTTATTGATGCTGCATGTAGTTAGAATCTGGAATTCACTGCTCTAATGACAAATTAAATCATTATTTTCAAAAAAGAATTAGATAATTTTCTGAAGAGAAAAACATCTGCAGGGCCAAAGGAAAAAAGTGGGGGAGTGGGATGAGCTGAGTTGATTTTACAAAGAGCTGGCACAGATAAACTGGACCAAATGGCCATCTCTTGTGCTGTAACCACTCTTTAATATAATGACTCTATAACGGGATAGCCTAGTAAATTTCTTGAAGTGTACAGGAAAGTAAAATGCTTTGATTTTCATTGTGATGGACGAATGCCCTCTCAACCCTTGGTACTAATTGTTGTGAAAGTTTGCCAGGTAACCCATCATGAACAGAATCCCACTTGCCAGCCTTAATTAATAGCTTTACAGACTTGAAGGCCATAATGCTCATCAGTTATTAATTAGCAATTCATTTTGCTGAATAAATAATACTTATGATTGATGATAGAACTTGTAATTGGGCACTAGAAATCTTTCTCAAGGGAGCAACCTCACAAGCATAGATTGAATGAGGCTTAAGAAACAGTAAAGAAACCTCAGAACCTTCGCTGAACAACTGTGACATGGCTACAATATTCCATTCAGCTGAGTGCTGCACATCCTAAAGAGCATATGTTCCAAACACAATAATGGAACATTAACTTTTGTACATTAAACTACGTGTCTGGATTAAAGTGTCAATCTGAAGTACCCATGCAATCATACATATGATAATGCAGGGGGGTGCTGAGCTCCCAAAGCTTTCAGAAATAGCAGCTTGGAATCAGGGTATCTACTTTTAATTTTTAGACCATGCAATCAACAGGGAGAATAGTGAACAGTGGGCAAAATGCTGACCAGATGCTAGATTCAATTAGTATTTCTACCAATATTAATGTATTTTAACAGCAAGATCTTGATCACTGCTGACAGTCAAAGGCATAAGGAATATTTTATCATAAGGCAGCTTGAATTCTATCAGAAATAGGCCCTGCAGTTTAAGAGGGACTTACAGCATGCAAAACCAAAAGAACTGAGAGCAGCCTAGAGACCTGAATGTAGTGCTGAGAGGCAATTAACAAACTCATGGGTGTTAATTAACTTCATACTGTATCATGTTCAATTAGTTCAATCTTCCCAACAAAGGCAACCATGAACAATTGCTTTGATAGCCATACAGTACTTCATTTGTAGCTAATCGGTGTAAGCCTCACAGTTGCTAAGCTACATCAGCCTCTAGGGTCTAAAACTGCACAGATGCACATTGTACAAATGACTGAGGAGAACTGTTAAAACTCAACCCATATACGGCTCAGTATTGATTTTACACAGTAGATCCAAGTGCTGCTGATGGTGTTTTGATATATTTTCCTACACTTGCTACTCCCCTGGAGTATTAGAGAAAAAAGTCTGTCAATATGCTTCTATTATGATCTCTTGATCTGTGGCCATAAAAACCTTCAGTCTCAGCCCTTATTATAGAATAATAGATGGAGTATATTCTTTGTGCCTTCCAGAGTATAGCCTGAACAATTGGACTTTTGCTTAAAACCCAAATCATTATGTACATACTGGGACAACTCAGTCTGATTATTAACTTAAATTAATTTTATTGTCTCTCTAAGAGGAAAGAAGTAAACTGTAGCTTTATAAGCCTTCAAAATAAATACAAAGTGATAGGCAGAGCTCATCAGTAGATGCATCTCTGGCCTCCCTCACCCATCGCCAGACTTATACTGAGCAGTCCTACCCCCTACAGCTGCAGTACTTAGCAGTTTCTGCCCTATTAGCAATTTATAATAGCGATCAAGAAGCAGTCAACAGCAAATCAAGACACTGTCTGGCTGGCTGTTTAATTGGCCTCGTTTCCTTTTTGATGAATGGTTTGTGACTGTTGTAGGGCCCACATTTTGGCATATAATAGGGGACAGTAATTAAACTTACAAACAGATACTGGGTCAAAACTGGGGAAGGTGCAAAAAATGTTAATTAATATCAATAATAGCCAATTATTAGTTAGACAGAAGGACCTAGGGTAACAAAGTGCTCTAATGACATAGAGCTAACTTGAAGGAAAACACAACCAAATTAGCATAACTATGTATGCAGACAGCATGGTGGTGCCCAGCAAACATCTGTTATGGAACAATCCAAGTAGAATTCCTAATAATATTAAGTCTAACTTGCATAATCAGCAATTCTTCATGGTCATTTGAAGGCTCAAACAATGTGTTCCTGATTTCTGTATTCCACCCCCTCCCTGGTGAGTGCTGTGTGCAAGACTGACCCCATGTGGGCTCTGCTTCAGACTAACACCTCTCAGACTTAACATTCACTTTATTAAATGCTCCTTTCATTTCTTTTTATCAGTGCTTTATTTATTTTGAACTTCACTTGTGAAATGCAAGCAAGATATAAAGATTCGATTATGAAAGTTCTCCCTATTTAGGATTTGCTTTGGGGACATTATGTGCAGCTGTATTCAACATTACATCAGAAAATTTTAAGCATGAGCTCATTAATTTGTGTCATGTACCAGGAGAATGCCATGCCTTTGAACGTGAAACCAGGGAGCTCTGTAGAGTTACATACAACATGCCTGCTGCACCTCAGGCAAGTTTGCAGTTCACAGCACAAAAACCAGTTCATCGTTCTCAAAGGTGAACGAGTAAAAACTGTTTTGCCACTCAGTAACAATACTTGGAGACAGTCAGCGATTCAACAGTCCTGTTGTCTGCAATGGTGTTGTATTACACTAAGTCTGCACACTATCCATCTCCAACAAAAGTACAGCAGACTTTTAAAGCTTTTTTAGGAGCGACCCTGTCAGGGCAATGGCTTCATGATCCGAATTTTATAAACTACCAAACTAGGCAGTTACCTTAAACTACTAGAAAACAGAACCGTCTGCTAAATGTACTACCTGTGTATATTTTTCTCAATCTGCATGTGTATGTACAGGTCAAAGTAAGCATATATGCCAATTTTTTCACAAGTGTAATATTTTGAAATTCCTAGGGAAAAGGTTTAAAAGATATGTTTAGCTGTGATTTCGAGAGAAGAAGAAGTAAGGTTTGTAACACTGGAGTACACCACCTTTGCCAATTTTGCAATCTTTGGAAACTATTTAAGAAAAAGTGTCTTTTTTTTTTCCAAAGAGACTGGAGGCATAGTGAACTTTTGATGCTACCATACGGTGATAAATAATTAATGAGAGCAGTAAAAGAATAGCACCAAATGGGATTGACTGAAAATTACCATTTCTCTGAAAATAACTTTCGTTAACTGCCACGTTTAATGGAGATAAATTGCCTGTGACATCACAAACATGTTTCCTTTTTTTTAGAATAAACTTCAATCAAATATGAAATAAAATATGTTGCTTGCATTTTTCTGCCATAGGGCAGATTTTTCTGCTCCCGGGGGTAGGGACCTTGAAAATGGGAAGGATACTTATATTTGTGAGAAGGTGCCTTGCTCAAATCCAACTGCTGGTTCGCTTCTACCAGAACTAAGTTCTGGATGGGAATACTCATGGTTGGCCTACCTGCCTTGTCGCCAATTGAGACCGTTGAGTGGCCAATTAAGGACCATTTAACAGCCTCAGGCCCTGCCACTGGGACCATCACAGTTGCAGGCTGCTCTGATGCCATGTGTACATGACAGCTGCTACTCTGTTGGCAGATTGTCACATTCAGATGTGGAAGGGGACGGGGACAGAGGTCCCTTGATCAAAGGCAATTAGTGCCTGATCGGGGACTGGACATTGGGCAGTGGTTGATTGCTGGAAAGCCACCTTCCTGCCTTTATCTTGACTCTTGTGGAGGTTGGAAACCTCCTTCACCCCTGAGAATCAGATGAAACAATTTGTATTTATTTGGAGCCTCCCCCAATCTCCGGTTACCTGAAGCATTTCACAGCCAAAACTGTTTACATTATTCTTCCACCAAACTTAGAATGAGCGATCATGGAATCATCATAGAATATCAATCTATTACTCTTGACTATCCTTTGTTTTTTTTTCTCTCTCTCTCTCTCTCTCTTCCATAACTGTGCTCTCTCTTCTCCCAAAAATGTTTTCTTTAATGCAATCTCTCTTGGACCTAACCATATTTTCATACCTCACTTTCCACCACTATCTTCTTTCTTTACCCCCAATATCTTTCTTCTCTTCAATCCTTCCCATTTCCTGCTAAGTATCCACTCCCTTCCTGGAAATTAAAGCAAAGCATATTATAATCATTAGCTTTTATTGTGGAGCCATGAAATAATCAAGAATCCAAATTATTCTCCCAGATGATTTTGGTGAAATTTTAATTACTTACATGGTCAGCTATTTAGTGATGGTGGATTGAAAGCTATTGATTATTACGTTGACTTTTAAATTTAAATCATTTGTAGGTAATATATAACATTATTTAAACTAAACATTGTAAAAAGTAGCGAGCTTCACTGGTAATAAATATTTTAACCTAATGTTTCATTTTCTGGATATATTTTAGATTAAGTAAAGCTAATAAAAATGCGAGTCTCAAAAAATTTCCCTCAGACCTCACATATTTTGAAATTGCTTAGAGTGACCAATATAATTGGATAGTGTCTCTTTAAACAAATTAAGTTCAATTAAAGTTCACAATATAACTTGAAAAGTTCCAGAGCAGTTTAATTGGAATCAGTCTGTCTGTTCGACCAAGGATCAACTTTGAATAGATTTTACTAGTGACCCCTAGTGAGCTGCTATGATGTTAGAATCAACAGAAGCTTGCACTGAGCTGATCTGTATTGATTCTGCCTGTGCAGTTTGACATGGAAGCAATTGTTGTTAAACCAGTTTCTTATGAACTCTCTCCAAGGTAGGTTCAAATTAAATCTACCTGAATTACTCTAATAATCTTTGTATTGGCTGGTTTCCTGTCCAGGACAAATAAAAAAGGAACATTACTCAATACACAAAATCTGACTGTACTTTATATTTCACAACCGTAGTTTGTCATTCAATTTAATGAGTCTCAAAGTTTTTGACATGCATCACATTTACAGCCTGAGTTTCACTTAGTGAACCATGTAATTTTTTAACAAATTTATGAATACAGTTTTCTTGGAATTGTACAGAAAACAAAGAATGTTAGCACTTCTTTTAGAACTGTGAACTTGTTATGTTCGTAACACTGTTGTATAGGCACCACAAATGGTACTTTGAGAATTTTCATGGCTACCCTGCAAACAAATGAGAGAAAATGGCTTACTCCTGTCTTGATTTCTAAAAGTATTTTCAGGGCAATTGATTGACAATTAGGTCATTATATTATTCAGGTCACATAGGAATGTTTCAAACATTGTGTTGTAACATGTACAGACATTGGGCTGGATCTTACTTGTTGCCTGAACTGCTGTGCTCTTCCAGCACTACTAATCCAGAATCTTACTTGTTTTTGCTAAGTGCAAGTTGCATCAAATCTTTTGAAAGGCTTCTTCCTGTGAGGTCAACCAAGATTCTGAGTATATCTTACCAAACTCGTCTCATGACCTACCTACCCTCCCCCTATGGCATCCCTGACCGGCAATTCTAGCTCCGTCTCACCAGGTGCTATTCCCAGAGCACCTTGCTGCTCACTGAAAGACCAGCATCTCTGATGCCCCTGCCCTATGTTAAAGATTGCTATGCACTCAGGTGGACATTGTCATTCTGAAGTTGTCCTGCATCGATAGTTACAGATGAGGTGCTGGAAGTCTGGAGGGTGGTGCCACTGTTTAAGAAGGGCGGTAAAGACAAGCCAGGGAACTATAGACCGGTGAGCCTGGCCTCGGTAGTGGGCAAGTTGTTGGATGGAATCCTGAGGGACAGGATGTACATGTATTTGGAAAGGCAAGGACTGATTAGGGATAGTCAATATGGCTTTGTGCATGGGAAATCATGTCTCACAAACTTGATTGAGTTTCTTGAAGAAGTAAAAAAGAAGATTGATGTGGGCAGAGCACTGGATGTGATCTATATGGACTTTAGTAAGGCGTTCGATAAGGTTCCCCATGGGAGACTGATTAGCAAGGTTAGATCTCATGGAGTACAGGGAGAACTAGCCAATTGGATACAGAACTGGCTCAAAGTTAGAAGACAGAGGGTGGTGGTGGAGGGTTGTTTTTCAGACTGGAGGCCTGTGACCAGTGGAGTGCCACAAGGATTGGTGCTGGACCCACATTTACATAAATGATTTGGATGCAATGGGTACAGTTAGTAAGTTTGCAGATGACACCAAAATTGGAGGTTTAGTGGACAACGAAGAGGGTTACCTCAGATTACAACAGGATCTGGACCAGATGGGCCAATGGGCTGAGAAATGGCAGATGGAGTTTAATTCAGATAAATGCGCGGTGCTGCATTTTGGAAAAGCAAATCTTAGCAGGACTAAAACACTTAATGGTAAGGTCCTAGGGAGTGTTGCTGAACAAAGAGACCTTGGAGTGCAGGTTCATAGCTCCTTGAAAGTGGAGTCACA
>NC_057716.1:45430297-45568862 GCF_004010195.1 Chiloscyllium plagiosum
ATGGATAGGGTAAATAGACAAAGTCTTTTCCCTGGAGTCGGGGAGTCCAGAACTAGAGGGCATAGGTTTAGGGTGAGAGGGGAAAGGTATAAAAGAGACCTAAGGGGCAACCTTTTCACACAGAGGGTGGTACGTGTATGGAATGAGCTGCCAGAGGATGTGGTGGAGGCTGGTACAATTGCAACATTTAAGAGGCATTTGGATGGGTATCTGAATAGGAAGGGTTTGGAGGGATATGGGCCACGTACTGGCAGGTGGGACTAGATTGGGTTGGGATATCTGGTCGGCATGGACGGGTTGGACCGAAGGGCCTGTTTCCATGCGTACATCTCTATGACTCTATGCTATGCGTCTAAAAGTGCTAGTGTGAATGATATGGTCAGCGAGCTCTGGGGCAGAGTAGTTTATAACATACAGGAAGCCAATGCATTCAAACGGCCAGGGACTGGGGATTCCACCACTCTGTGTCCTATGTAGGCCTATATGTAAATATTTTTCCTTCAAACAGCCTCACATCAGTGGGTCCTGCACCTTCCTCCCTCACAGGTTGAATCACTGACAATCACAGTTTGAGTGTAGTTGCAGCTATTTTCTATTCTGTTGTTCCACTGATGTGGTGACTCTGTGGTTAGTAGTGCTGCTTCACAGCGCTAGGGTCCAGGATTTGATTTCAGCATCAGATGATTGTGTGGAGTTTGCATATTGTCTGTCTGGGTCCCCTCCAGATGCTCTGGTTTCCTTCCACAGTCCAAAAATTTGCAGATTACGTGGATTGGCCATTCTAAATTGCCCATAGTAACCAAAATTTGCAGGCTTGGTGGATCAACCATGGGGAAATGCAGTGTTTCAGGCGTAGAGTAAGGAAAGGGTCTGGTGGGGTGCTCTTCGGAGGATTGATGTGGAGTTGATGGGCTGAATGGCCTGCTTCCACACTGTTGGGATTCCTTGTCTAATTGAGGTCCCCTGTCATTCGAATCCCCTTCCTGCTAACCCTTGCAGTGAGCTCTACATGTTTTGCACTAACCCACCAGGTGCCCACCCAGCCTGCCTACATCAGCCTTCTGGCTGCCCACCTGCCAGTTCCTGGCCACGTTCAGTGTGGTCATACTCTACCCCCATACTTAAAGCCAGGGGATTCCTGGCCATTGATGCACATCCCTCCTGTACAACTCCATTGCTATCCATTGTTTACCATATTTCCATCCCTTACAAGTACTTCACAATTGCCATCCCTGCTCCCACAGTTCCCCTGCCACCGCAAGCTGCAACCTCCAATCTTGAACAATAGGTTTCTGAGTCTCCTTCCAAACCAGGAGCCCCCATTCCCCCTTAATATCTGTGATGCTCAGAATGGGCTAACTTCAGTTCACCTCCTTGCATAATCTAACTGGGAAGTTCCAGATAGGAAATGCCTAAACCCCTGACTGATGCCTGACCACATAGTCTCCCCTACCATGTCAGCACTACTCCCCAAGCTGGTCACTATAGAGCTACAGGACTGGCCATGACCCACTCTGCGGATGGAAGAGACATGGACCCTCTGACTGAGAACCATGGCAAATGCCCTGGACTGGCATTGGAGGCCACCCTTGCCTTACTGTGCAATGATCCCCTGACTGATGGGCACCTCCATGGAGTTTGGTGAGGATTACTCCCCTCTGACATTGAGACATGGCTGTCTGCTTGCTGCCCACGCCTTAGTGTTTGCTGTGTAAGCTGCTGGCACGTGATGCAGGGCTGAGATGGACGTCGCCTTCTTGACAGAGGACTGCAGATTAGCAACACAAACTGCCTGTTGTAAGACTGTACTAATTGGCATGGCGAGTGCAATGAGCACACAGGTAGACACTAAGCATGAGAGAGCTAAGAGAACCATTTGGCAGTGCTGAAATAGTCTGGTCCAATTCATGAGCTAGTGTAAAGTATCCTTGTAGCTGCCTTTCAATGCTAGTTGCTGGTGCAGTCTGCAATGTAGGTTTGTGTTTCCTGAGTAGCCTGTAAGTTGATCAGAGAGGTGCCATGATGGTCTTTAGAAGTGGACAAATATTGAATGCCAATGTCCATAGATGAGGAATCCATACAACTGGTGTCCAAGGATCATGTCCTGAGATTCTGCTTGGTGCTCAGTAATATGGAGGCTTGTTTTAATTTCCACGTTGAGAATCCTTGACATCAGGCTTGTTTCGTGTATTTGGTGAGATAGGTAGCTGAATATTAATGAGGTGAGCTGGGACTGGTTCAGTTTTGGAAACCTGATCAGCATGGATGAGTCTGTTTCTGTGCTGTACGACTGTGAATCTAACACACCAGAGTCTCGAAAGAAACTTGCCCCATCGCTTGGCAAATGCATGAAAGCTGCATTGCGTTTCTACTGACATTAAGGCAGGTCTTAATGGACCTTTCACTCGATTCTGCCACTAATCTCTCCAGAGGCCATCTGACTCAGGTCTCTATTCAATTTCTCCTATTGTTTAGTAGGAAAAGTTCAATTTGATGTTTTGGATTCCCACAAAGTACTTCCAATTCTTTTAATACCAATCCTAGCATGTATGCAAATCAGTGTTACATTAGAGGCAGGATTGGAGTTCTACTCACCCACCATCACAAAATGTCAACAAAATCTTGCCCTTTATTTTAATAACAATGAAAATGTTTTATTTGATTTATTTCTTGTGAAGGTGGACCATATAAATTCAGAGGCAAAAGTGCAGATGCTGGAGATTTTGCCCAAAACGTCGATTCTCCTGCTCTTCGGATGCTGCTTGACCTGCTGTGCTTTTCCAGCACCCCACGCTTGACATATAAATTCAGAACCAGTAATTAATGTTTATCTGATTGTTAAGCTCCATAAGATACACAAATTTCTTTTCTCTCCCTGTTTATGATGCCATGGTAGAACTATTGTATGTTTGTGTTGAGAGTGTGTGTGTGTATATTATAAACAGAACCATTAGAAATAAGAGGAGGAGTGGACCATTCAGCCCATTAAGCCAGCTCTGCTATTAAATAGGATCAAGGATGACCTAATAGTGACCTTAATGTCTGCCTTCCTCCTATAATCTGCAGACTCTTTCCATTTAAATAATATTCTCCTTTTCTAACACAAACAAAAACAGAAATTGCTGAAAAAGTTCAACAGGTCTGGCAGCATCTGTGGAGTGAAATCAGAGTTAATGTTTCAGATCGAGCGAACCTTCCTCTGAACTCAGGGCTCTGAGAAAGAGTCACTAGGTTCAAAATGTTGACTCTGTTTTCTCTTACAGGTGCTGCCAGACCTGCTGAGCTTTTTCAGCAATCTCTGCTTTTGTTTCTGATTTTACAGCATTCATAGTTCTTTCAGTTCTCCTTTTCTAATCCTGTTGTAATCATGTTTTCCAACGCAATATTTGATTACCATTTTTTCCCATCACTGAACCTATCGGTATTCCTTTGAATCCTCCTCTCAGCTTGCTTTTGTATCTTTCTTTGTATCATCAGCAAACCTGGCTACAATAGAGCCTGTCCCATCATTCATGTTCTTTCTTAAGTAATGCTGTTATACATAGCTTTTTCCAATTTGCTAGATTGGAGGCCAACAGTTCCAGGGGATTTGTAAGCCGTTAGTCCTACTGGCTTTCCTTGGGCTTTGTCTTCAGTCTATGTCAATAAGTTAGGCGCCCCCTTTTTAACTCTTGATTTTCTACTATTTCTGGGACACCTTCTATGTTTTTTACTGTGAAGACAGGTACAAAATATTTGATCTAAGTATTTGCCTTTCCTTGGCCCTCACTATTAATTGTCCAGTCGCAACCTCTAAAGGACTAATCCTGTCTTAGCTACTCTTATCCTTTCTGTTACACTTTTAAAAAGCTTTTATTGTGTGTTTTATTTCTACATTTCCATCATATTTTAATTTTTTTAAAAATCATCCTTTGCTGGTTTATAAATTGTCCCCGAGCTTCTAGGCTATCACTAACCTTTTCAGCATTGTGCATGTTTACAATTACAGTGAAAATGTACTATCAATATTCAATGTCACCTGCGACTTTCTTTGACTAAAACTGGTTTTACAAAAAAAGCTGGTGTGATCACCTGACAAGCTGAGAGAACCACCATTGAGTACACACGAACTGGCTGCGTTGGAATTGCCAATTTAATCAGAAAGCACTGAAATACAGTGAGGTGTCAAGAAAATCTTTTATTATGCTCACACTTGCATGAAAACTTCCTACACTGGACATGAAAAATTATCTGCTGATGGTTACTTTGGAAAAGTACTTTGGTGAAGCAGGATTGAGAAAATACAAGCAAGTTATATTTCAATGGCTTGCCCCAAAAGAGAGAGAAAACAATACAATCTGAACACTGCAAGGATGTGGAAAGTTCCTCTCTCCCTCTATCCATTTCTCCAAACCAAACTTCAAGCTCAGACCAATGAAAAGGAACTTGGAACAATAGTAATAATTTACTAAGGACTATGGGACAACTGCACTGATGTAACTCCACAGAGGCTGGTATCTCTTCACCAAGCTACTCTTTATTTACACATGGAGAGTCCTTGACACTGAGAGCCAGCTCTTAAGAGTAAATGAGATATCTAACACTTGTGTTTTTTTTATATCAAGCAAGATTTGAAATTTCCTTGTAGGTATAGTCTTGTTCTCACAACATCACATCTCATATCGCATCAACTGCAGCCATAATAAAAGTCTTGATGCCATTGGTGGTGAAATAACTCCACAGAGGCCAGTATCCCGTTACCAAGTCACCCTTTATTTACACATGGAGAGTCGTTAACACTGATCCAGCTCCCTCTGAGCCAGCTCTCAGAATGAACAAAACCTCTGATGCTCCTGTTTATTTTTTTTTAAGCTTTATTCAATTTCCACCACCAGGAAGAAAAGAAACACCCAAGTGGCCATTGACAAGCAGTGCCCTTCACATCAAAGGGTAATGCTGTGTGATCAGTGAAGTGGAGGGCAGGGATTAAATCAAAATAGAATTGGACAGGGAAATAATACACTCCATTCCCTGCGGTGCCCACCTCTCCCTGAACAGTTCCAGGGTGTTGGAGGACACCGCGTGCTCCCTCTCCAGGGACACCCGGGCTCTAAAATAACCGCGGAAGAGGGGCTAACAATCGACTCTAACAACCCCCTCCATGGCCTGCTGCCTGGACCTGTTTATGGACAGTTTGGCCAGGCCCAGGAGCAGACCCACGAGGAGGTCCTCAAACCTGCCCTCACCCTTCCATACCGGGTGTCTGAAGATCAGGAGTGTGGGACTGAAGTACAATCAAAAGCAGAGAAGGAGGTTTTTGAGGAAATCAAAAAGGAAGTGCAAACGCCCACACCCAATATACACGTGGTTCATGGACTCCACAGCACCACAGAACAAGCAGTTGGGCTGGGAGTCCGTGAACCACCGCAATCTGCGGTTGCAGGAGACTGCTGCGTGCAGCACCCTCCACCCCAGATCCCCGAGAGAAAGGGGGAGGACTCCCACGTAGAGAACCCTCCACTGGGGATCCCCACCGCCTGGTGGCAAATGGGCATGCCAAGGCGTGTCTGGACGGTGGATGAGGGAGAAGAGGTGGACGGTGTGCAGCAGCAGTCAATACAGGGCCCGCCTTTTTACGTCCTTAAAAGGGACAAAATTAAAATTCCGACGGCGGCTCAGGTTTTGGGGCACAGGTTACATTCGTGTTTATTTTACCCCCACACTACCGCCTAACTGCGGTAGTGCTTATTTTTTCCCCCAGCACCCATGTTGTGTGTGAGCAGGTGTGAGACACAGTGAGAGACACAAGGTGCACAAATCTTTATTCAAATTTCCACCATCAGGAAGAAAGGAAACACCCGAGTGGCCAGTGACAAGCAGTGCCCTTCACATCAGAGGGCAATGCTGTGTGATCAAACAGTGAAGGGCAGGGCTTGGATCAAATCAAAGTAGTGTTGGAGGGGGAGACCTCTGTTTATTTTTTTTATTTTTACCCCCACACTGCCGCCTCGCTGCGGTAGTGCTTATTTTAATCCCCTGCTTATTTTTTATTTCCTTTTTTTTGCGAACAGAACTTCTGACACTCCTGTTATTTTTTTCCCATGTGTGTGTGCAGGTGTGAGACACAGTGAAAGACACAAGGTGCATGAATCTTTGTTCAAATTTCCACCACCAGGAAGAAAGGAAACATCCGAGTGGCCAGTGACAAGCAGTGCCCTTTACATCAAAGGCAATGCTGTGTGATCAAACAGTGAATGGGAGGGCAGGGACTAAATCAAAATAGAGTTGGAGGGGGAAATAATGCACTCCACTCCCTGTGGCGCCCACCTCTCCCTGAACAACTCCAGGGTGTTGGTGGCCATCGCGTGCTCCTTCTCCAAGGACACTCGGGCCCTAAACACTCATGTTTATTTCTTTTTTTACTCCTGTTTATTTCTCTTTTTTGTGTTTTTTCTTCTTTTTTCTTCCCACACTACCACCTGACAATCCCCTGATTTTTTTCTTTTTTTTCTTATTTTTTCCCACTCCTGTTTTTTTTTTTCTTTTTCTCTTTTAATTTAACCCCCACACTACCACCTAAGTGCGGTAGTGCTTATTTTTTCCCCAGCACCCATGGTGTGTGTGTATACGTGTGAGACACAGTGAAAGACACAAAGTGCACGAATCTTTATTCAAACTCCACCACCAGGAAGATAGGAAAACACCCGGGTGGCCAGTGACAAACACTGCCCTTCACATCGAAGGGCAGTGCTGTGTGATCAAAACAGTGAAGGGGAGGGTAGGGACTAAATCAAAATAGAGTTGGAGGGGGAACACTCATGTTTATATCTGTCAGCTAGGGCCCCATGATTGGTCCAGATTAACAGCCCCAATCAAGGAACTCATAGTCTATGAAGTCCACCTGGCTGATCTCATTACATTCACTACTGGCAGCTTATGGAGTAAACAGGCAGCAGCTCAGTTTTGGGTTTGACAACCCAAAGGCTCCAAAAGACTGTTAACAGTTATTGCCTTTACTTCCTACCCAGTTGGTGCCCTACACCTGGCATACTATCCCCTACTCAGCTGATGCCCTACACTTGCCTTACCATCCCTTCCTCAGCTGATGCCCTACACCTGGCATACTACTCCCTACCCAGCTGGTGCCCTACACCTGTTATACCATCCTCTCCTCATCTGGCATCTTACAGCTGTCATACCACCCCCTCCCCATCTGGCAGCCTATGTATTTGGCAGAAGGGCCAGAATGGTAGTTGCCTTTATTTAAATGTTTCAAATATTTTCAGATTCAAATTTCTCTTCCTCAAACTGAATGTAAAATTAATATATAATTACCGTTATAAATAGCCAAACAGCAGAGAAACTATAAAATGGTCTTTGCCTTTCCCTTAAGAAGCACAGCTAAAAATTCAGACTGGGCCACAAGTCAAGCTCACAAAGAAAATAGGTTGGGAATGGGGTAAAGTTAAGATGTTGGGGTGAGTTAACATTGACTTGCACTGTCCACAGGGGGCTCTGAGTCTGAATTAATACAACAATGAAAGTTCAAAGCAGATTGCCTTTAGCCTAGTTTTCCTCCCCTCTCAGTCTGTTCTCTGGAGAGGTTCTTGGAGAAGGGGAGATGGGAAGTGTGTATGTCTCCAGTTCCCTCCCATTTTCACCCACACATACACTTTCTCCCTCCCTCCTACAGAGCCCTTCTCTCCCACTCACTCAGTGATTCTCTCACTCATAACCACTCACTCTCACACACAGTCGCTCACATGTGGGGACACACACTCACTCACAAACAGATTGACTCTTTCACTCACTCACACATAGACTCACTTTCTCACACAGACTCTCACACAAAAGGACATATGCATACATACCCCCTTCCAAAGTCACAGCCAGTTAGTCACTCACACTGAGACACACTCACACAGTAATACTCCCTCACATTCATACACATCATTCTCACTCAAACTCACTCATTCACACATACCTCCATGCACTCAAATTCACGCACAGACCACAGACTCTCTCTTTCTCACACACACAGACTGATTCTCTCACTCACACACATTCACATTTCTTCCTCATACACACACACGCAGATGTACACATGCAAACACAGTCAGTCACAAACAGATCCACTCACTCACACATACACATAAACACACATTCATTCACTCACACAGACACATACACAGATTCACTCACTCACATATACACACATATACACAGATGCATTCACTCACACATAGACACAGACACATTCACTCTCACACACATACACACAGACATATACACAGATTCACTCACTCACACATAGACAGACACATACACAGCATCATTCACACACATGTACACACACATCCACGCACTCACACTAAGATACACACTGACAAACACAGACTCACACGCAATCATATACAGGCTCACGCACTCATTTACATTCACTCATACACAGGTTCACACACTCACTCACGCTCACTCAAGCAGTTTCAAATGAAATTTGGTGTGACCAACTGAGGGGGTGGGTGAACAAAAAAGGAAAGCCAGTTCATTCCTTCTCACCCGAAAGCTCAATGGTGTGCTCTATCCCATTTTGGGAACTACTGGGGTTCTTGCCCAGACCTGGTGCTAAAGAATTCAGAGGTCTGCATATTTGATTGTGGACTGAAATATGAAAAGGACTGGTTTAATAAACAATGTGCGTGGAGTGGAGTGCTATACTTTTTAAATGCAACTCATTATAAGTTGCTTTTGCACCACTGCTTTGTTCAAGCTGATGGGCTGACACTAAGGAGTATGTTCAAAGTAAGATTCAGTGAGGTGTCAGTGAACTCTGTGTGGGACCCCTGCCCAAGACAAAAGGGGCCGATTTGTACATCCTTACCATCACGGATGTGGTTTTCCATTTCTCAGAGGCTTTTCCCCTGAGAAACATTTTTGTCAAAGTTGTTGTGAAGGAATTGATGCACTTCTTCACTCAGTGTGGTCTTCCCAATCAGAGTATGGTTTAGTTTCATGCTCAATAGAACCCAGGGACATATGGGTAACCTGAAGTGACCCAGCTGAGGTTTTCAGTATATTGTCATGGGTATCACCAATGACTGGGATAAAGGGCAAGGTCTTCTTCACTATTTAAGTTAGTTCATCAAGTGCAAGGGGGCTGAAACTGCTCAAGAGAGCCTTTTAGAACAAAATGAGTAAGTCTCCACATTAGGCCAGATAGCAAGAGTTCAAAAATTATTTTTTTCATGAGTCTGTGAAGCTCAGAACACTTGTGAACACTTGAGAATCTCACGTGGAGTGATGAAGTGCAAAGTAGACAAATATGCCAAGGCCTAACGCTTTCAGCCAGGGGAGTCCGTGTTAGTGCTCATACTAACAGCAGGTGAACTCTTAACGGTCCAGTTCAATGACCTGGATGGAGTAACTAAGAAGCTCCGGGAAGTCAATTACCTGATCGAGACCCCAGTTCAGAAAAAGAATTGAGAGACTCCATCATGTCAACATGGCAAAGCAATACTACCTGGTTTGTGAAGAGGACAAGTATTTAATAGGCAATCCCATTACCACCAACTTCAATGAGGGATAACATATGGCCTGGACAACATATACCAAGCAGAGAATCAGAAAGTTTGAACAGTTCCATGTTCGCTCTATCTAGTGTATCCTAGGCATCTCTTAGCAGGACAAGGTGACCAACTGATAGCTTCTGGAGCAAGCTAATTCTTTTGCTTCCATTGCTAAGCCATTGATGTCCATTCTGGCTTGGAAATGCTCTTCAAATGGATGACTGTCATATACTCCAAAACCTTCTTCAAATGGTCATTGGGTTACAACCTCCTGGATGTTCATACCTTCACTACAAGTGAGATATGAAGATGACAGTCATTGACAGTGACAGCTGGGAGACAGCCATTTATGGCTCTGATCTCTGGAGGTTGACTGTTTCTAAGAAGAGTTGAGCAGAAACAAAAACTTCAGCCAGCTAAGAAAAAAACCGAGAGAGCTTAGAGGCCAGTGGATCATGCAAGCTCTGAACCCATTGTTCTCCTCTGCAACAGAGACTGCCATACCAGAGTGGGGCTTCTGAGCCATAACAAGCAATGCACCAAAGACTTGGCCATTGGAATGCAAACCATTATCCCATGAGAGAGAAAGAAGTCATTGAGTCATAGAATCATAGAGATGTACAGCACATAAACAGACCCTTTGGTCCAACTCACCTATGCCAATCAGCTATTCTACATTAATCTAGTCCCATTTGCCAGCACTTGCCTATAAACCTCCAAATCCTTCCTATTCATACACCCATCCCCAAGACCTTTAAATATTGTAATTGTACCAGCCTCCACTACTTCCACTGGCAACTCATTCCATACATGCATCACCCTCTGTGTGAAAATGTTGCTCCTGAGGTCCCTTTTAAATCTTTTCCCTCTCACCTTAAAGCTATGGCCTCTAGTTTTGGACGCCCACATCCTGGGGAAAAGACCTTGACTATTTACTCTATCCATGCCCCTCATGATTTCATAAACATCTATGAGGTCATCCTTCAGCCTCTGATGTTTCAGGGAAAATAGCCCCAGCCTATTCAGCCTCTCCTTGTAGCTCAAACCCTCCAACCCTGGCAACATCTTTGTAAATCTTTTCTGAACCCTTTCAAGTTTCACAATATCTTTACTATAGCAGGGAGACTAGAACTGAATGCAGTGTTCCAAAAATGGCCTAACCAATATCCATATTGAATGTTCAGAGAAATAATATTTAATACTCTTTTATATATTTGTCAGAACTATAATATGGATCTAAAAACAGGTGTAATTTTAACTTATAAAGGAACTTGTTTAGTATATGTTGACCTACAAATTCTCTATTACTTTGAAAAGAATGTATAACAATGAAATAATGTAAGACAGAAATGCTTTCGATTTTGACATGATAGGAAAGCTTACCTCCTAATTTATTACAACCATTCATCTCATATTTATGGATCCACCCAACCTGTAGCTGAAAGCTTTCAGAATCTAGTTAATTGCTGGTTGTCCTCAGGTCTTACGAAAGGTTTCATGCAGTTTGTGTTGCAAAGAAATCTGTCATTATTTGTCATCTTTAGATCAAGATAACAGCTAATTTCTCTGACACCATAATCAAAAGATTATTTAAAATATATAAGTCAAAGGTCTTGACTGGATTACAATACATGAAACATAGTGTTTTGCAAGATGGATGGTTTTAAATGTCAACTTAAGAGAACCAATAAAAATGATAATGTCTCTCTAATGCAATTCTAACATGCCTATGCCATTCGACATTAATTTTTAAAACAGGTTTGATCTTGAGAAATGCTGAACAAAGGCATTGAAGAAAAGACAAACAAATGAATAATGAAATGTTAATATGGATTTGGGGATATTTTAGCTACTCTGTTTTTTTTCCAACTTATGGTTTACACTGTGAAAACAGGCCAAATCATTTGATTGCAAGCAGGCTCTTGATTGTACTTTCCATTAGTGAGGTTGTAATTCATAGTTGTGTCACAGGTACCTAAGGCAATTTACCCAGCTTCTCTGGGCCATAAAAACTGTCTCTTGTACATTTTGGCTCCAGTAATAAGGTGTGACTTACCAAACCCTACTTTGTGATGAGCTTTGATATTATCTCAGGTATGTCTGCTTTCCAGATTCCAGAACGTAGAGACAAAAACGTGAGAAAAAATGCACAGTAGGATTTATTTGGTGAGTTTTGGTTTTACATGAAATGAAATGATCCATTGCAACACAGAATTGCTACTTGCACATCTTTAAATTCAAGTAAAGCTTTAGGTTTTATTCTTAAATTAACAAAATAGATGATTGATGAACACCCTCAACTCATTTAAATGAAACGTAAGTCTTTACCTGAAGTACTGTTACCAGAAAGGATACAGACCAGGTACTGATAAGTGGGATTAGAATGGTGATTAGTTTATTCAGCTGGCAGAGAGATGTTGGGCGGTAGAGCCACTTTCTGTGCTGTAGCTCTGCTATGGTCTGTGCTGATACTACTGTGGAATGATTGTATTAATATGAGTATGAGTCATTTTTAGATAACAGTCTCTGTGCAGTTGGAGTAACTGGCCTTATTTTTATGGTAACAGACAAAGTGACTGTGTTCATGCTGATCTTGTGGGTAGGAATTCTACTCACAGAGATTTAGGGAGGTCTGCAGTTTGAATTTCACCTTTTCCAACTTTAATTTCACTCTGGTGTCTGCTGTAAAGGGATTCCAGCATTCAACGACATTGATATCATCAATCAAGTTCAGCACCAATCACATTGTTGGATTCTAACTGACAGCAAATGTCATTTTAGCATTCAATTTTTATAATTTTGCAATAAGTCAAATAAAGATTGGTATTTATATAGAGATTTAAGTGAGAAACATTAAAATGCCAAAAATGTTATTTAAAAGTTATCCTTTTTAAAAAAAAACTGTGCGCTTTTTCGTATGGGATTGATAAATTTGATATTCCACACATATAAAATAAGTTTCTCAAGTCCAGGAAGAATATCCAACCGTCTGTTTCCATGCTGTACATCTCTATGACTCTTTACAGCAAGATAACAGCATAACTTGAAGAAGTTCACTTCAAATTAATAATTTTTACTTGATTTACAATTGCAAGGCCTTAAACAGCATAACCTACACAGAAGTGAGAGATCACCGGTTGCAACCTCTGGATTTAGCCTTTAATTGACAGAGGTCTGTCAGTTTCACACAGTAATGATGGTAAACACTTGTTGTTATATTAATATAACTACTGCAAATTTTGGGTCAATATTTTGCTCAAAGTTGGCATGCTTGTATGACTTCTAGATGCCACGAGGATTGACTTGCACAACCATTTACCTCCATGAGATTAGTAACAGAATCGTAACTAATTAATATAAATACTTTTAGTTTTAGTGAGTCATTTCAGTCTCAGACAATAGCATAAAATGGATGTCAGTGAATCGGTAGCCTACTCTACATAACTATGAATTTTCTATTCAAGGATGTGGTACACAGACTGTCAAATCACTATTGATGCTGAAGTCCAATTATACCCCAATGGTACTGAATATTTCTTTTTCTTATGATGACCTATGTTCAGGATATTTTAGAATTTGTAGGATTGAACATTAACTCTGAATATTTTTAAGAAGTAATTTCCTTAAAAAGCCATGCCAGTTTTACAAATCATACTTCACTTTACCCTCTCTAGCTGTAATTGAATTACTGTTTTGAAAAACAAGCCTATTTGGTGGGGTGGCCAATAACATACATCATCTGATGTTATGAGAACACTGTAACTCCTGCAACGAAGAAGAATATGAACATGGCTCCCACTCTATCTGAAGGTGCAGGAAAGAATTTCCTCTCTCCACTCACCTTACTATTGTGTTTCAGGAAGGACATCACGATCAATGACGCGTGAAGCACTGACACTACATGTATGCCCTCTGCAGTTCAGTGTTAGCCAAAGCAGCATTGTCAGAAAGTCCAGACTGATTCCAATGGTCATTCCCAAAAAAAATTCCATATCCTTTATAGATATCATATAATCTCCTACTACATTAATTGCATACTGTATTCCTCTGAAAATCAATATTTTGATATTACTCAATGCGATGAGTTCAAAAACAAATATTAAGATACAAACTTGATGGAAAAATACTGCTGAGGCTAATGGCAGTTACTGTTTTTGTGCAAAAGTGCTGGAGGCAGTTGAGGAGGTAGTTGACCTGTTAAATGCCAGGATCTAAAATTTGCAGTCTGAGTTTTACAGCTCCACAGTAACTTTACAAAGGTGCCATTCCACTGTTCATGTCACAATTGACATGGTTACTTGGGATAAAGTTGATGCACTGTATTGCACAATAAGTACATATTAAGCCTATATAGAGAGCTAGAAATGCAAGTGTAACTATCCTTGTAACAATATGATAGATGTTAATGATGGCCAATAAATCTCTAGCATTGAAATTAACCATTAAAATGATAGAGTCTAGTTCCTTCAGTTTGTAAAATGTTTTTGAAATCTAAGTAAGTGTCATGTTTTTCTTACTTTTGCACTCCATCTCTGCCTCTTTCAATCTAACATTTCTTTCCTTTTCAAAATTTCTCTCTCTGTACCCCCTTTAATTCAGCCGCTTTTTGGACCTTATACTTGTCTTTTCTCAATCCTTTAAGCTGATTGGTTAAGAAGGTGCCCTGTTTGTTGCTCTGTTTACCCAACTCCCAGAATCCTTGTTTTCTTTCCAATGCCATAATCAGCTCAAGCACTCAATGGACACAATTTTTATTTCTAACTAAAGTATGCAGGGGCAAGTCTAACTAACAACAGATGCCATTATGCGCCCTGCTGCAGCAAAATCTGGCACTTTGTTAAAAGGTCGCATCAGTGCTATGTTTTATTATACACTATAACAATGATAAAGCACATGTAGAGACAACTGTACAATTTATGTGCATGTAGCATCGTAAGAGCAAATTACCTTGCAAAATTCTGAGATATGCAAATTGATCCTGGCAAATCATAATTTGCAAATTGTTACAAACTCCCAATTTTGCTTCTCATATAATTGGTCATCATGGTCAATGGCACAGTCATTCCTGTTGTGTGCAATTCTTGTTACATGCAACGTTTTTATCTCCCTCATCTATTGAACAAAATACAATGCTACTGCATTTAGTATAAAAGTTTCATTCACTTCAGACTTTTTAGAGACATGAAAGACATATATTGCAACAAATGCTGAATCACTTCTAAATCACAAAGTCTTAAAACGTGTAATCTGGAATACAATAGTTTTCACTTTGTCAGCTTTTGAAAGAAATACTGATAATGCTTATATTATATTCCTGTCCAACAGCACAATAACCCAAGTGTTCAATCAATGCTTGTGTTTTCAGAATAGAACAGCTGGAACATATTCAAGAATACTATTTACTTAGGACTTACAAAGATCAATATATAGACTCTCTGCCCTATTTAACTAATTCCACTGATAATCAATAACTGCATATGGTTACAGACTAAAATATATTTTCCATGTTAAATGATAAGTTTTCATATTTAGCCTAAATCATTGAATAAAATATTTAACATTGTATAAAGGTATAAATGTCTGAGTTCAGTAGCAGATGTCAGTATATTATAAAAACGCTTTTAACATATCCTAGATCAAAACATTGTAATGAAAGCAGCTTCTAGTGTATTGAGTTTAGTATGTTGTGTCTTAGGGTACTGGAATATTTACATAAAGACAAAACATGTTCATTAACCACAATAATATCCATCCCATTTTATATACAGATAAACTCTATAATTTTATTTGCCAAATGGGTCATACAAGAGTTTAGGCTGCAATTATACTTATATTAAGTAATTCTAATGTCCCTTTTAGCAAGAATCATCGTACCATGTAAATGATCTAATCTGTGGTAAATGTATACTGTTTTCTTTACTTGCAATGAGTACCTTGTAAGCAGTTTCATTAGATCCTAAACAAGCAGCCTGCAGACAATAGAAGCATACTAATGGTGCTGGTACCTACCATCTGTATCAGCAGCTGCTCTCCAGCATCTGTACAATATGTTTGAACTGAGAGAGCCACTAATCTGCATAATAAGAAGAGGGCTTATCCCTCTATGGCTAATCATTGCAAGGAATCGATGCATTCCATTCCCTCACTGAAGCCACAACAAAGTTGCTGCCTGTTTACTTTATCCTCCAGATACACAGAGGTCAAGTGTAATAGTCGGTCTTTGATTCTGCCTCTAGCTACATTTTAATACTCCTGATAATTGTATCTTTTTCATGAACACTTCAACTACCTGTATAGATGCTAAATTGCTGTGATTTTCTTCATGGATCTGATCATTTATTTAGGTGATACTGCCATATTAAATTTTTAGATTGTATGGTTATATTTTTAAGTAATTTTCATTGGACAAATATTGTCTTCTTCTGGGTCTGATTTTAAGTACCAGAAAATAGAACCATTTATATAAAAACAAACTAATGTGGATAGCAGAAATTGGAAACAAAGTCAGAAAATGCTGGAAATACTCAGCAGGTCTGCCATCATCTATTACAGGGAGAAACAGTTAATGTTTTGAGTCAAACATGACTAAAGAGTCATATTGTACTCAAATATGTTTCTCTATCTACAGAAGCTGCTGGACCTGCTGGTTATTTTTAACACTTTTATATTCACTATGGTAAAACTTGTTACCAAGCTTGTCTTTTGCGGTAATAAATAAGGAACCATAGCTGTAGTTTGAAAGGTCATAGCACCAAAATGGCACCAATTAGAACTAGAAGCTCTCTTAGAGAAGCTTCAGTGCTGATGCTTAGATAAATTGTTTCTGCTATCTTAGTGAGTGGATAATATGGGCCAAACACGAGGAAGGACTACCTACACTAAAGTAGGTCCAGCTCTTTAAGTAGCCAGCACTCATTAAACCTTTCTGAAAGCCTCCCAGGAGCCTGCATGCCTGCATAAGTATATACCGTAAAAGGTCTCTGAGATTTACGAGGAACCTCTCCATCTTGTACTGAGGCACTATCTGATAAACAAGCAATTTTAGCTGCAGGCTAAATGATGCTCTTTGAGGCTTTGATTTACAATGCCAGGAATGATGTATTTGTAGTTCTGCTCTAAGGCTCTGCTGTGGGCCTGCTGTGATTACTCATCCATGAAAAGAAGCACAGGCTAAAATCTCCCAACTAGGAGGTCAGTGATTTTACAGTTATAAAGGAAATACATGGACAATTTTTAACATTTGAGCTAAACTAATATGATTCAGAGTGTACAGAAAAAAAATAACCTGACCTATACAATAGTGTGAATTTGTTAGTTTTGACCATTGTTGTGACTTTGTCTGGCATGATTACATATAAGCTTCATGCTGTTTAAAATGAAACAAACGTCGCTCTTGAGAGACTAGAGCAGATATCCTGTCCTGCAGGTAGGTGTTGTACTTATTTTTCAGTAATTCGTAATTAGGGAATTCCATGTGTTGTGTTTCTACAAGTGTGAGGGTAGATATCTGTATAGAATTGAGGAACCAACATACACAAAAGAGTGAACCAGAAGCTTTTCCAGCCAATAACTGTTTTCTTTTGCTGTAGTCTAGGGAGCCAATGCCTCAATCTGCACTCCGAAACTATGGCTGTGCTCAAGGTATAAGCCAATTTTTTGTTCACTTCATTAACTTTGTCACTATGTATATTAGCTGTCACTGATAAGTAATTCAATTCACTTTGAACTTTGGTGCAGTACATGTGGAGCTACATAAAATAAACCTGGTGTTAGCCACAATATCCTGACGCAGCTGCTGCGCCATGATTAGCATAGAGCTGCAGACTTTCTATCAGTACTGAGTACAGGTGGCACTGCAGTACAAAATCAATCACACAATAAAACATGTCCCCACTCTCTGAATGTCTATAATTACTGAATCCTGGCTGTTCATGCTTGAAAACTGGAAGATTTTTGATAGCATAAAAAATCCCTTTAAAGTTAATCTGAATGCTAATGATCACTAGTTAGTACATTTAAATTTATAAATTTGACATCAAAATTGAAAATACTTGGCATAAAATGGCAATGGTCTTTTAAGTACCCATGACAGAGCAATTTCTGAAGGGTTAGTTCTCATGTATTGCTTTTGTAATTGTTGTTTATGCATTCTGCGTGTACTTAAAGTTCGGTCTCAGTTGTGGTGCATTTATGTCCTAAATTCTATCTGAAACTGTAATAATTTCTTCATAGTAGATTACAATCTGGATTTTCCTTATTATTTTGAGTCAGATTCCACAGCGTTTTGGGAGAGGTAGGTGGGAATTGTGAGGCTGGGTGTTATTGATAGGCTTTTGGACAGAAACCCACTGCTTTTGAAAGTACTTCTGTATCTGTGACAAATATGGACACTGATCCTGAAGGCCTACGATGGTGTAACCCACCCTGACTGCACAGTCATCCCAGATTCGACCAATTAAGAGGCCGTTTGGGAAGGTCAGAGGCCTCCATAGTCAGGAGGGCTGGTGGGATCATCTAAACCACTGGCTGGCTTATAGCCCCACTTTGAAGTTCGGTGGCTCTTCTGAAGATGTTAGAAATGCTTTAAAAGAAATGTAACCGCAGCTATAAGGGAAACACCTGCAAAGGGGAATCTGTGGTTGGAGGGACAGGTTGGACAGAAGGCCTCCCTCCAGCAATTAGCCAGGGTTCAGGCTTAGCAGGACACATCTCCTATCTGTGCAAATCCCCATCTAGTCAGGGTGCCAATGGATTGCCAGTGATTTGCTACCCACCATTTTCATGGTAACTGCTGCTGGTATGACCCCACCAACAGCAGGATCACCCGGAGGCAAGAACGTGTTGGGCCACCAACCGAGGGAACCCTTTCCATTGCCTTCTGACTCCCACCTCCAACTCTGTAAGGTCCATAGGATTCAGGCAGATTCCCCTTTCTTTTCAAAAATTATTTCTGCAACTTTTCTTCAAATGTGACAATCGTGGATAAAACAGAGGAATTTTAATGAAATGTAAATGAAGTGATGACATCAGATGCCCCATCCTGAACTGTGCTGATCTGTGTTTGATAAATGTTTAGTGAGTCCTTACAAATCTGGCATTTGGCAATGCTGGACAGTCATTTCTTTTTAGATTAGATTAGATTAGATTACTTACAGTGTGGAAACAGACCCTTCAGCCCAACAAGTCCACACTGACCCGCCGAAGCGCAACCCACCCAGACCCATTCCCCTACATTTATCCCTGCACCTAACACTACGGGCAATTTAGCATGGCCTATTCACCTGACCTGCACATTTTTGGACTGTGGGAGGAAACCGGAGCACCCGGAGGAAACCCACGCAGACACGGGGAGAATGTGCAAACTCCACACAGTCAGTCGCCTGAGGCGGGAATTGAACCCGGGTCTCTGGCGCTGTGAGGTAACAGTGCTAACCACTGTACCGCCGTGCCGCCCACTAAGTTCCATTGAAAAGACTATGATAGAAACTTAATTTGTGCACCATTTCTCTTCTCTTTTATGTTTGACTTACTAAATATACCTTTTATGGTGGGCATTTTGGGGAGCTCTTTCATCTGTGAGGCATGTATCAGAAAGAAGTGTTGTATTTCCTTTGTTAATTGAAGGAGGATGAAGGGGAGTAATTGAGGAACGACTATATTAATGTTCAAATCTTGTATTAATGAGTTTATTTGGTACATGCTGTAGTTGAGATTCAGAGCACCGAATAATATTTAGGACACAATTCAAATTCTGCTCCTACTCCAAAGTAAGTTGATTAGGTAACCTTCTTAGTGCAGTAGGCAGCACGTTAGTCTCATAATCTGAAGGTCCTGAGTGCAATCCTCAGCAAAGGGTGGGCGGCACGGTGGCACAGTGGTTAGCACTGCTGCCTCACAGCGCCAGAGACCCGGGTTCAATTCCCGACTCAGGCGACTGACTGTGTGGAGTTTGCACATTCTCCCCGTGTCTGCGTGGGTTTCCTCCGGGTGCTCCGGTTTCCTCCCACAGTCCAAAAGATGTGCGGGTCAGGTGAATTGGCCATGCTAAATTGCCCATAGTGTTAGGTTAAAGGGGTAAATGTAGGGGTATGGGTGGGTTGCGCTTCGGCGGGTCGGTGTGGACTTGTTGGGCCGAAGGGCCTGTTTCCACACTGTAAGTAATCTAATCTAATCTAATCAAAGGCAAGTTGAACCAGTAAGAACCAGTTTCCAATGGGATAGGTCGGCATCTCATGGATTGGGGTACATTTTCTCCTGGTCAAATGACATTTTGATTCAGTTTTTATCCCTAATTTTCTACTTGTTTTTTGGTTCTTGTCATGATGCCCCTGGAGGGCAATTTTTGTTTTTCATAATTCAGTTTATACAAAAGAAAATAACCAATTTCTGCCTGATTGATGGGTTAGTCTGGAAAAGGGAAAAGTATGCTGTACTGGTTTTTATAAATAAATTGATGTAGAAGACAGACTTCTGCTTCTTCCTTTACCAGATTGATGCTTCCTAAATTAACAGACTAGTCAGACGGCAATGAAGGTTGGCCTGTAATCTTGCACAGGGATCTACAGACCAAAGGGCTTGCATTCCTTGATGTTCTGGGAACAATCCCGATAAAGGTTAAATTTCAGTAGAGAAACCAGACTTATTCTGCATGTTAAAGCCATGTAGCAATGTATAGTCTGCTACACTAGTCAATGGGCATACCAATTTTCCAGAGTGGTAAGTTCCTAAAATTACTGTCATTGATTTTTAAACATAGGCTCATTTATACTCCAATGTCAAATATAGGAAAAAGTTCTACTGTCTCGGTCTGCATTTAATTTCTGACCAAAGCACCAAAGAAGTGAGTTGATGCTTTTATTTTGAAGCATTCACCACTCTCTCCATCTTCAAATGTATTAGCTGGGTGGAGCCTTGGAGGGCACAGATACATTTTGCAATCATATCTTATGGCACCAAAAGAGAAACTGCTGGAAATTCTCAGCAGGTCTGGCAGCATCTGTAAGGAGAGAAAAGAGCTGACGTTTCGAGTCTAACTGACCCGCTTTGACAAAGAGTCAATTAGACTTGAAACATCAGTTCTTTTCTCTCCTTACAGTTGCTGCCAGACCTGCCGAGGTTTTCCAGCATTTTCTCTTTTGGTTTCAGATTCCAGCATCTGCAGTAATTTGCTTATATCTTATGGCAAGTGTGCACTTTTCCTAAAGCCCACCTAAGCAGTAGCATAGTAAGGTTTCTGTCAACAAACTCAAACTCAACAGCAGGAAGCTTTAATTCAGGTACCTAGATCAGTCAGAGAAGAGGACTTTCCAAAATAGTTAGTGGCTGGAGGATTTTTTGTTAACTTCATGAATTATATATTTGCCTTAGGAAGGGTATTACATACAGAAATATGATAGGAAAGTACTTAGAAGAAGCAGGATAAGCAGGACGACCCTTATGTGGCTTAAATAGGTCACAGAGGATAACCTTTTGTTTTGCAAGCCGGGCAAATTGATGCCAATCTAATATAGGTCATCACTTTAGACACCAGTGCAGATGGATAGTAAATACACCATGCTATTAATATAACTACAGCATCCAAATTCTCCAACTGTTGTAGTCAACACTTATTTTTTAAAAAAAAATCAAAAACAGATTAGCTATTCATTTATCTCACTCACTGCTTCTGGCACATTGTTGTGCACAAATTGCTGCTAGACTCCTTTACAAAGTAGCTTCAAAAGTAATTAATTGTCTGTGAAGTATTTTGGATGCTCTGAAGAAGTGCAGTAAGCTACACAATGCATGTTTATCTTTTCTTTAGTGCATGCATCCCAATTACAGTTCTGACAGGACCCTTCCATTTCCCAGGACAAAAATGCACTCACTAGTCTAAGAGTATCAATCTGACAGAACCCCATTCTCATAACTGCATCAAAACCCTTCCCATAATAAGCAAAACTAATACTTGCAGAGGCTTCAGATATTTGAACCTTGGTCACCAAAGTATAAAGATTTATATTGTTGCTAGCATTATCATCTCAGCTGATGGGGCTACTGTATTATTCAGATTGCAGAACGAAACCTGATATGGGGTTTTTTCAGTTAACATAGAGATTATTTACTGAATTATAGGGCTGAATCTTAATATATTTTGACAAAATGTCATTTTTGCAAGTTTCACAGAGAGCTTTTCTCCACAATGCATTTACTTGTAACATTGTCCCAAACTCGTCTCATTAACCTATATTCCCCTTTCATTTGATGTTAATTCTATTCTCCTACTCACTGTAGCTGGAAGCATTTCCTACTTCTGGGATGTTCCGAGATATACTGGCACTTCTGGCATTGGTGGCATCTTGGAACACCAGTCATACACCTAATCAAACATTGGCAGTTTGGAATTGTCCTATACTATCAGTGCAACCCCAAACCAATGCTTCTCATGGGGGCACAACTGACATTACTTTGCACATTCAATAGTACATTCATACACCTATCATTGTTTTACC
Organism: Chiloscyllium plagiosum; assembly: GCF_004010195.1. Lineage (NCBI taxonomy): Eukaryota > Metazoa > Chordata > Chondrichthyes > Orectolobiformes > Hemiscylliidae > Chiloscyllium > Chiloscyllium plagiosum. Next base: position 45,452,334 of record NC_057716.1, read on the forward strand.
ACCAGGCCGCACAACTCACCAGACCTTAGAAACATCCCATCATATGAGCCTCGCTAAGTCACTGCAACTCATTTTTCAATGCCCACTGTAATCCAGCAGCTTATCAGTGATGAATGTGGGGTCACCATATACAGGAAAGCCTTCAAACACATCAACATATTTTTTTTTTGCAGTCACCAAAAATGAACAGATATCAAAAAAATAGAAGCTGCATTTAACTCTTGGACCACAAATGAACTGCTTGCATGTTGAGCACCAACAATTTTACAGTCAGTGATTGATCACTTCACTCAGCTCTCATCCAGTGGAACTGTTTCTCAATTAAATCCTGTCTGACTTGTAGCGCCTGATGCTGCTGTGTTCTATCATGCACAAGGTGCTGTACCTCCTGTGCAATGTCCTTGTCCTCCTCCTCCTCAGAAGACAGGTCCTGCTTTCCCAGTTCCTCTGCATCCATCACATCCCCTCATTGCCTGCTCCGGTTATGCAGAGGTAGACATGCGAGGATTATGATACACATTCTGTCTAGAATGTACTGTAAAGCCTAAACAGACTGCTCCAAGTAGTAGAACTTCCTCTTCAGGAGGCTTCTAGACTGCTCCTCATGGGCCTGGTGGAAGAATGTGCTGCATTTTGTCTGCACTCTGCCTCAGTCAGGGAGTCATCAGCCGTAGTTGCAGTGAATAACTCTTGTCACCTCATAACCATCAGGTATTGTCAGGTATCTGGACCCTCAGATGCAGCAGGAACATGAGAGTTCTGTCTCTGTGACTTTATGGAGGGATCATGGCAGCTCCCAGGCTTCCTATGATAAATCGATGATCACACATTGCTCACACGTTGACAGAGTGAGTCCTTTTCTGTTGATGAACTCAGTGATGTTATAACAGGGTCTCTCAGTGTGATGTGTGTCCAGTTCATCGTAGCCCATACCTGGGGGAAGCTGGCGATGTTTCCGAATCTTACTGCCTGGGCTACAGCACTCACCTCATCACAAGAGAATGCGATGGTGCTTTACGATAGGCATGAGTGGCATTGGTCAACCTTGATACATTTGTGGGAGGATGGTCTAAGGATTCCACATGTCTCCTGTATCTGCCTGGAAGAAGCCAGTTCCATAAGAGGCCAATGCAGCTGTCACTATGATGGCCACTGGGGTAGGATGGCCACTCAGCCCTTCAGTTTGCAGGTCCTGCTCCAGCAGCTGGCATCTCTTTTAAGGTCATCTGTAATTATTCCTACTTCACACAGATGTCAAATTGCAATTTGAAAGAATCAATGACATGGTTAACATAGCTTGGGAGCAGCACTTATGTTCTACTAATACACTGCACGTATTTCACATTTGATAATGATTTCAACCTGCTTTCTGTAATTGCGTGTTTGGTGTAATTGCCCCTTGAAGGGCCTCATGTCACTCAGACATGCAGCCTGAGGTTTTAGCTATCAAACAGACACTGACCGTTCCCACTCTGAGTATGGTTGCTGCCATTTTCCATTCTAGGCCACATTTAATGCTCGGCATATCATGGAAGAGAGTGCAGGTTCGTGGTGGACATGGTAAGTCCTAGATCTGGGGTCTGATCGTCAGGGCCACCAAACAAATCACCATGTTCCTTTCTACCTGGCACTCCCTGGATAGCTACCTCTACTGAGCCCTCACATTTTCTTACCCACCTCCAACTTTCATCTTTGCCTCTTGCGTCCTGTAAGTATTGATTGGTCATCCTGCATGGTCCCCAGTCAGGGCTTTGGTGATGGACAACATTCTCCTGCAACCTCACATGTCTTCATATGCAGCACCATTCACCCCCCACCCCCACCCCCACCTTTTCTCTCGAATCTGCCCTTTTCTCCATCCTTGTACTCTCTGCATTCCCGGTTCCTGCCCCCAGCCTATCATATTGAGTCTCCCCACCTGCGATAGTGACCTCTGAAACTCATCCATGCCAGTCACTCCACTGACCCCAGGACTGGCCATACTTCACCAGCCTGTCAGCCCTGGATGGACAGTTTTGACTGATTACTGATCAGACCATGGACCACTCTTTGTTCACATCCCCATTGATAAGTGCCAATTGCTTACACTTGTTTGCAGCACTGACTGTGGCCCCTCCCCAGATTATAGTGAGACAGAGCCCCAGTTCTGACCATGCCAAATGATGACTGACTATGATCAAGCCCTGACCTTTTGCAGATATTCCCCTTGCCTGACTGTCCTGGGACCCCTTGACTTGACTGAGGATTGCTCCCCTTCGACTTTGACACATGGCCTTTTGGTTGAGTCACATCCATTGTGTGCTCTGGGCAGGCAGCTGCCACATGCCATTGATGTGAGATTGATTAGATTACCTATAGTGTGGAAATAGGCCCTTCGGCCTAACAAGTCCACACCGACCCTCTGAAGAGTAACCCACCCAGACCCATTTCCCTCTGACTAAAGCATCTAACACTATGGGCAATTTAGCATGGCCAATTCACCTGACCAGCACATCTTTGGACTGTGGGAGGAAACCAGAACACCCAGAGGGAACCCAAGCAGACAAGGGGAGAATGTGTAAACTCCACACAGACAGTCACCCAAGGCTGGAATCGAACCTGGGTCCCTAGTGCTGTGAGGCAGCAGTGCTAACCACTGAGCCACTGTGCTGCCACAGCACTGTGTGGAACAAAATCATATCCACCCCGGGACTGATGTCTGCTATCAAGCATGGAATGCTGCCTGGCCTTGTAGTTGTGATCAATGTCAAGGCATGTCCAAGGTACTGTGAGCCTTTCAAGTGCGGCTGAAGTGATAAAATAATAAGAGATAAGGCAAGGCAGGGATGCTGCAAAGTGAGTGATCATTAAGAGAATAAATAAGTCGGGACTTGGCAAGATGGCGGTGATTCTGTAGAACTGCTGTGGACAGCTCTACCTAACAGCCAAGGCATACTGGTATTTTTTGCCATCCCTGGCCAACTTGTGTGGTGGAATTATCATTTTAAAACCTTACAGAACACATACTTGTTAATATTTGGGAGTGGGAAGGATGCCAAAGGGAAAAAGATTGAGCAAACAGCAACAGGAAGGACACTCCCCTGCAGCACCTACCACACCAGAGGCTGCAGCAGCGGCAGCAGAAGCCTCTGCTGAACCCCTTGGTGACCTGACAAACTCACAGGAATTGGCTGCAGCGATGGAGAGATTTTCCTTGAAAGTTGGGACTGCAATTCAGGAGATCCGTGGGGAGATTCGTGCCCTGGTCCAACCTATCGCGTCCATGCTGCAGAAACATGAGCAGAAGATTCAGGACCTCGGGGAGAGCCTGGAGGAGGTGGAAGGTTGAACAAAGGCCTCGAAAGCTGCGATGGAGTCCTCATCCAATTGGATCCAGGTGCTGGAGCGAGAGGTGCGGGCCTTGTGAGAAAATATCGATGACCTCGAAAATTGAGGTCAGAGGATAAATCTCTGAATTGTTGGGCTCCCTGAAGGTGAGGAAGGTGAGCAGCCAGTCAGCTTCTTTGAAAGCTGGCTGCCAAAGTTTTTGGGCCTTCACGTCGAGTCCAGCAGGCTGCAGATTGAAAGGGCTTATCACGTTACAGTGCACAAGTCAGGCCCAGTGCAGCGCCCTCGCCCAGTCTAAGTGCACTTCCACTCATATAAGGACAAGCAAAAAGTGATGGAAGCTTCTAGATTACTGGGAAATGATCTGCAGGTACTGTTGTACAGGAGTCAAAAATCATTTTTTTCCAGGATTTCTCAGCAGCTTTATTTCGAAAGAGGAAGTCCTTCGATGAAGTTAAAAAGACGCTGAGGAACCTGGGCATCCAGTACTCCATGAGATACCCCTTAGTGCCCCATTTCAGCCACGAGGACTCAGTTTATACATTTGACTCAGTGGATAAAGCTAAAAACGTTGCAGACACTTTAAAATAGATGGACTGGCCTGAAGAATACGATTAATGTTTGTTCTCTTTTCCTTCTTTGCCCATGTTTTCCCTTCCTTTTTTTATTCCTTTCTTTCTCTCTAATAATTTTTTTTTGGAAAAGGGGGAAAAAAACTTGGAATAAATTGTTCCTTTGTTTTAAATAACTGGATTTTCTGATGTGAAATTTTGTGGATGTTCTTTGTTGTCTCCCTTTTTTTTGTTTGTTCTGTTTCTCTTTTAGTCACACGTAGGGGTGACATGAAGCCAGGGATGGGTGGAGTACTCATCCTGACTTTGTCTTTTTTCTGTTGATTTAAGGATCATCTCCTTGTTTTTTTTCTGACCTAAGGCTGGGGCACAGTCCGGGTTTGAAGGAGCTGTGAAGGGGGGGATGGGTAGGGTGAGTGCACCCTATGGGCAGGGGCAAGAGTCTTCCATTCAAGGTTTTATAGTTGGTTTTCTTTGTAGTTTTTTGGTAGTAATAGTTGGTTATAGTTATGATAGAGTAGTTTGTGTATATATAATTCTTTGACTCTTTATTTACCTGTGCTCGGTGCTTTGTAAGCAGGGTTCTCCCTCCAAGGGTTCAAGGGTCTCTGAAAGGGGATATGGCTAAGTGTCTTATTAAATATTCATCTGGAACATCAAAGGAAGTCATTCGCCTGTTAAAAGGAAAAAAAGTGCTTTCTCGCCTCAGAAGGGAAAGGGTTGATATTGCTTTGTTGCGGGAAACCCATCTTGATGATGGGGAACACCTGAAATTACAACAGGGGTTTATGACCGGGTATTCTTTTCATCCTTTATTACTAAAAGTAGGGGAGTAGCGGTACTTATCCAGAAAAATCTTCCGTTCAGATTATTAGAGCAGGTGAAAGATGAGCAGGGATGGTTTGTGATACTTAAAGCAAAGATGAGCAGGGATGGTTTGTGATACTTAAAGCCTTGATACATGGAGAGGAATATGGCAGTTCAAATGTCTACTGTTCTGCAGTGCATTCCCTCAAATGTTTGATTAGTGCTTTCTCTAAGCTGAGTGCTTTTGGAACACGGCACATTATTATAGGGGGGATTTTAATTGTCTTTTGGATCTGACAGTGGACAGGATGCCTTGTGGGCCCCAACTATTTCTTCGCAGGCCAAGCAGGTGGTTGACTTATGCGAGGAGTTGGGGCTGGAGCTTATTTGGAGATGTCTTCACCCTACCAGCAGGGACTTCACCTTTTTTTCAAACCCACATAAATGTCACATGAGGATTGATCTTTTTCTGGCTCCCTCAGCCCTTTTGGATTCGATTACGGGTTTTAAAATTGGGAATATGGCTATCTCTGATCCCACGGCGGTAGATTTGGAGGTTAAGGCCAAGAGTGAAGGCCTGGGTTTGCAGCACTGGCATTTGGACCCCTTTCTCCTTAAGGATTCCAAATTTGTGGGATACTTTTTGAAAGAGTTTCATGAATTCTTGACTATCAACTCAGCCACGGCTAGTAGTCCATCTATGCTATGGGAGATTGCTAAGGCCTTTCTAGGGGATTAGCTATTTCCTGTTTGGCTAGCTGGAAACGATAGAAGGAGGAACAGCAGCGTCTACTTGAGACGCAGTTGAAAGCCGCCGAAGCGGCACAATTTGCACGGCCTTCGGTGACTAAGTTACAGTGGACCACGGCCCTCCGGGCTGCCTTGAATTCAATACTGACACAAAATGCAAAAAAAACCTTGCTTTTGCTAGACAAAGGCTGTTTGAGTATGGGGATAGGCCAGGGAAGTATTTAGCGTACCTGACTAGGAAAAAGCGTGCTCCCCAATCCATTACTGCAATCAGAGACAGCGCCGGGGTCCTTACATACGATGCTAAAAAAGGATAATGAGGCTTTTCGGAGCTTTTACTCTGAATTGTATCGGTCTGAAAGTTGCGAGGACAGGAGGGCTAAGATGGAGGCCTTTTTTAAGAACCTAGACCTCCCAGGGGTAACTTTGGAACAGGCCTCTCTCCTTAATGTCCCCTTGACAGTTCAGGAAATACAGGAGGCAACTAAGCAACTTCAGAGTGGGAAAGCACCTGGCCCTGATGGTCTCCCAGGTGAGTTTTATAAGGATTTTATAAGGATTCTGTCAGGGCCGATGTTGAAGATGTACAATCACTCCTATATGCATGAATGCCTACCATCATCTTTGAGAGAAGCACATATTTCTTTAATTCTTAAGAAGGGGAAGGTTCGAGAGGATTGTGCCTCATGCAGGCCAATCTCTATTAAATTCAGACTTCAAGATTCTGTCCAAGATCCTGACGCTGAGACTGGAAGGGTGTTGCCCCATATTATTAAAGAGGATCTGACAGGCTTTATAAGGGGCCGTAGGTCCTCTAATAATATTAGAAGGTTGCTGAATATGGTCCACGTTTGTCAGCAATGATGGATTCAGGGGTTGGTAGTTTCTTTAGATGCAGAGAAAGCATTTGACCGGGTGGAATGGCCATATCTTTTTTATGTCTTTGAGCAGTTTGGGTTGGGTAGGGTCTTTGCTAGGTGGGTGGAAGTTTTATATCACCACCCTCTGGCGGCGGTTCATCACCAACGGGATGAAGTCTGGGTGGCAGGGCCTGGCAGGATATTAACCGGTTATGTGAGATCTGGGAGCAAGAGCTAGGAGTGGAGATCTCTTCTGAAACATAGGAGAACATATGGGGAATGCTCAAAAGATCTCAATCTGTAAAGGACATGCGCTACGCAGTGAAAAGTTATGCACAGGGTTCACCTTGCACCAGACCGTCTGGCGAAGTTGAAAAAAAGGGGCATCTTCAGTGTGCCCCAAATGTAAAAGAAGTGTAGGTACTCTTGTCCATTGCTTCTGGACATGCCACAGGCTCCGTGTTTATTGGAGCGCTGTGGCGGGAGATTTTGGGAGGGTATTGAGGACTGAAGTCAAAGTAGACCCAATATCCCTCCTCTTAGGTATACTAAATTTGCCATCTTTAGACAGACATGGGAAGAAACTATTTAATATTCTTGCATACTGAGCACGGAAGAATATTCTGATGAACTGGGTGTTTGAGAACCCGCCGGGCTTGCTGGGATGGCAGAAATTAATTATGGAACACATTCCCTTGGACTTTTTTACAAACATGGTGCACCACACAACAGACCATTTTTATAAGACATGGCAGCCCTACTTGAGTTATCTGGATATAGATTTGTCAGTTATCTTAACTAGGGCGTTTGTTTAACCAGGATGGTTAGGCTTGTTAAGCCCTGGGCCCTGGAGGAGGGGTCTCCTGAGTTAATAGGAGTATATATACAATGCTCCTGTTCTTTGTTTGGGAAATTTGCGCCGATCATAGCTGTTCTGTATTCTGTAATTTTTTTTTACTTTTCTTTCTTTTTTTAATCTATTAGTTATTTAATTATTTATTGGTGTTGCTTTGCACAGTGTTAGGGTTTGTTTTGTATTAAAGGATAGGTTAGTAGTTAGTAGACAGTAGTTGCATTGTAATTTGTGTTTTTTTCTTTTTATTATACTGATATTTGTTATTGATTGTATTTTTCAATAATTTTATATGCTTGTAAAGTTAAAAAAAATTGCTAATAAATATATTTACAAAAAAAAGAGAGCAAACGAGTTGCAGGCTGGACCTGGATCCCTGTCACTCTACACAATGTCTCATGGCAGCAGCCTTTCAAAGGTAGGTGTGGGTGCACTCCAAGTGTAGCATTGATTTGTGGAACCATATTGTAAGTGGATTGGAGATGGGCTGTGATGGTGCACAGAGGCATCTGTAGATGTAGGATGTATGTAAGACAACAATATCTGATATCCAAGATGGAGGTCCAGAATATTGCATGCAATTCTGGTCTCCTTCCTATTGGAAAGAAACTTGAAAGGGTTTAGAAAAAATTTACAGGGATGTTGCCAGGGTTGGAGGATTTGAATAGGGAGAGGTTGAATAGGTTAGGGCTGTTTTCCCTGGAGCATCGGAGGCTGAGGGATGACCTTATAGAGGTTTATGAAATTATGAGGGTCATGGATGGGATGAATAGACAAAGTCTTTTCCCTGGGGTGGGGGAGTCCAGAACTAGAGGGCATAGTAGGGTGAGAGGGGAAAGATATAAAAGAGACTTAAGAGGCAACTTTTTCACACAGAGGATGGTACGTGTATGGAATGAGCTGCCAGAGAAATGGTGAAGGCTCGTACAGTTGCAACATTTAAAAGGCATCTGGATGGGTATATGAATAGGAAGGGTTTGGAGGGATATGGGCCAGGTGCTGGCAGGTGGGACTAGATTGGGTTGGGATATCTGGTTGGCATGGACGGGTTGGACCGAAGGATTTGTTTCCGTGCTGTACATCTCTATGACTCTATGACTCTATAAGAGCAGTGGTGAGCTGAAATCTCCAAATAGTTGCTCTGACTTTCATGTCAGGAATTCTTGACACCTAATTTCTATCTAGCCAATGGTAGAATAAGAGCATGCGAATTAATAAGGCAAGGTTAAGCAATAATGTGGGTGATAATGGGTGATAATCTCCATTAATCTCCCTTGCTGTTCACTAGTGAGAATCTCATTTTGATGCTCAGACTTTGTTGAGAGTGTGCAATTGAAATTAGATTGGGCAGAGGAAGTGTTTTCAATCTCTGAGGAAATGGCCTCTACTATTGTGAGATGCAAGGTCCTTCAAAGGGCAATAGAACTGAGCAGACAGTAGCACACAATACAGGTTCAAGACAGTTGTTATCATATAATTCTGTATGTGGATCTCATGTATTGCCCTGGTGTGCCAACTAAAAATCTTGGCTACAAGCAATCTTGACCACATGGTTCAATGTTCAACATTACAACTTAATTTTACTAATGGCCGTGAGACACAAGGAATGGCAGGCACATATTAAGATCCATCTTAGTTGAAAAGTTATAATCACCTTCCAAGTTCCCAAAGCCTACCTAAGGTGCAAGAGCTGCTCACTTCACACCTTGGACAATAAATGTCCACATCATTACCCAATATGCAGATGCTGCTTTTAGAACATAGTTGCACCTGGGAGGCAACATACCAAACGTGAGTCTCTCTCGTTCCCACAAAACCATTTTCTTTGATAATGTGAGGGTTAGGGGAGAAATTATCATTATTTGCTACCTCAAATACAAACTCCAATTGTATTTGAATCTGTATTTTAAAAAAATTGTGCCAAAAGGCTTGAGCACCGGATTCAGGTCAACCGTGTGAAAGATCCATGCTAAGGCATTGCATTGCTCTCCTTGTCAGATGTGTCCCTGTCCCAATGTTTAGTGGATGCTGTTCAAACATTACTTGTGTGTGCTGTGATGGTGGAATGGTCACATGACTGAGGAGCTGCTTTGTTTCTGAGTTTGCCCACATTGGTTCTTTGGGACTGTCCCCAGTGGGTCCGAGCACAGAAGCTGTGGTTATCCCTGTGCCCACTGCACCAAGGGCTGCTCCACAAATGGTTGAGGGACACATGTCTGGAAGCCCATGACCAGCATCGACCTTCAGGATGTGAACCTACCCCCTATTGTGGAACTTCCAGCCACAGAGGCCCTCATGATGCTGTGAAGATTCAGCAGAATAAGATTTGCTCACCTTACACAGAATGTGTAGATGAGAGAGGGACAGTGGAGCCATATTGTGTTTGGATGTGGTGGTTAGAACACCATGTCATGATGTCCAGAATGTCTGCAATGGAACATTGTGTTCACCTGGAGCCAAGAAGTGCCATAAGTTGGCTGTTCTACATCATCTTCACATGTGGTTTACGTCTGGAGCTTTGTTACAGTCCTGATAGACGTCACCGTTTATCTTTCAGTTCTTTACTCCGGATAACTGAGGAATCGAAAAGACCACATAATGGACAATGGGAATCTTTGAAAGCTGCAGTATAATATGGAAATAGAAAATGGGGACATTCTTCAGAAGGAACATTGTGACCATATTTCACTGGCTGTAAATGTTTGGTTTTCGTCCTCCTAACATTTGTAAATGTGAGGCCATGCAAATCCCTGCTGTATGAGACTTGGTTCTCACCCTGTCCCTCTATCATCCCGAGCTCACTCAATTCATTGGCTCCTAATCAAGTCAAACATTTTAACATTCACATCCTTATTTTAAAATCTCTCCAAGGCTTCACTTTCCTTACCCCTGCAACCTCCATCAGCTCCACAACCCTCTGGAAATAATGCACTAATTCAATTCTGACTTCTTCAGCTTCCCTGATTTCAATTGCTCTGCTATTTGCTGAGACCAAAACTCTTGAATTGTACCTCTCTCCCTCACTTTCATCCTTGAAGATACACCTTAAACTGTAACTCTTTGACAAACTTTTTCATCATCTGATCTAATATTTCCTCATGTGATTTGGTGTCATGTTATGTTTTCTAATGCTCCTGTGAAGTACATTGGGATATGTTATCACACCAAAGGATCTATATTAATATAAATGTAAATATAATGTTGTTTCTTTTTCTTGAGCAAATGAAGCTGCCCTGCAAAAAAGGATGTTAAAATTATGAAAAGATTTGAACAAGTAATTCAAAAAGGACTGTTTCTCTTGATTAGCAAGGACCAGTGTGGCATCACTGAGGAATGATCATCATGAGAAAAATGAAGGAGAAAGTTAAGGGAAGCCAAAAAAGAGTTGGAGAATGAAATTGAGCACATAGTCAGTAAATGCGCTCCTTTCATTCAGCATATTTAAAGCTACAATTCCTTATATTACAACATTTCAATAAAAGTATTATTTTATTGACTGTTAAAAACTTTGAGATGTCCAGTGATTGTGAGAATAGCAAATAAAAGATGCTTTTTTAAAATCATAAACCTGCAGTGAAGGAACTATGCTGACATAGTACAAGATGATTAGGGGTTTAGACAGAGTTGACTATGAGAACCTTTTTCCACGTATGGAGTCAGCTATTACGAGGGGGCATAGCTTTAAACTAAGGGGTGGTAGGTATAGGACAGATGTTAGGGGTAGATTCTTTACTCAGCGAGTCGTGAGTTCATGGAATGCCCTAATGCCCTGCCAGTAGCAGTGGTGGACTCTCCCTCTTTATGGGCATTTAAACGGGCATTGGATAGGCATATGGAGTATAGTGGGCTAGTGTAGGTTCGGTGGGCTTGGATCGGCGCAACATCGAGGGCCAAAGGGCCTGTACTGCGCTGTATTTTTCTATGTTCTATGTTCTATGACATCATTTCTCTCATTTCTACATCTTGTCAATATCCTTTAGCAGGACATATACACTCAATGTAAGGGCCAAGGGAGTGTTGCTGAACAAAGAGACCTTGGAGTGCAGGTTCATAGCTCCTTGAAAGTGGAGTTGCTGGTAGATAGCATAGTGAAGAAGGCATTTGGTATGCTTTCCTTAATTGGTCAGAGTATTGAGTACATGATTTGGGAGGTCATGTTGCAGCTGTACAGGATATTGGTTAGGCCACTGTTGGAATATTGCGTGCAATTCTGGTCTTCTTCCTATCAGAAAGATGTTGTGAAACTTGAAAGGGTTCAGAAAAGATTTACAAGAATGTTGCCAAGGTTGGAGAATTTGAGTTATAAGGAGAGGCTGAGGCTGTTTTCCTTGCAGCATTGGAGGCTGAGGGGTGACCTTATAAAATCATGAGGGGCATGGATAGGATAAATAGACGAGGTCTTTTCCCTGGACTGGGGGAGTCCAGAGCTAGAGGGCATAGGTTTAGGGTGAGAGGGGAAAGATATAGAACAGACCTAAGAGGCAACCTTTTCATGCAGAGGGTGGTACGTGTATGGAATGAGCTGTCAGTGGAAATGGTGGAGGCTAGTACAATTGCAACACTTAAAAGGCATTTGAATGGGTATATGAATAGGAAGGGTTTGGAGGGAGATGGACCGGGTGCGAGCAGGTGGGACTAAATTTGTTTGGGATATCTGGTCGGCATGGACAGGTTGGACCGAAGGGTCTGTTTCTATGCTGTATATCTCTGTGATGCTATGACCTATCACATTCCCTGGAAAACACTGGAAATAGTGATGGGTGGTAAAACATTAGCTAAATTATTTCTTGCCCAGGTTTTTCACCCTGCCTGCTGGGGAGGAAGAGCACTTCTAGGCATCTATTTAAAATCTATGTTCTCAGCCAAATTGATACCAAATTCTGTGAGTTATTATTCAGTTGTCTATATCTATATAGATAAGAGATTATCAAGTCACAACGTTCCGATATGAAGAATGCTTTGTAATTGACCCTGTTATGAACGCAACTGATACCTTCTTTTAGATTTGCATTTGTAGCTGTTTACATCAGATCAACTTTTCTTTTGAGTGAAGAGGGCCTCTGATCTGCCTGTCAACCTCCAAATCTTCCTCTTACCCACCAAAAGCCTAGATGTTGGAACATTTTAATGCACAATATCCACTAGGATGAATTTTCCCAGCTTCTGGGTGACATGGTCGTTATGACCCAGTAGGAATAATGTTCCAAGAATGAAAAAATTGTGATTCTCAATGTCGAAAGAAAAGATCCTGACTTTCCACATAGATTTTAAACAGGATTTTGTTAGCAAGTGGCGAGTGGCCTATTCGCATGCATTTACATCTGTGGGAATTAGACACGTAGCAGCCTCACTGCATCATCAAAGCATATCTTTGAGCCACTGAAAATACCATTCTCCACCTAGATTCCCTCTCAGTTTACTGCTGCAGCATGGAGCTCTGAGGCTCCTGAATAGCAGCAGCTTCTGGAACTGGAAGGCAATGTGACCACACACTGACCAGTGCACAGAGAGTCTCTGAGCAGCTGTGCAGCCACATGGTTTGTACTTTAGAGGGCTGCTGTCCGGTGGCTCTGCACTCAGGGACAGACACCTGCCTGTACCTCAGGGCTCCTGGTTAATTCTCTTAGAGCACACTCACTTCAAATCTGCTTGAATGTTCACAGCTGTCTTCCACTTTTCCACGTTGGTACCCCATTCATCCTGCTCTGCTGCTTCATGGAAATACAAAGCCAGGCAGCTTGTCGTTTTTACCAGCAATGATGTGTCAATGATACATTAATGTCAGTACAGTATGTACCAGCAGCATGCACAGTAAACACACAGCATAGGTTTCAGTCAAATGGCCATGTCTCAAAGTCTAAGGGATATAGTCCCCAACCATGTTAAGGATACTGTCATTGGTCAGGGCAATATCTGAATTCAATCCAGGGGCTTGGCCATGGTCATTCAGCTTTTTGGGACGGTCATGTTCCAGGGTTCTACATTAGAGTGGTGCTGAAGGGTTTTTGCCCGAAATGTCGATTTTCCTGCTCCTCGGATGCTGCCTGAATTGCTGTGCTTTTCCAGCACCACTGCAACCTAGAATCTGGTTTCCAACATCTGCAGTCCTTGTTTTTATCCAGGGTCCTACATCCTTGGAGTCCAGGGAGTTGGCCATGGTTAGTCTAGCAAGTCCAATGCAACCAGTCTGGGGATTTAGAACATAAGAACTAGGAACAGGAGTAGGCTGTATGGCCCTTCCAGCTTGCTTCACTAAGATCATGGCTGGTCTTTTTGTGACCTCAGCTCCACTTACCTGCCCTCTCAGAGTAACCCTTAATTCCTTCATTGTTCAAAACAATCTAGCTTAGCTTTAAAAACATTTAGTAAAATAGCGTCAACTACATCACTGGGCAGGGAATTTCATAGATTCACAACCCTCTGGATGAAGAAGTTCCTTCTCAATTCAATCCTTCTCAATTGTGGTATATTACTTGTGGAGCGAGAAACAATCACTCAGGTGTCCTGTCACTTGTTGGTCAGGACTGTCCTTCCAAGTCAAGCCTACACACTGGAAGCCTGTTCACTGAAAGACAAGGGGATTATTGGGGCCATCACCATGGTAAGGGATTTGGAAAAGTCAGTTATGGAGATGGAGGCAAATGTTGTGTTGCAGAGGCAACAATAACTATGAAGGGAGGCAATTCAACATAGAAGGGTGTGGCACAACAGAGAATTGGAGGACATGGATTACTGCAGAAGTGTGATGAAGTGTCATTAAGGGTCACTATCACCTTGGCTTCAGTGGGGTGACAGTGTAGCATGATAGTTATCATGGCTAAGCTGTAGGGCAGTGGCGCAAATCTTGAGAGGTTCAGATATAAATGAAAGTATTGGGTGTAGAAGCATGTAGAAACATGCAGCAGCTTATAACTGCTTGCAATGACAGTGAGTGTAAGGATGAAAGGAACATAGAAGTTAATGTGTGGGATACTTGCAACATATTCCAAATAGAACAGGCTGCATTATTGTAGCATTCTGTGATCTGCTCAACTGGAGCAGGCAGGGAGGGGAATGATGAAGCCTGAAGAGCTGGGAGAGCAGGTGCACCCTTCCAAGGAGGAAGAAAGAGGACATTGCCCAGGAGGGATATCACTTTCTGTATAATAGAGAGTGCAGCATTGGGACTAATAACCAGGCAGGACTGACATGACACCCGGTTCCAACAGATGTGATCTGGGTGCAGTGATCACTTAATGATTGTAAGTAAGTGATCAAAAGGCATGCAGTCCCTATTCGTGTTTTATTTTGCTTTTTCTGTTGTTCAATAAAAGTTAACATTTTCAACTGTTTAAAGGCTTTTCAGAGTGTGGTGATCCCAAGTTAAACATTGAGACAATGTTATTCTATCGTGGGTGTGAAGGAAAGAGTAGTATTCCCTTAGACAGAGTCTTAACAAGTTATAGCACAAAGGATGGGGTAACCTGTGTGGCTACAGTTCCAATGGCTGTTGATCAGAACCAGGAGGATATAAAGAGGCAATATATTTACGAGTGTAAGCCTGTATTTCTAATGAAGAATCACCTATGGTTTTATTTGCTGTCAGAAGCTTTTGATTTTCATTTTCCTCCATGACATGTACTATGCTGAGTGATTCCCGGTTAGCAGTATTTAACCTGCTACACAGTGAGCTTTAAGTATGCTCAGTGTGAACTTTAGGGACAAGTTCACCCCTACCTGATAGGTTCATCCCACTTTCATTATGTGGGTGATGATTCTTTAATTAGCATACAGCAGGACCTCTGTCTGTCTTCGACTGGAGGCCAGCAGGTCTACGCCCCCTCAGGATTCGTGGTCACTGCCAGTATTGCAGGTGGGCCATCAGGGAGGGGAACAATGGATGCCCCAAACCCAGCTACGCCGAGCTCTCTCTGGAGTTGGCTGGCAGACTCTGGCAGAGTGTTCGGAGTGGGGTGGGAAAGGGAGGGTGGGTGGGTGTATGTTGGAGATAATGGGGAGGTTAAATGTAGGAAAACAAGACTGTGAGTGGGAGGAGATTTCAATATACAAGTGAACTGTGAAAACCAGGTTGGTAGTGGATTGCAAGAAAATGAATTTGTGGAATGTCTTTGAGATGGCTTTTTGGAGAAGCTTGTGGTGGAACCCACTAGGGAACACACAATACTGGTATTTAGTGTTGTGCAACGAGGCAGACTTGATGAGGGAGCTTAAGGTGAAGGAACACTTAGGAGGCAGTGATCATAATATGATTGAATTTACTTTGCAATTTGAGAGGGAGAAGATAGAATCAGAGGTAACGGTTTTACAGCTAAATAAAGGCAACTGTAGAGGTATGAGGGGGGAGCTGGGTAGAACTGACTGGGAGATGAGCCTAGCAGGAAAGACAGTGGAACAGCACTGGCTGGAGTTTCTGGGAGTAATTCAGGAGACACAGCAATGATTCATCCTGAGGAAAAAGAAGCATGGACAGAGAGGATGAAGCAATCATGGCTGACCAGGGAAGTCAAGGATAGCATAAAGAGAAAGCACATAATGTGGCGAAGGACAGTGGGAAACCAGAGGGTTGGGAAGCTTACAAAGACCAACAGAGGGCAACCAAAAAAGAAATAAGGAGGGAGAAGATTAAATATGAGGGTAAGCTAGCCAGTAATATAAAGGAAGACTGTAAGGGTTTCTTTAGGTATATGAAGGGCAAAGGAGAGACAAAAGTAGACATTGGACCTCTGGAAAATAATGCTGTAGAGATAGTAGTGGGAACAAGGAAATGGCTGATGAACTGAATAATTATTTCACGTCAGTCTTCAATATGGAAGACTTTGTAATATCCCAAAAATTCTAGAGAGTGTTGGGGCAGAGCTGAGAATGGTGGCTATCACCAAGGAGAAGTTGCTAGAAAAACTCAATGGCCTGAAGGTGGATAAATCACCTGGACCAGATGGATTCCATCTCAGTGTTCTAAAGGAGATAGTTGAAGAGATAGTAGAGACATTAGGATCTTTCAGGAATCGCTAGAATCAGGGAGTCCCAGAGGACTGGAAAATCGCTAACATGACACCCCTGTTTAAAAAGAGAGTAAGGAAAAAAATGGAAAATTACAGACCGATTAGCCTGACCTTGGTCATAGGTAAGATGCTGGAATCTATTGTGAAGGATGAGATTTTTGAATGCTTGGAAGTGTATGATAAGGTAGGGCAAGGTAGGCACGGTGTCATCAAGGGAGATCATGCCTGACAAATCTGCTAGAATTCTTTGAGGAAGTAATGAGCAGGTTTGACCAGGGAGAACCAATAGATGTTATCTACCTGGACTTCAAGAAGGCCTTTGACAAAGTGCCACGCAGGAGGAAACTGAGTAAAATAAGGGCCCATGGTGTTCGAGGCAAGGTGCTAGCATGTATAGAAAGCAGAGAGTGGAGATAAAAGGGTCCTTCTCAGAATGGCAAACGGTGACAAGGAGAGTGGGCAAAGAAGTGGCAGATGGAGTACAACGTGGGAAAATGTGAGGTCATGCTCTTTGGTAGGAAGAATAGCGGCATGGACTATTTTCTAAATGGGGATAAAATTCAGAGTCTGAAGTGCAAAGAGACTTGGGAATTCTAGTCCAGTCTCTCAACATAAACTTGCAGGTTGACTCAGTAGTTAGGAAGGCAAATGAAATGATGGCATTTATTTTGAGAGGACTATAAAAGCAGGGATGTACTTCTGAGTCTCTATAAGGCTCTGGTTAGACCATGTTTGGAGAAGTGTGTGCAGATTTGAGCCCCATGTGAGTGGGTTTCCTCCGGGTGCTCCGGTTTCCTCCCACACTCCAAAGATGTGCAGGTCAGGTGAATTGGCCATGCTAAATTGCCCATAGTGTTAGGTGAAGGGGTAAATGTAGGGGTATGGGTGGGTTGCGCTTCAGTGTGGACTTGTTGGGCCGAAGGGCCTGTTTCCACACTGTAAGTAATGTAAAATGTAATGTAATATCAGGAAGGACTTACTAGCTCTGGAGTGTGTTCAGAGGAGGTTCATGAGAATGGTCCCAGGGATGAAAAGCTTAACATATGAGGATCATTTAAGAACTCAGGGTGAATATTCGATGGAGTTTAGAAGGATGAGGGGTGATCAAATTGAAACTTACAGAATACTGAAAGGCCTGGACAGAGTAGATATTGGGAAGATGTTTCCATTGTTAGGAAAGACCAGAAGCCGAGGGCATCACCCTAGAGTATAGGGAAGACCTTTTAGAATGGAGATAAGGGGAAACTTCTTCAAACAGAGAGTGGTGAATCTATGGAAGTCACTGCCACAGAAGGCTGTGGAAGCCAAGTCATTGAGTGTATTTAAGACCGAGATAGATAGACTCTTGAGTATCAAAGGGATCAAGGGTTATGGGGAGAAAGCGTGAGAATCGGTGTGAGAAACATTTTAGTCATGACTGAATGGTGGAGGAGACTTGATGCACTGAATGGCCTAATTTCTGCTCTTATATCTTGTGGTCTTATGGGACGGGAGTACAGGTTCTCTAATTATCACAAGGGGTCCAAGGAGTGAGGCATCACTGACCAACAGCATGCAAGGTTAAAGCTGCTGGGCTACACACTCAGTACAGGCTTCTCCACCATTTGCTACAAAATGACAACAGCAGAATGAGGTCCACACCTGGGTATTATATTGCCCACTGAATAGCTTCAGATGGAACAAGTAAAGTCATGACACTGAGGTGGTAGACAGGCCAGTGGAAGGCATGCCATCCCGTTTACAGATCACTCAGTCTGCTTCCCTATCAATGGTGGCTTGTATAATTCAGCTCTTAGTGTCAAATGTTCTATTCCTACGTTCAATAAATCAGACTATCTTTCCTTTTCTTTGCTAAAGTTTCCTTTCTCCCTCTGCTAACAACTAAAAATGGGAAGACTAGCCAATTGACACTTCTCCAACTGGTAGACTAATTAAAGTCAACTAACTCAACTCAAACTGGGAACAAGGCAGAGATATCTCTGGATTGTACAGTTTAGAGATATGGCCTTAAATTTTCTTAATTGGTGACTGCATAGACACTATTAGTATGGACTTCGACCCACCAAACAGATGCTCCATTTACCCTAATGAATTTTCTGGGTTCAGCCTAAATCAAGGGTTCTGGCAAACTCCGTTCTGTTGAGACCACCAGGAGAGTTGAGAGGAATATTTTCACTACTGCAGACTCTTAACACCTGCAGGAGCTTAAAGAAGCTGTTTACCTCCAGGCCAGGAAATAGCACTTGCTTCTGCTGGTAAGGGAATGCAAACTAATCACCCCACAGTAGATTACACTCCATGTGGTGAGCCTATTAATTTTATAGCAGTTATTACCAGCTCTAGCTAGATTTCTTTTGAATTTGAGGATTCCTTTGTCATCCTAATGTTGCTAGAGCAGTGGATGGGAAATGTGGTGTAAAATGGTACTGTGACACAGCTCACTCCTTCTCAGCATGTTTCTTTGGTTTCTGGAATGTTTGTATGTGCTTGTTAATGGATAAGGATTCCAAAGTTTTGCAGGTCAAAGGAAAATTCTCCTTGTTGGTTATGGCTTGGAAGTTCCCCTGGGATACTTCAAATTAGACAAGTTAGCTGAAAAGATCGAGAAATTTTAAGTTAACTTCAGTGCAACATGAATTGAGTTTGCACAGTCTTTTGCAGGTTTAATATAATAATTTGGAATCTGATCATCACTCTCCCAGATCAATTTACTCATGCTGGGAGTTGAGTCTTGTAGGACTTTAACTGAATTGTCTAAGGTGAGAACAGATGCAATCGGCTGTAGATGAATTTGGATTTATCTAGAGATGCTGCTATTGGACTGGGGTGTACAAAGTTAAAAATCACACTACACCAGGTTATAGTCCAACAGGGTTAGTTGGAAGCACTAGTTTTCGGAGCACTGCTCCCTGATCAGGTGGTTCATCAGGCAACCAACTGATGAAGGAGCGGCGTGCTGAAAGCTAGTGTGCTTCCAATTAAACCTGTTGGACTATAACCTGGTGTAGTGTGATTTTTAACTTTGGATTTATCTGGATTTTCAAAGACCTTTGGTTAGGAGTCCCAAAAGATCAGGAAATGTGTAGTCAGGAAACAAAGTCTGGTATTAAGACAAAAAGCAGAGACCAGGATTGAAGGGCAGTTATTTAGAGTGACAGACTATCCAAAGCAGTCTTCTACAGAGATCAATGCTGGAACTGCTGCTGCTAACAACTTACATAAATGGTTTGGATTTTGCAATCAAAAGCAGTTCTAAATTTGTGGATAAATAGCTAATTGGATAAGTTGGTTTGTATGTGATTTTCTGGCAGCAACAAAATACTTTAATAAACTTGCAAACGGACAAATAATTATGTAACGGAGTTCAACACAGATCAATTCGAGGCATTGTATTTTGGAAGGCAGGTTAAGAAGATCACTCAATACCTGGAAATTTCAAGTCAAGATGGGGTGTGGGAACAAGGCGATTTCCAAAGCAATACACACCACTGAAAGTTATGCCATAGATAGAAAAGGTTAAATAAAAGCGAACTGATTACTAGATTTTATTTCTAAAGGAATAGCATTTAGATGTGTTAAACCTTTGTTAAAGCTAAGTTAAATCTTTATTAAATCTTGATTAGACCATGAGTATGTCTGTTGTTTTGCTTGCACTGTTATTACAAGGCTAGAGGGGTTCCATAAATGGTTTATACAGATGAAACCAGAAAGACATGGGTAAACATATCAGCAGAGTCTTGATGGTTTTGATCTCATCTTGGTAGAAGGAGGCTGAGGGGTGACCTAAATTATGAAAGGTTTTGATAGGATGGATGTTTCTTCTTGGCAGGGAAGAGCATAACTGAAGTTATCAATATAAAAGAGTTAGCAAGGAAACCAATAAGGAATTCAGAGGAAACTTTTTAACCCAAAGAGTGATGAGAATGTGGAACTTGCTACCACAGGGAATGGTTGAAGTGAATAGAATGAATGGTGTTAAGGAGCTACTAGATGGTTTGGTTGGAAATGGGGATAGAAGGTTTTGATAGTAGTTTTAGATGTGAAAAGATGTGGCTCAAATGGAGCATTAACAGCAACATGAATTGTGCTACATTCTATATGTAGGTTTCAAAGGGGTTGTTAAAATTAAGCTAGTTATATTGGGTGCAAAAACATTTGCAAAACTTGTTAAGATGTGCTGCAAAACCCTTTCTGAAGAAAATACTGACTGACTACTAAACATCAATACAATTAGTAAATGCTTCAAAATAGTCATTTTCATCAAATTAAAATCTAGTTCCTTACAGATGGTGGAATAAACACTGCTTAAAGCTTCTTACTCTTTGTGATAAACTTATTTTTGTGGCATTCTTAAAGCTGCATCAGGTTACCATTAATTAAAATCATTCTTCAGGATGTGGATATTACTGGCTAGGCCAGCATTTATTGCCCATCGCTAACTGCCCATGGGGGGACTTAAGAGTCAACCACATTGGTGTGGGTCTGCCATCACATTTAGGCCAGACCAAGTAATGGCAGCAGTTGCCTTCCCTCAAGGACATTAATGAGCCAGGTGGGTTCTTATGACAATCAGCAGTGGGTATATGGTCACTACTTATTTTGTTTATTGCAAATTTTTATTGAGCTCAAATTTCACCATCTGTCATGGTGAGATTCAAACCCATGTTTTCAGAACATTATTCTGGGGTTGTGAGTTACTGGTCCAGTGAGATTATCACTACTCCACCACATCCCCACAGATCAAGTATTCTTTTACAAAACAACTTGTTCTAAAATGTTGCCCGAATAAATTAGTTAATGGCAGATTTTATGTTTATCAATTTTTAAATAAGTTTGAGCAAAATAAATAAAAGTGCCCAAAACTAATGCTAATGTTGGGATAATTTGAACCTGAATTGCTGACTGAGCTCGAGTAAAAACGTTACTCCTTTACTGCTAAGCCTGTAGGCAACTGAACAGCATATATTCAATTCTTCCAGTTCTGATCAAATGTTATGTGTGAACCATTAAATTTTTAGTTCTGCTTACGAATGCTGATAAACCTGGGTTTCACTTCCAGCAGTTCCTGTTTTAATTCCATTGTATTTACAGTATGAAGTGCTGTTACTTTCCAAAACTCAACTAAAATCTCATATTATAAATTGAAGTTGTAAATACTGGTGATGCGTGCATGCATGCAATATACCCATAATTACCTTTCTGAGCTTTCATTACACTGGGTATGTAATTTAGTTCTGATTAAATGCCTTGCTTTATGGGCTACATTATTACCCACTATGTAATGCATTCTGAGTTCTCTTTTTGTCTTTCTTATTGAATTTAATCTTCTCAGTCCTCACTTCAGCAGTCTAATATTTTTTGAATCTCCTGCCAGTCAGTTCTTTGGATTACTTTCCAGCCTGCAGCATGTCCTTTGCTCTTCCATGGGAATTTATCAATTATATTCTCTGCTTTAAAACATATAGTATTTTGGTGATAACAATACCCTTCAGATCTAAATAGACAATTGTCAATAGTTTGCAAAGTTAATAATTTAGTTGTCTGGACAAATATAACAATTTCTGTCATTGTCTAAGCTAGACTGTTTTCAAACCTCTTTGAATGTGCCTTGGAGTTTCCTGAGTTAGAACATTCCTCTAAATGACCACCTCGACCCGTTGATAGGTTTTTTTCCTTAATTCTTTCATGGGATTTGGGTGTCACTGGTTGGGCATCATTTATTGCTCATCCTCATTGGCCTTGAGAAGGTGCATGTGAGCTGCCTTCTCGAACAAGGACTGGCTGGGAGGGAGTTCCAGAAATGTGATTCAGTGAACTGAAGGAACAATGATATATTTCCAAGTCAGGCTGTTAGGTGACTTGGAGGGGAACTTGCAGATGATGTTATTCCCATGTATCTGCTGCTTGTCCTTCTGGTGGTTGTCAATGGTTTAAATGTATTGGCCAAGGAGGCTTGGTGAATTTCTGCAATGCATCTCACAGCTAGCACACATTGCTGCTACTGAGTGGTGATGGTTCAGGGAGTGAATGTTTGTGTGGTACCAATCAAGTGGGCTGCTTTGTCCTGGATGGTGTCAAGTTTCTTGAGTATTGTTGGACCTGCACCCATTCAGGCAAGTGGAGTATATTCCATCACACTCTTGACTGGTGCTTTGAAGATGATGGGCAGGTTTTGGACAGTCAGGAGATGGGCTGCTTGCTGCATAATTCCTAACCTTTGACCTGTATTTATATGACTAGTCCAGTTCAGTTTCTGGTCAATAATAACCTCCAAGTTGTTGCTATGGTGGATTCGGCAATGGTAATATCATTGAATGTTAAAGGCCAATGCTTAGAAATTCTCTTTTTTTTTGGAAAGGGTCATTGCCCAGCCCTTGTGCGACACAAATATTATTGGTTACATGTAAGTCCAAACTTGGTTCTTTTTCAAGTCTTGCAGCATTAGACATAGATTGCTTTACAATCTGAGGAGTTGTGAATGTATTAAACATTGTGCAATCATCAGAGAACATCCTCTCTAACCTCATGATGGAGGGAATATCATTGATGAAGCAGCTGAAGACACTGGGCCTAGGACACTGCCCTGAGAAATTCCTGTAGAGATGTTCTGGGACTGAGATAACTGACCTCCAACATACACAATCATCTTTCCTCGTCTCAGTCCACAGAATTTAAACAGTGGAAAGTATTTCCCATTGATTAAAGTTTTGCTAGGGCTCCTTGATTTGAACTTGGTCTAATGCTGTCACTCTCTCCTCACCTCTAAAGTTCTGCTGTTTTTGTACCAAGGCTGTAATGAGGTCAGAAGCTGAGTTGCCCTGGCAGAACGCAAACTGGGCGTCACTGAGCAGATTATTGCTGAGCAGGTGCTGCTTGATAGCATTATTGATGACACCTTCCACCACTTTACTGATGATCAGGCTGAGAGGGCTGTAATTAGCCAGATTAGATTTGTCCTGCTGTTTTTTTTCAACACATAATTAGGCAGTTTTCCTCTGGACCTTGGCTATGGTATTTGCAAATTCTGGAGGACAAGTCTTCAGATGACTCTGACTCTACTCTTGCTAGAATGTTACCAGGGACTATGGGCTTTGCAGCATTCAGTGCTTTTTAACTGTTTTCTGATATCGGGTAGAGTGGACTGAATTGGCAATAGGCTAGCATTTGTGATTCTGTGTCCTCTGAGAAAGGTCAGATTATCCACTTAGCACATCTGGCTGAGGATTGCTGTGAAAGCTTCAGCCTTATCTTTTGCACTGATGTGCTGGGCTTTCCCATCATTAAGAATGGGGATATTTGTGGAGCCTCTTCCTCCAGTGAGTTGTTTAATTGCCCACCACCATTTACAACTGGAAGTGATAGGATTACAGAACTTTGGTCTAATCTGTTGTTTGTGGAACCTCTTAGCCCAGTCTATCACTTGCTGTCTGATAGCATGTAGTCCTGTTTTGTGGTTTTACCAGGTTGACACCTCAATTTTAATTTGCTGGTGCTCCTCCTGGCATTCCTTCATACACTCTTAATTATGCCAAATGTGATCCCCTGGCTTGATGGTAATGGTAGAGAGGGGAATATGCTGGTTCATTAGGTTATATTGGAATGTGAGTGTGCTGTTGTTGATTGTCCACAGTGCCTCAAGAATGCCTGGCCTTTGAGTTACTTGATCTGTTTCAAGTCTATTCCATAGTTCCTCACAACACAACGGACAGTATGCTCAATATAAGATGGGGCTTCATCTCTTCAAAGACGGTGGCATGGTCACTCATGCTGATACTATATCGACAGATGCATCTGTGGCATTGGTAAGGATTAGGTCCAGTATGTATTTCCCTCTTTTTGTTTTCCTCACCACCTGCCACAGTCTAGCAGCTAAGTTCTTTAAGACCTGACCAACTCGATCAGTAGTACTGCTGTCGAGCCATTCTTGGTGGTAGATATTGAAGTCCCCTGCCCTGAGTGCACTCTGTCCAGTGCCACTCTTAGTGATTCCTCCAAGTGGTGTTTAACATGAGGAGCATAGATTCAACAGTCAAGGGGTGAGGTAGGTGGCAATCAGCAAGAGGTTTCCTTGAACATCAGGTTGTAAATCTGCTTGCTGAGCTGGTAGATTTGTTCTCAGATGTTTCATCACCATACTAGGTAACATCATCAATGAGCATCTGATGAAGCACTGGTGTTCTGTCTAGCTTGCTATTTACCTGCATTGGTCTGTTGTGGTGGGTGATATCACTTTTGCTTTTTATTCTGAGAGGTTCGCAAATGGGATCCAAATTGATATGTTTGTTAATGGAGTTCCAATTTGAATGCCAGGCTTCTAGGAATTCCCATGCAGCTCTTTATTAAGCCTGTCCTAAGATGGATGTATTGTCCCAATCAAACTGGTGTCCCTCTTCATCTATGTGTATGAATACCAATGATAGTTGGTTATGTCTTTTGGTGGCTAGTTGGTGCTCATATAGCCTGGTGGCTAATTTCCTGTCTGTCTGTCCAATGTATTGTTTGTTGCAGTCCTTCCAGGGTATGAACAGTCCTTGAACATGCCTAATCAGATGCCATGTGACTTCACAAAGGCTGATGTCGAAGTGGAGCATTTCCTGACTGTAAACCATAGTGCCGTTACCTCTGGTGAGTGGGTCCTGCTGATGGGACAGATCAGAGCTCGGGGTAGTGCTGTCTGGGGCATTCACTCTAAGCTATGATTCCATGTCCATTGCTATATGGACTGTTGCTTGACTTGTGTGTCAGACAGCTTTGCCTTAAAATGAAGACAGTTAGTTTGTTTTCACTTGCTCCTCAAATGCTTCTCCTTAAATACATTGATGTTATTTGCTTCAACCAGTCTCTGTTTAAGCTTGTCTGTGCTACCCAACAAGATCAAGTCATTATTACACTTACACACGTGGTATAACACCAAAGTTTGAGTCAACATCTTAAAATGGTATGAGTCGATTGGCAAGATGCTATAGGCTGAACTTTGCCAGAAATTGGCCAAATGCCATTTTCACTGAGTCTTATGGAATGCTTCTCCCTTTGAGGCCTATCAAATTTACTCGTGTTATCATCCCAAAATCACATAATAAGTGGCATACCATGTCCTTATGATATCGCATTTGTTTGATGTTAGTGCAATTCTCTCATTCAACACAGACGAAGTACATATCACTCACTGCCATGACATCCTAGGATCCCTCAAGCCCGTGTCATTTCCAGCAACACCCTCATCCCATGAATGAATAATAAAAAGACCATGGTGTATTTGGTCAAACCCTGGAAGTACAGAGGTGTCCTGCACACTTCAATTAATTTGCCCCAGATATGTCAGATATGGGAAAATTGCTACCCCTCTTTGTGGCCAGGACCCTGGAAGCCTAGATGGATGGGCTGGTGCAGATGAGGGATGTCTCAGGACTGGCAGTGGAGGCTATGACAGCACAGTCAAAAGTCTCTCCTTTTAAATTTTTTCTCACAATAATTTTGTTTCTTTTTATGTTCTCTTTATCCTCATTTAAATATCCAATCTCTATTTTAAAATCGCTGACTTCCTGGGTTTGGCTCCACATCATTGTGCCTGACACACTAGCACATCACCAGTGATGCTCCTGACTGTGCTGTTAAAGTTGGCACCATTGTCTCTGCACCCTGCAATCAAAGATCATTGCTTTTAAACTCTTCTCTGCTCAGGTACTGAAGTAAATTTTGTTTCTAATATTTTTTCAATATCTGTAGCTTTATTGGTAGAGAAATGGCTACTGATTTGATTTGGTTTTTTAACAGAATTCTCTCACTGTATTACACCCTACAGTTCTTTATCTGTATAAGTGCAATAGTAAGCAAAGTGTATTATATCTGCCCTGAACTGTACATTTCTTTAAATACTTGTCTCCGAGCAGGAAGCCTGCTGAAGTCACAAAAGTCTTCCTTATTTTATTTTGTGTTTTGTTTCTGTAATAAATCCAATGTGTTGCAAATTAATGGCACAGCTTTCAAACTTTTACATTTTTTCTTCTGGACAAAGATTATCCTTACGTTCCTTACTCTGGTTTAACATTGATTGCTGCAGGAAACTACTTTTCAACTAAAATCATTTCCTTTCAAGTTGCAATTTTCAGGAATGTAATTTTTTTTTTAACGTAAAGAAACCCTGTAAAAGGTTCTAATGGTTGACTTAGAAAGGAAAAAAAATGGAAGAAAGTTGAGTAGAGTACAAATATTGGCATGAGCTGGGCAGGCAGAATGGCCTGTTTCTGTTCTGTATGTCCTATGTAAATGGTTGGAGTCGTACATCTTGGTTCTTAAATCCATAACTGCAATGTTTAAGAATGACGATCTTCAAAATATTTCAGGAACAGATTACAGCTTACTATTAGTTAATATGTGCTTTGTCATTGTGTTCAAGTTGGAATGTGTACATTTCTTCCTGCTACTGCATGTCATGTAGTACAAATGTGGCACTTTTCCAACCATTAGCACAACTGTCAAGACTAAATTTAATTATTTCAGATATATTAAGCTGGTAAAGGTCTGGTGGAAATATTTCTCCATTTATAAAACTTTGCAGTTAAATTGATATATGTCCCAAAAAGAGGAATGGCAGGAGAAAGCAGTCAGTTTGTTTACCAAATGTTTGGGCATTCCCACTTCTCAAAATAGGTACTAGAAATCACTTGCCGAACCTTCTAACTGAAACAGACTTCTTGATGGTGTCACTGAGCCATTTTCTGCTGCGAGTCCACATTTCACTGTTGGATTCTCAATCTTTTTGAATTTATAGGAGTCAAGTGGCTTGTTAGCTACTTTGTAAGTGTGAAAGGGTCATTAATGCAGACATGGCATGAATGGGTGCTTCTCTTTCAGCACCACATATCAGACCACATTTTTCATAGTTAAGAATGTGTTACATTTTAGTAATTTAATTAAAAGTTACACAAAAACTTGTATTAACTGTTCATTATAAACTGATGAATGTCAGCATTGAGAATTGTAACATTCTGCCATGTATTTAACTGTTTCAAATATAGCAGAAATACTATATATTTGGAAAGCATTTTTAAACAATTGTTATGATCTTGAGGGAGCCCATTAACTTTTAAAAAGAAATTCAATCTCTCAGTTGTTAAGTGAAAGAATTATGCCGTTTCTGGTTACAAACAAAAGCTCCTACTGTATAAGAAGTTTAAAAACTCTGTATGTGAATGCACGTAGCATCTATAACAAAGTAAACAACTTTGTTAGCACATATTGAGGTAAGTAAATATGACACTGGTAGCCATTACAGGGACATGACTGCAGAATGACAAGGGTTGGATACTGAATATTCAGGAAGACATGATATTCATGAAGAGAAGGAAGCAAGGTAAAGGTGGAGGAGGAGCACTTTGCATCAAGGATGGTTAGGATTGACGTTTGTTCTGGAGACTGGGACGTAAGACCAGTTTGAGTGCAGATGTGGGAATAGGGGAAAATAATAACTAATGGGAATGGCCTTCGGGCCTGTAACAGTAACTACAATTTGGGATAAATTATACAAAAAGAAATATTGGAGATGTTTGATAAAGAGATGGCAATAATCATGGATGATATAAATCTACAATTAAATTGGGAAAATCAGATTAGCGGTGATAGTGTAGATGAAGAGTTCACGGAATGCCTTTTGTAATAGTTTCTTCATAGAGAACATTCTGGAACCAACCAGAGAGGAGGCCAAAACAAACCTGGCATTGTGCAATGAGATAAGATTAATTAATGGCCTCAGAGAAAAACAATGACCACATTTAAATAGCAGTGACCACAGTATGATTGAATTTTTCATCTTGATTGAAAAGGAGAAGGGTGGGCCTAAGATTGACATGTTAATCTTTAATAAGGATAATTCTGCAGGCATGGAAGATGAGCTCACTGAAGTGAATTGGGAAACTAGTCGAGGAATAGATCAATAGGTATGTGGAGGCAGACATTTAAGAGGATACTTCAGAATAATCAGATTCACAATATACTGATTGTAAAGAAAAATTCAAATGTGAAGAGGGGGAATAAACTCCTCTCTTAAATGCTCTCACTCAGTTGCAACAAATATTTGTACTTATTGTTTAGCATCAGCTATCATGCATCAATTAAAATATGGTTTGCTAATAACCAATAAATGTGCAAATAACCAAGGTTTTCTAGAGTGAAAGGAGGAATTTTTATTACCTATTAACTCATGACAAAGTAATGAAACACACACACACGGACATGTACATACTCACATACATTCATGTACTAACACTCAACACACATGCTCGCTCACACACACACACATACGCATACAATCAGTTTTAAAAGATTGGGTGAAAGTGTCTGGTACAACTAGGCAGATAAAAGCAAGTGCAGCTTAAAGTCTTTAAAGTTTTTGAGTTTCTGAACCCTTGGTTGTTTAACTGCAGTCTTATTTCCATGAAGCAATGGAATTTTAAAATTCTGGAGTTCTTGCTGAATGGTTGTTTTCCTAAGTTGCTCTTTCATTAGGTACTGACTGACTTTGGACTTTGGAGAAAGGGGACAATGAAATAGAGAGAAAAAAAACAAGCCTTCCAGATTCCATTGTTATGAATCAATTTTTAATTCTCTCTCTGCTCTGCCAAACAAACTTCTGAAATATGATTCATTTACATATTCCCAGATCTAGCTCTAATGTCTTTTTAAATTGAATATTCTGCAGACAACCTTTCATCTGCCAAGATAGATGCAAGTTTCCTGATAATGACTCAGTTGGCTTCTTTCACTTCTTTTGAATGAAATGGTTATTTCAGTGCAGTTTAATGTATTCCATGTAGGTTTCCTGAATTTGGCTCCATCTGTCTGGTTACGTGATCATAGCAGCCATTTTGGTAAGTATTTGTATCCTTCAAAACTTTCTTTAGTCCATAGAGGCCTCAGAAATTAAAATAATATTGTGGGCTTTGAATAGCCTATGATTTTCACTTGCGACTGCCTTGTGATTAGTGGCCTGAACTGTGTTAACTTTTATTTCCTCCTTGAGGAAATAAACCCCACAAAATCTAGCAATTCCAGGCTACTGAAAGATCAAGTAGGATTTTTCACTTGGTGATATTTCACTTCACCATTGAAGAATCAGCAAGAAACACCTAATATTTAAATAGTGCATTCATTGGCTGAGGACAAGACTTCTCCCCTTCACCAGAGTAGATATTCCACAACAGAGCTGCCAAAACTGATTGCCCAGCAGTTGCTTAGTGCCAGCAGGACCGGTGGTAGTAATGGCCAGTTACGGATCTACAAGCAGCTCATTGATTCTAAGCACTGGGGTACCGAAACAATTAACAAGGTCATAACTGTTACTGGGAGTAACAGCCACAATCAGATCAGTCATGATGTTATTGAAGGGTGGATGATGTTCAAGGAACCAAAAGGTTTATTCCTGTTCCTGATTTGCATGTTCATGTTTGTAAGTGTGGAGAATCTCATGACAGGGAGGGGGCTGGAGTGCTGGGAGATTGGGTTGCAGTCTTTATGGAGAGGCCAGTGGTGACCGAGCACTAGGCGGGGCCAGTCCCAGTATCTGGTGTGAGGGAGGAGCTGTCTATCCAAGACCAGAACTGTGTGATCTGCCAGCTTTCCCCCTGCTCCCTGAACTCCACCAAGCAGCCTCAAAATTGAGGCCAAGGTGGGAAATGACCTTGAAGTAGCCAATAACTAGACATCTGAATATATCATCTGGGGTGAGCGCGGGGTGGGATGTTGTAGGTCTTGCCCACCTTGGATTAAGTTGTGGACAGACCAACTTAAAAGCATCAGAGTGCTATAAAGAGATGGTAGTCCTGGGTCCTCTCTGTCTTAATCAAGGTGTTGCAGGAAGATGGTAGTGTTCCCACCCTCTTCTCTGTCATGAAACTCACCTCTGGGAGATGCCACAAGATTCTGTCCAATATCATGCACCAAAGTATCAGGCTGATGACCTTTCATCAGAATGAGAAGAAGTTAGATGTTGTACAGTTTCCATGTAAGTTCAGAGCCGGGAAAAGTGGAGTGGAAAGGAAAAGGAAGAACTTCAAGAAAGGTTGGTGAAATTGGTAGAAGTGATTCAGTGACAGATGATGGTGGATGATGATGCAAAACAACAGGGAGTGGTAATTGATCAAGAACGAATTAAAGATGGATCCATTAGTGGAGTTGTCAACAGCTGAGCCATAATGGGTGTCTGTAATTTGAGTAACTTGGAGTTGTGATTTGTAGAGACTTGTTGTTTTGAACTCAGTGTTAAAGCTGGACAGTTGAAACCCATCATCCTTTTAAGGTGAATTACTGTTCCTGAGGTTTGCACTGCACTCTCAATGAAGTTATTCCTTCCATATCCTGCTTCAAATCAGATTTCTGGCCATCCACAGGATATCACTTTTGACACAAAAGAAATTGCATTACATAGATAATAGAGATCATTTGACTGAACTATTCTATGAGCTTGCAGTTATTTATCACTCAAATTTTTTCCATGTTTCTCCATCTAACTTCAGCAGAATTGCCTTCTGTTCCCTTCTCTGTCATACACTAATCCATCTTCCCCTTCAATATATCTATACTGTTCAACTTATCCATTCTCTATGATCGAAATATCAACTGACTGGGGAGCAGAGAGGAGGGAGGTATTTCTTCTGAATCCCCTGAATTTTGGTAACAATTGCAATCCTGTTGGAGGCTCATAATGTTTAAAGAAGAAATACAAACACCCAGTAATTAACACCCAGTAATTAACACACAGAACTATGCAACAAGACCTCATATGTTTAAACACAAATAAGTTTTATTGTTTCCAAAAAGAAATTAAACAAAACAAGCACTACTGCCTCAACACAATAGTTTATAAAGACTTGTGCTATAAACTTTGTTCTTATTAATTTTCCCTCAATCTTATCTTGAAAATTCCTGGCACCAATCTAAAAAATGTTGTAACCTTCCAGGAGTCACTTTGATTTCCCTTCAGTGTTCCAGCAATTCCCTGAGGCAAGATTCTGTAGAGGTTCCTCCATTATATTTTTGGCTATGTGACCCTCTACCTTTTTGTGACTGATCTCACAACCATGTATGCCTCAGTTCCTTACCTGGTTGCTAATAGATAACCAAGTGCCTTTCCAAGCTAACTTAGCTGGTTCACTATCTTCATGGTAATGTGACATGCTTTGGGATGGTTCATACAGAAATGCAAACAATTTATTTCACCTTCAGTACAACTCTTTAACTTTGTAACCCAAATGAATATCTTTTTATCTCTAATTGTGTGCTACGACCTTATTTCCAAAAATTGCTTGCTTTTAGCTTCTTCTATGCTAACGGTAGATATCCTGTTCTACCAAAAGGACCAGAAACAGATCATCAGTTGGTCGTCAATTGATCAGTGTTTACAATTCCGACACTGAGGATACAACACAAGTTACTTTCTAACTTTAATTAATTCCAAGCTTGTTCAGCATTACTTATCAGCTTCTTACTCAGATGCTACCACTTATTCAGAGTTCGATTTTAATTCCTAAAGATTATAATCTCTAACATAGTAATTATGAGCCAGCTTTCTTGCAGTATCTTATATTGCAGCTTCTGCATATTTGTTCCTGACAAATGGAAATAATCCTTTTGCCTCTATTAAAACCTTAGAAATTTTGAAGACTAATGTTAAGAACCTGTTAGGCTTCTCTGCAAGAGAAAAGAAACTCAGTGTGTTCATTTGTTCATGATACATATGACATCTCACCTAACATTATCTCAGGTGGTGACGAAACAGACTACAGGGGGAGGTGAAAAACCTGGAAACATGGTGCAGTAAGATCAACCTAGCTCTCAATGCCAGCAAAACCAAGGAACTCATTATTGACTTTCACCACCACCAACCCCCAGCCACCCTCCCCCCCACCCACATTAACACCACAGAGGTGGAACAAGTGGAGAGTGTCAAGCTCCTGTGAGTGGTCATCAACAACAAGCTTTCTTGATCTCTTCATGTGGACGCATTGGTTACAAAGGCCCAACAATGTCTCTTCTTCCTCAGGCAGCTGAGAAAATTTGGCATGACGGCGAATACCCTTGCCAACTTTTATAGGTGTGCCATCAAGAGCATTCTGTCTGGATGTATCACTACCTGATACCTGATATGGCAACTGTACCATTCAAGATTGGAGATGGTTACAGCGAGTAGTGAACTCGGCCCAGACAATCACAAAGGACAACCTCCCATCTATAGAATCCATGTGCCAGGAGCCAGCATTCTCCAAGATCCATCCCACCCTGGCAATGCTTTTCTACAACCTCTACCATGCGGGAGAAGGTACAGAAGTCTGAACACACGCACCAGCCAGTTTCAAAACAGTTTCTACTCTACTGTTTTTAGAATACTGAAAGGACTCTCAAACTCTTAGCATTCGCCTGTACCTGTGTTTTTGTTTTGATGCTTTTTAACCTATTATTTACTTATCTATGCTATTTAACTATGTGATCTGCCTGTATTGCTCGCAAGACAAAGCTTTTCACTGCGCCTCTGTGCAGGTGACAATAAATTCAATTTGTTGCAGCCTTCCTTAACATTGACCATTTCCTCCACAAATTTAGAAATTAAGTTCAAAGTCAAAATCTGTGATCCTTGTGGAATGCCACTTTCTGCCTTCTCCTACTCTGAATAGCTATCTATTGTTTTGTTTTGATTTGATTTGTTATTGTCACATCCTAGATACAGTGAAAAATATTATTTTGTGTGCAGTACAGGCAGATCATAATATACAAACAACATTAGAGTAATAGAACAGAGTTGAGAATATAATGTTACGGCTGCAGAGAAGGTGCACAAAGAGTGAGATCAACACTGAATTTAAAATTTGCGAGGTCCCTTCAGAAATCTAATAACAACAGGAAAGAAGCTGTGCATTTAAGGTTTCGTATCTTCTGCCTGACATAAACAGGTGGGAGGGGGCTTTGATGATGTTGCCTTCCTGAGGCAACGAAAAGTACAAATGGAGTCAATGGATGGAAGGTTGGCTTGCATGAGGGGCTGGGCTATGTTCACAACTCTCTCTAATTGCCTGGGCAGAGCAATTTATATGCCAAGCCATGATGCATCCAAATATTATGGTTTCTATGGTGCATTTATAAAAATTGGTAAGATCCTTTAAGTCAGCTAGTTATCAATTCTGCTACATGTCCCAAGTCTTCATATACTCTGACCTTATTCACTAGTCTATAATGTGGCACCTCAGCCACAAAAGTCTTTGGAAATTTAGATGTATTCTATTTACTGAATCTTTCTTGTCTACTCTCTCTATTATCTCTTCAAAGAATTCAAAGAGGTTGGCCAGGTAAGAGAAGGTCTTGTGGTGTAATGTTAGCATCCCTATCTCAGGGTCACAAACTCTGGGTTTAAGTCTCACTCCAGGACATGTTAACCATGGTAAATGCATTCATAATGTGGCTTGTGAGCCTGTAAATCTTATCATATGTTTGATGACAGGCAGTAGAGTGGAACAGTTTCTTAGTCAACTGTTCTGCAGAAAGCAATGGCAAACTGCTGCAGTCCTTTTCCCATTAGCATGACATAACCCTTGGAAATAACGGCAGGAGAAAACTAAGCCAGGACCTTACTTTTTGACAGTTTTGTGATCTTGCACATCACATTACAAATAGACTCAAAACATCAAGACTAATTGTTAATTTCTTAATTATTGACCTGGCTAACTCTACATATCCCAAAAATATGACCAAGACAATCCTGCCTGTGTGGTTCAGTATCACACTGGGAATTATGCTTTCCACAAAGTAAGAAAGTTGTCAAATTGTCTTCCTTTTGAGCTACATTAATTTCCCACCTTCCATTTCCCCATTCCAGGCCTCCTAACTCCTGGTCTCAGTTTCAGTAACGTTTCATTCCACGTAATCAAGTAGCTTCGGAAAAATTGGGTAGCCAAAACAGAATTGGTGATTAAGTTTTTCTTTAATCTGATTTTATTCTTTTGAATAAACAGAATGCGAGTATAACAAATGGTGTGACTGATTGAAGCTTTAAGAACTTGTTGCTTTCCTCACTGAAATGCATCATGTTCCTGTATTGACAATAATCTGAGACTGGATGATACGGTTGTTGTCACGTGTTCACTTACTGAATGTAAGTTCAAATCAAGTCCACTTCAACAGGGCTCCTGCCTGCTGGTTGTAATGGTCAAACATCTTCACCCAACTTGCACAAAGCTACTTTGAATTTAGAACAAATTGACGAACAATTGTCCGTCTTCTCTGAAAGAACTGAATGGCTTGCTAGACTACTTCAAAACCATTTAATGAAAACAGAAATTGTTGGAGAAACTCAGCCAATCTGGCAGCATCAGTAGAGAAAAGGCAGAGTTTCGGGTCCAGGTGATCTTTCTTCAGAACTCTGAAGGGTGGCAGAACAAATTGATTAGCTAACAGAGAAAGGCTCATGCAGGAAACAGATATGCCAAATGAATGCAGTATGAACTGACAACTGCTCTGAAGTCCAAGCTGAAGAATTTATTGAGGTAGCAAATATTGAGTTGGAAATTTATTGAGGCAGCAACTTCACACTGCAGCCAGTCGCACTGTATTCTACCTCCAGGTAGAATACCTTCAGGATCACTGATAAGAGAAAAGAAAAACATTCCACTTGCCAGTACTACTAAGTCACAACACAATAAAGTGTAGTGTTTCTTCTTAACCTCGATTATAGTAGGACTTGGATAACATAAGGAACTGTAAGATGGTCCCCAGTGGATGTGCACTCTGAAGAACTGAGCATTTTTATCTTTTCAGCAGCTGTCCATGTGCTGCACATTATTAACACAATCTTCACAACTGACAAAAGCCAGCAACGTAGCCCACAATTCATCATTTCATTACAGTGTGCATTATATTCTCCCTGATTTTTGTGTTTTTCCAGTTATTTTGGCATTGAGGAGACTACAACATATGTAAAATGGAAAACTTGTTTAACTTACTTTTTATTGTTTCTCCTTTTAGCTTCAACCTATATAAACCTGAGAATCTTTTACCTTTTTATTAATGATTTTCTTCAGGGAAATAAGTTAGATAAATTGTCAAGTATATTTTCAATATAAATTTGTGTAAATCAGAGTTGTTACGAATGGGCAATGAATAGCTTTCTATTCATGGCGGCAATTTTTAAAGTTACCCTCAGCTTTTGCTGATAAGGCATTTATTGTCCGTCTTCTCGAAAGAACTGAATGGCTTGCTAGACTACTTCAAAACCATTTAATGAAAACAGAAATTGTTGGAGAAACTCAGCCAATCTGGCAGCATCAGTAGAGAAAAGGCAGAGTTTCGGGTCCAGGTGATCTTTCTTCAGAACTCTGAAGGGTGGCAGCTTCAGAGCAATGAAGGAGGGTCACTGGATCTGAAACAATGATTCTGTTCTCTCTTCACTGATGCTGCCAGACCAGCTGAGTTTCTCCAACAATATCAGTTTTTGTTTTATTTAAGAGACATATAGCGCTGGTATGGGCCTGTTGTTTCACCAAGCCACCTATGTTCTATTTCTTTCTAAAGGACACTAGTGAACTAATTAGGTTTTAATGATAATCTAAATAGTTTTTTGAATTTTATTTCCATATTACTCCCAATTAAATATGAATTAAAACCACTGTGGTGGGTTTTGAGCTCATGGGATTAAAGCTCACCAGAGCCTGGAATAGAAGGAAGAAAATGGGTCTGGAATTTCATATCACTGAACAGTACATTGGATTGCCAACACAGTCCCATTTACATGGGGGCTGAGTCGGGGCGAGACAATTACTCATTGCCAATCAAAGCCATTAAAGGCCCTACTGAGGCCTGTGTCTTGCCCAACTGAAATTTTTCAATATGTGGTTTGGACCCCTGCAATGACTGGAAAAGAACCAGGGAAGTGGCAGCTTCAGGATGGGGTAGTATTCTGTTCCATTAGTACTCCATCTCTGCAATGAATGTACAAATGGTTGCAGGCTCCCTGCCTGTAGAAGTCCCAATTAACAAAAGTGGTTTGGCAGCTTTAGCTATCTGTATTCTTAAAAATTTTAAATGCTCCGAGAGGAAGCCTCCATTCAAAAGTGTCCTTTGTTTTTCTTACGTGCATTGGCCAGGGTGTGGTTTTCTCACTACTGGAAAGCATCCTTCAGCCCTGTAGTTTTGAGAAACTACCTGTCCTCTTGCCACTAACTGCTGATTCCAACAATAGACATGTTGGACTTATCTGCTGCCTAGTTTGGGATCTAGAAATGATCATGACCCAAAAACAAACTTCTTGCCTATGTTCTCTGGGTTATTAATCTAATAACATTTAATGCTTCCATAGAACCAACCCTAATGCTGCCAGCATAAAGCACCACCAACTCTGACTACATTGCCTTGTGATGTGTCTTAATCCCCACTTCCGGAAAGCATTGAATATTATCATTACAGGTACACAATCCTTTGTCTGAAATTCCGAAATCCGAAAAGCTTTGAAGTTTAAAACATTTTTCATGAAGTGTGGAGCGTCATTTTGGCATACAAACAAGTGACCCAAATCCACACCCACTTGAATCATGTCACTCAGATGTGATGTGGCAGCATTGCCCAGCACTGTCAGGCATCAATTGTGTCTCAGCACTCATACTATTCACACATGCGTCTACTGTGAGGTAATTTTAATTTCACTGTGAAAATGTCATTTATTCAGAAATCCAAAAAATTACGAATTCTGAAAAACAACTGGACTCAAGGATTTCAGATAAAGGGTTGTGTACCTGTATTACCTGCCATTCTAGGATCTTGTTATTAATGAGATTGCCAGGCTAATGTAATTTATGGTCTTTGTTTTGCTGTTGTCCCACACATGTATAAATTGGTTTGGGTTGCAGTTTCGTGATGGACTCACATCCATACTTAAAATAATAGCTGGTCTATACTGATGTCTACAGCCTCAATTTAAAACCTCAATTGAACATTCCACCCACAGCTGATAGAAACCAGGTAGAGGAAAGTTAAAATGGAGAAATAGTAAGAATGACAATTGCTTTTATAGAGCACCTTTAAAAGATTAAAACATTCCAAGGTGCGTCACAGGAGAATTAGAAAGTCAAATTTAACACAAAAATCACACAAGGTGATAATTGGGCAGATGGTCCCTAGCTTTAGTAAATAAATGGGTTTTAAGCTGTATTAAAGGAAGAAAGAAGCAGAAACAGATGATAGGGAAAGAAATTGTTTAGAGAGGGAATTCTAAAGTTTATGGTGTAAGGTAACTGAAATCATCAGCTGCCAATGCCAGAATTAGAGAAGCTTGGATATCTCAGCATGTTCCAAGGCCAGAGGAAATTACAGAGACACAGAGGGAGGTCAGGTCAGAAGGTACTTTTAAACAGCGTTCACTCTAAGCCACATGGCTCCAAGGTTCCACACACCGAGATCGGCATTGGAATGCTGACTGCTGCATTGGCTTCTGATTTCAGACGTTGTTGCCACATATGAACCTCAGGGGCCCATGGAGCCAGAAAGAAAACTAAAGGGAATGAATTAAAATCTTGGCACTGCTTTGACTGGCAGCCAATGTTGGTCACCAAGTACAGAGGTATTAAGTGAACAGGACTTGAAGTGAGTTAGGATGTAGGCAGCAGCACTTTGAATGACTTCGCATTTATAGAAGGTAGACAATAGAAGGCCAGGCCAGGAGTGTAATGTAGAAATAAAGTCCAAAGAGAAAAAAAACATGAATGAGAGTTTCAGCTCCAATAAACTGAGGCAGAAGTGGAACAAGGCGTATGAAGGTGGAAATAGGTGATTGAGTGGATATGGTTTAAAAGCTCAACTTGCTGTAAAATATGAAATCAACGTAGTGAACAGTGTGGTTCAGCCTCAGACTGCTGTCAGAGAGTGAGGCAGTAATGATAGCTTAAAAAAAAGAGCTTGTAGCAGGGATGGAAGACAATAATAGAACATAGAACATACAACAATTACAGCACAAAAACAGACCTTTTGGCCCATAATGTTGTGCCGAACATGAGGCCAAATTTAACTAATCCCTTCTGCATGATCTTGGTCCATGTCCCTCCATTCCTTGCATATTCATGTGCTTATCTAAAAGTCTCTTAAACGCCCTTGTCATATTTGCCTTCACCATCACTCTGGCACCATTTTCCAGACTCCTACCACTCTGTGTAAAAAAAACTTGCCCCTCACATCTCGTTTGAACTTCACCCCTCTCACCTTAAACACATGGCCCCTAGTTTTAGACATTTCAGGTTTGGGAAAAAATTCTGACTATTAACCCTACCTAGGCATCTCAATTTTTTTTAGATTTCTATCAAGTCTCCCCTCAGCCTCCGCCGCCTTAGGGAAAACAATCTGAGGTTTTCTAGCCTCTCCTTATAGCTCATATCTTCTAATCCAGGCCGCATTCTGGGTAAACCTCTTCTGCACCATTTCCAAAGCCTCCACATACTTCCTGTAATGTGGCAACCAGAATTGACCGCAATACTTTGAGTGTGGCCGAAACAAAATCTTATTAAACTGCAACATGACATCCTGACTTGTAGTCAATTCCCTGACCAATAATAGCTTTGGTTTCCCAATTTTTGCTTAACGTAATTTCTACTCATGATGTTCTGGATGTCAAAAAGCAATCTTTGATAATGTAGCAAACCTTAAAAAGCCAAGAGGTAAAGCTGATTTTTGTAAGCATATCCGTGAAATCAAATTAATGTTGTATTTGCGGATAATGTCACTGAAAGGCAGCATGCAGATGAGAAATAGGAGGAAAGCAAGAATAGATTCTCTAAGATATCAGAGTTAACAATAATTGCATGGGAAGAGAAGTCATTACAAGTGTTAATAAGGCTTGATTGGATAGATACAAATGGAATTAGATCAGAATAGTCCCAAATAACTGGGTACTATGGAGAAGCTTTAGAGGTGGCCTATGTGGTCAACTGTTTTAAAGCTTGCATACAAGTGGCAAAATTTATTAACAAGTGAGTGATGAAATCATGAGGGATTTTTCAAGACGACCTTCACATTGAAACCATTTCCTATATTCTTATTGTTTTGTTTTCTTCACTTTTCAAATGGTTAGCCATATATGCGTGAAGTAAAAGTCTTCCAGCTTTCATATCTATAATACTTGCAAGTACCACACATGCAAATCATTTTCATCCATTTCATATAATAACAATGAGCAACCAATGAAAAATCTTCCAAATGCTATCACAAAACCGAAAGAAAAATGTATAGGAGTAACTTTAATCTCCCCAAAATGGGTGGATTTAAGTTAACTAGAAAATGAAAGGTAAAAAAAATTCAAAGCTAAACCTAATGCATCTCCAATGATGTTCTTCCAATTTTAGTGGAGCCAGGATTTGGGCAGGTGACTAACCTCCTCTGATATGACCATTGGATGTAGGAGTAGAAGAAAGCTATTCAGACCATCGAGTCCACTCGCCATTCAATGAGATCACAGCTGATCTGATTATCCTCAACTCCACTTTCCTAGCTTTCTTCCCATGACCCTTGATTTCCTTATTAAAAATCTGTCTATCTCAGCCTTAAATATATTTCATGATACAGCCTTACAGCCTTCTGTGATAAAAAAATTCTGCAGGTACACCAACTTCTGGCAGAAGCATTCCCTCCTCATCTCCCTTTTAAATGTGAGATCCCTTGTTCTAAGATTATGCTCAATCTGGATGATTCCATTGCTGAAAATACTCATGGGAATATGCAGCTGAGATCATAGAAGGAATTGCTAAATTTTTAAAAGCAACTTACTGAAACTCATTGTATGTCGTGTTCAAATTGCTGCTTTGTTCAAGCAGTCGGACAAACTGTTTATAGACGGGTCTGTTTGACAGGCTGTATGGAGAGTGAGATTCAACTGGTGACAAGTAACTGACTGATTTGTGTATCTGTGACAAGTCATGGACAATTCCCTGACTGGTTCCTGCTTGTGGCTGTGATCAAATGGGAAGATGATGAGAACATCAGGCATCAAGATATGAGAAGAAGGTACCGTGGGATAATATCTGTTGCATCTCATCCCTCTGGATAACTATTGGTACCACCTGTCAACCTGAGAGGAAATGGAAGCTGGAGTGGAGTCAAATCCTTCTAACCCCTCTTATTTTGCCATCGATGCTGAGCACCTATGGCGAGAGCACTAGTCAGAGCACATATCCAGTAGACACTGAGAACGGGTGTCCATGGCCATCATCATCTGCTCCACGGAGTCAGCTCATTGTATCCTTGCTGGAACCAGCATGGTAGTGGTAACATTGATGGACATCCCCATCCTTCAAGACAGCTGATTGATTACCTCTGACAAATTTGACTGATGTTGCCTGCTGTACATGGCCTTGGTGAGCCCACATCTACAGTTTTATTTGTAGGTTGGTCTCTTTACCTACAAAAAGTTGGGCTTACTTTAGGGGAGTGATGGCCTAGTGGTATTATCAATGGACCACTAATCTAGAGGCTTAGGTAATGTCCTAGGGGCTTGGGTTCAAATCCCACCATGGCAGATGGTGGAATTTGAATTCAATTTTGGGCGGCTCAGTACGTGGGTTTGATTCCCGCCTTGGGCAACTGTCTGCCTGGAATTTGCACATTCTCCCCATGTCTGCATGGGTTTCCTCCAGGTGCTCAGGTTTCCTCCCACAATCCAAAGATGTGCAGGACTGGTGAATTGGCCATGCTAAATTGCCCATAGTGTTAGGTGCATTAGTCAGGGATAAATATAAGGTAGGGGAATGGGTCTGGGTAGGTTATTCTTCAGCGGGTCAGTGTGGACTTGTTGGGCTGAAGGGCCTGTTTCCATACTGTAGGGAATCTAGTCTTACTACAGAGAAAGTGTAGAGCAGGTTCACCTGACTAAATCCTGGGATGACAGGTTTGTTGTATGAGGAGAGGTTGGGTCAACTGGGCTTGTAATGACTGATGTTTATAGAAGAATGAGAAGGTATCTCATTGAAACATAAAATTCTGATAGAGCTGGAATGACTGGATGCAAGGATGATGTTTCCCCTGGTTGGTGGGTCTATACCAAGGTCTCACAGTCTCAGGAAATGTGGTCGGCCATTTAAGACTGAGATAAGGAGAAATTTCTTCACTCAGAGGATGGTAAACCTGTGGAATTCTCTACAACAGCGAGTTGTGGAGGCAAAGTCACTGAATATATTTAAGAAAGAGATAGATTGATTTCTAGAGACTAAAGGTGTCAAGGAGTTATGGTCCGAGATACAGGACCATTCATAATCATGTTGAATGACAGAGTGGGATCATTGGTTCAAATGGCCTACACCTGCACCCAATTTCTATGTGTCTATGATATTGTGTCAATCTTTTCAGTTTGATGCAGTCATTAATGGCTGAGAACGTTATTTTCTGTCTAGAGCTGAGCAGGTGCCTACTCTGCAGAAGTCCTCTGAGCCCCAGAAACCTTCGGGAGGCCAACCTCAGGGCAGTACGCACTAGGTTGAAAGTCTCTGAGCTGCATATAATGCAGCTGCAAGCCCTGCCTGTACAGATTAAGTGTGAAAATGAGGATTGCAGATGCAGGAAACCAGAGTCTAGATTACAGTGGTGCTGGAAAAGCACAGCAGGTCAGGCAGCATCCGAGGAGCAGGAAAATCGACGTTTCGGGCAGGAGCCCTTCATCAGGATTTAGTGTGAATTAACACTGGTGAAGGGCAATGTACTACAGTGTAATGAAACTTGGCCAAAAAATGTAAGATTCAGCCCAGTTTGCTGATTTGTCCCCCTGAGGAGTACCTCAGTCTCCACATGAATGCAGTGACTGCAGCTGAAGGTAAGACGACACACAAAATCTGTCAAATCTTCTTAGCCCAGGTGTCATCTCCTTCATCTGCATGTAGCTCATTTTCTGTCTGTAAAGCCTGGCCATAAGTTGCCTACTTCTCCATGGCAACACCTCATCATGGTTCCCTCTGTGACCTTAGAGCAAAGAACAAAAATAAAAAACAAAGAACAATACAGCACAAATACAGCACAATCCAAAGATTGACTGTGTGCTGACCAGGAGGATGCTGCTGCCTTGATCTGTGTGTCTGAAACTTCCCTGACGGGATGAGCCATCTCCTGAGTGACCGATGCCAGTTAGGCTAAAAAGCTATTCTGCCACTTCCCACTTCACTCATCTCTTAGGACTCTCTCAACAAATTCCAATACCAGCACCTTAATGGCACAATGGGAGCTTGTGGTCAGATCAAGTCTCCTTGCTTCATGTTAACCAATCTGACCATGCAGAGCCAGCCTTTCTATAATACTAACAAACTCACCTTGTGTCATCTAATTGCAACAACAGCCTCAGTTGCAATCTCATGGCCACTGTTGAGTAGCTGCTAACTTTCCAGTACCTGTGTCCTCCTGTATTATTCATAAAATTTGGAGTGCCCCATAAAATTGCATTCAGTTGGTCCCCCAATGATATTAGTCACATGTCAATTGCCTGTTTTGAGAAAGTAAATTCCATGATTACACAGATTATCATCTGCAACTGATAAAATGTGAACCAGGCACGATGATGTTGGAGGTCTTCTCTGATGCTACCCCAAATGATTTTAAGTCCTGTACCACATATTATTTGTTTCAGCGAAATATAATTACATGCAACATTAGTTTATGTAGTTTGATATCATATTTTGTTTCATTATACTTCTGTCCAGTGCCTTGAGGTGTTTTATAAAATGTGCTATATAAATAAAAAACGTGTTATTGCAAGCTGATTATCCCTTTCTGGCTCCAATCTAGAAATGTACTGGCATGGATGGCGGATTGGCTGACTGACAGAACGCAAGAATGGAGATAAAGAGGTCTTTATCAGGATGGCAGCCAGTGGCTAGTGGAGTTCCACAGGCATCTGTGTTGGGACCATAACTATTCACATTATTCATCAGTGATCTGGACGAAGGAACTGAGGGCATTGTTGTTAAGTTTGCAGGTGACACCATAATATTTGGAGGGACAGGTAATGTCGAGAGAGCAGGGAGGCTGCAGAGGACTTGGACAGGGCAGAAGAGTAGGCAAAGAATTGGCAGATTGAGTACAATATGGGAAAGTGTGAAGTTATACACTTTGGCAGGAAGAGGCTATTTTCTGAATGGTGAAAGGCTTTGAAAATCTGAAGCACGAAGGAACTTGGCAGTCATACATCACTCCTTCTTTTAAGGTTAACATGCAGGTTCAGTTGGCAGTTGGGAAGGCAAATGCAATGTTAACGTTGTGTTTGAGAAGAACAGAAATGTACTACTGAGGCTATGTATGGCTCTAGTCAGACCACATTTGAAATATTGTGAGTAGGTTCAGGCCCCGTAACTAAGGAAGGATTTGCTGGCCTTGAAGAGGGTCCAAAAGGGGTTTGCAAGAATGATCCTGGGAATGAAGGACTTGTCATATGAGGAGTGATTGAGAATTCTTGGTCTTGACTTGATGGAGTTTAGAAAAATAAGAGGAGATCTGATTGAGAGGCCTAGATAAAGGGAACATGGAGAAAATGTTCTACTAGTAGGAGAGACTTGGGCCTAAGGACATAGCCTGAGAGTCAAGGGACAACCTTTTAGAACTGAGGTGAGGAGGAATTTCTTCAGCCACTCAGAGAGTGGTGTATTTGTGGAACTCATTGCCACAGAAGACTGAGGAAGCTAAGTCACTGAGTGTATGTAAGACAGAGATAGGTTCTTGATTAGTAAGGGGATCAAGGATTGCGGGGAGAAGGCAGGAGAATGGGATTGAGAAACATATCATCCATGATTGAATGGCAAAGCACAGTTGATGTGCCAAATGGCCTAATTCTGCTCCTTTAACTTATGGTCTAAACCTGATCCTTCTTCATATGTTTACATGCAATATACATGCTTGGACTCTGATGTGTAAAGCATTTTTGCAAAGATTTATAAAGGTTGGTAAAATAAAGAATGTATAAATTATGTTTTAAAACCAGATGGTAACCATTGTGCTGTAAGTTGGTAGTGTTTGGGTCCTACTTCTGATCCTTCATGTATTAAATGTAATTCTGAATCAGCACATTGCTGGTAAATGCAGTGTATGCATTTACACACACAGAGGGAGAATGAAGAATTTCTCGCTGGAATCTAGCCCGTGCCACGTTGTAACACTTGTACTGGTAAAGGGTTTCCCCCACAGATAAATAATCAGTATTTTAAAGGCAAACAGAGCAGCAGAGATAAACCCAGCTAGCTCTCCACAGACAGAAGGGGCAAATCAATGGGATGCCTGAGCTTTCACTGTACACTTTTAAAAAATATTGGCCAAGGCTGGAGAGCAAGTTATCCAC
This sequence comes from Chiloscyllium plagiosum, assembly GCF_004010195.1. Taxonomy (NCBI): domain Eukaryota; kingdom Metazoa; phylum Chordata; class Chondrichthyes; order Orectolobiformes; family Hemiscylliidae; genus Chiloscyllium; species Chiloscyllium plagiosum. Next base: position 45,496,829 of record NC_057716.1, read on the forward strand.
CCACAGGATGACTGTCGTTCATACTTGATATGGAGAAATCAGAAATAAAATGTTGAAAGGATGTCAAAAAAGAGAAAGTTTTGAAACCACAAAGATTTTGAAAATCAGAACAAATTTGTTGTGTGCAGTTCATATGTATGCTTATCACGTCAGTCTTGTAAATGGTGCAGCTCTGATTTAAAAAAACTGTTCGACATTTTCTTCGCTTAATGTGAAAGTCACAAATCTCTAACACGATTCTAACTTTATGACGCATGCTGCAATAGATTTTAGTTGGGTAATTTGGGACTGTCAGTTGAATTCTTTATTGCAAATGAAAGGATTTTAATAATAATGAGTGAAATGCTGTCAGTTATTGTGTTATGCAGGTACTGTGCTTGGATAAGGCTAAGAGTGAGTATAAGATTAACTGATCATAGAAAACACTTTAATACTGTTAACTCTTGGTAGCTCAACATCAAATTGTTGCATATAAACTGTATAATTAGCATGTGTAATACTTCACTATTCCAAGATTATTTTGGCTTTATTACTAGTATGAATTAATGAAACTGCCTCTCTGTTAGAATGAACACCCAGGCAAGCCCAAAGCAGGGAATAATAAGCTGTGAGTCAAAGGCGGTCTTGAGACAAAAATCTCACTTTGTTTAAACAAGGCTATTTATAATTTATAATAACAAAAGCTCAATGTGTAATTACACTTTTTGCAGACATAGCAAATCATACATTTTGTATGACTTGTGCCCATTTGCAGGCCCTAGCCCTGTACCATGTGACACAAGGGTGTTGTAAGCATTTAGGTAACTCTACTGTTCTACAATCGTGAAATATTTGTAATCTATACTAAAACTAAATAGCTCAGGATTCTTTTGAATTCTATATATATCAAATAGTTCATTGGTTTAAAAACAGTCTTGTATTATCATCAGAGTATTCTATTGTATAATGGATTTCTTTTGCAAATTATTCTGCTTTGAGTCTAAAATAAATCATTGTTTTCTGTCTCTAAAAAAATTGTCACAGCTATACAGAAAACATCCATATATAACACAGCATGGGACTAAAAAGGCTGTCTCTTGATTGCCCTCATTGGTCCCCTTATGGAACATTAAGTTCTCCTGCAGTACATTAGATCCACATCATATCTGAGTGATGGTGACTCTTGCATTTAAGGTGAAATAGAACTCAACATTTTTTTTTGCCTGTACAACTGCAAAACTCCCGAGTCTCTGTTATCATCAACTGGACCCAAGTGCCTGTTTAACTATAAAAAAGGCTTAACAGTTCCTGGAAGTGTTGCACCCACCTAGAGAAATGTGTTCAGAACACCATTACCTTCTGACCCTGCTCAAATCCCCTATTGCATTTCAGAGGTGTTAATGAGAGTAGTTGACCCTATATAGTTCATGTTTCAGCACTCCTGAGCATTTTGTTGCTCCTATGTTCTGTATCTCTCTATGTATTACTGCCACAACCATTTATTTGAATAAAAATGTTGGAGAACCACCCTTAACCCAGTTACACTGAAGAACAGCAGCATCATCAATCTGACATATGGTTAAATGGATATTCATATCAACCTGTTTGAGGTACAATTTGACAACATTCTCCTCAGTAAATTATTACAAACTACAAACCACATTACCCAGCTACAGCCTCATGTGGTCTAGTCCTACCATATGATGGTTTCAAAGTTTCACCAGATAAGTTAGCTCAAGTCAAAATGTAGCTCTAAAGAAAACACTAAGGTGTCAGACCTTGATAGTGGAGCAACTTTATCTCAGATAAAGTTTAAGTAAAGCAGAAGAAATTTTCTTGGGCAGTGATCATGAAAGTCACTCAATATTTTGTTACATTAACATCAACCTAACCGATTGTTAAGCTAAATGTTCAATGGCATTAGCATTGCTGATTCCCCAATGAACAACATTTTGGAGGTTACTATTTAACCAGAAACTGAACTGGACCAGCCAATGAATGCAGTGCCTACATGAACAGGTCAGAGACTACGAATCATGTGGCAAGAAACTCACCTCCTGTTTTAACCAAAAGTTTTTTACTATCTACAAGGCACTGGTCATGAGTGTATCCAAAAAACTCAAGAATGTTGACACCATCTAGACAAAGCAGTCAGCTTGATTGGTATCTAATCCACCATCTTCAACATTCACTCTTTTTATCACACAGTGGCAGCGGAATGGACGAGGTGCACTACAATAAACCACCAGGATCCTTCAGCAACACCTTTCATACTCTTGAACTCTGCCATTTAGAAGGACAAGGGCACCTAGTACATGGGAACCCTTCCACCTTCAAGTGCCCCTCCAAACCACACACCATCTTTGATTGTAACTATTGCTGTTTCTTCACTGACATTTGGTCAAAATCCTGGAGCTCCCCTCCTAACATCCTAACAACTACAATAGTTCAAAAAGACAGCTCGCCACTACCTTCTCAAGGGCAATTGAGATGGACAATAAATGCTGACCTAGTCAGTACCACCTATATACCGTGTATAAATAAGAAAGAGGAAGGTATACTGTCCTCTGGACCAGGAGAGGAGAAAGTGAGGGCTGCAGATGCTGGAGATCAGAGCTGAAAATGTGTTGCTGGAAAAGCGCAGCAGGTCAGGCAGCATCCAAGGAACAGGAGAATCGACGTTTCGGGCATAAGCCCTTCTTCAGGAATTCCTGAAGAAGGGCTTATGCCCGAAACATCGATTCTCCTGTTCCTTGGATGCTGCCTAGACCTGCTGCGCTTTTCCAGCAACATATTTTCAGCTCTGGACCAGGAGACACAGGTTCAAGTCCCATTTGCTCCACATGTATGTAATAGCATCTCTAAACAGATTGATTAGAATATTGTAGTAAAGGTATCGCCCATACAATCTTGCCTGCTTTGTGCAAATGATCAAGACAAGTTTTATTATCCAAATATTTAAATAAATTTACATGTTACAAATGCATTATGAATGAAGTGGCTGGTATGACCACTGTTTGATGTAGAATAACCAGTGAACACAAACTGTGTGAGGATGCTGTGAATACAAGCCTCAAACCATTTAGGTTTTCATCATACTTATTATTGCCCAAAAATCAAACACAATGCTCTATGACCAGATCGTACAAGTGGGCTGGATTTTGCATGGACTGCTTGTAAGAACAACAACTGAATGGAATCATGTCCTTTTAAAACGCGTCATGTTATAGAGTCATAGAGATGTACAGCATGGAAACAAACCCTTTGGTCAAACCCGTCCATGCCGACCAGATATTCCAACCCAATCTAGTCCCAACTGCCAGCACCAGCCCATATCCCTCCAAACCCTTCCTATTCATATACCCATCCAAATGCCTCTTAAATGTTGCAATTGTACCAGCCTCCACCACTTCCTCTGGCAGCTCATTCCATACACGTACCACCCTTGTGTGAAAATGTTGCCCCTTAGGTCTCTTTTATATCTGTCCCCTCTCACCCTAAACCTATGCCCTCTAGTTCTGGACTCCCCCAGTCCAGGGAAAAGACCTCGTCTATTTATCCTATCCATGCCCCTCATAATTTTGTATACCTCTATAAGGTCACCCCTCAGCCTCCGACGCTCCAGGGAAAACAGCCCTAGCCTGTTCAGCCTCTTCCTATAGCTCAAATCTTCCAACCTTGGCAACATCCTTGTAAATCTTTTCTGAACCCTTTCAGTTTCACAACATCTCTCTGAAAGGAAGGAGACCAGAATTGCACGCAATATTCCAACAGTGGCCTAACCAATGTCGTGTACAGCCATAACATGATGTCCCAACTCATGTAGTCAATACTCTGACCAAAAAAGGAAAGCATACCAAACGCCTTCTTCACTATCCTATCTACCTGCGATTCCACTTTCAAGGAGCTATGAACTTGCACTCTAAGGTCTCTTTGTTCAGCAACACTCCCTAGGACCTTACCACTAAGTGTATAAGTCCTGCTAAGATTTGCTTTCCCAAAATGCAGCACCTAGCAATTATCTGAATCAAACTCCATCTACCACTTCTCAGCCCATTGGCCCATTTGATCAAGATCTTGTTGCAATCTGAGGTAACTTTCTTCTCTGTCCACTACAGTTCCAACTGGTTCCCAGCACCCAGTGAGAGTGGGCAATCAATGTTATCCCATTACCATCATTTGCTGGGCAGAATCTTACCAGCCACATAGAGACAGTTTTGCAGCTGATGGCGTAGGAGGGGGAAGCTGTGTCATGGGATATCCACATTGAGGGGGCAGGTAGCCAATTAGAAGGAATTAACTAATCACCTGGGGTGAAGAATACTCAGGTCACAGAGATCTGGATGGAGGTAGATTGGCTGGCTGCTGACGCAGAATTCTGGAAATGGTTTGTTGGTGTCCACTTAGATTGTCAATATTGTCTCTCACACCACCAAAACTCGTATTTGCCACAATACTGCACTAGTGCCAACAGGCCAACTTCTGGTGAGTTTCCTCCTTCATAGTGATGGCCTGGCAGCAATAGACACACTTTAGTTAAACATTTAGAAGTCTCCAGAGGGTACCTACATTCTGTCATCTATCATGGTCTCCCATCCACATCCCATCCACTTCTTCTGATTGGACTTTCAGTCACCCAGAAACTTGGGCACTCCCACTGGTGCTCATCCCTACTTACCACTTCCAGTAAGATCACAGGAAAACATAGAAAACATAGAAAACATTTGGATCAGGAAACGGTCCTATCTCTCAATTGAAATCAAACCAATAAGATTGCACCCAGTGGGAGCCCAGGGAAAAACAATTTGCAATCATTGGCACTCAGTGAGTGCACTGTTAGTGACTCGTCTGCATCTAGCTTTTACCAACAAGTTGGTGCCTCGACAGCATAGCAGTTATATTACTTTTATTGTGTTATGTGGACGTACTGCCAAATATTCATATATTCAAATTGTCTGTTTTCTTACTATGATTGTTCCTAATGAAGTGTTTTACCAATATTTTAACATGGGAATCTGTCCAATATAACTTTTCCCAACACAAAAGTATAACAAACACACTTTGTCTAAGGAATCGTATTTCCCCCTTTGGATATCTTGCATGGAGCTGTGTGGCTGAATGAGTTGGGTGCAACTATTGTGCAATTTTAAAGCCAGATGGCGTGTTAAAGCACTTTAAAAGCAAAGGCCCTAAGCTCTGTATCAAATTCCTCCTTTAGAATTCCTGTTGAGGCTAATGATTAAAACAGCTGCATAGGAATGCTGCCTATTTTGTCAATGAATCACGGATGTTTCCTTAGGAGGCAATACGTTTATATTTCAGTATACTAGGCCCAAGGTCTGATCAGATATGAATATCCAGATTCCACACAATTGGAAATGGCAACAAAATGTAGCAGGGACCACGTTCATTTCTAACAATGGAATCACAGCTTCATTGTTTCCAGACATCTTTTGATGTGTTGATATTTGACTATAAGCTGCAAAGTATACAGATAAAAGCAATAAATAAACCAATGGCACGTGACACAAGGAAATCCATGGCCACCATGTTAGCTCGGAACTACTAGCATTAGTAGACAGGCAATTTATCTGTCTTTTTGGTCTGGGAATGAGGTCAAGAGATTTGCAGCTCTTGCTGTATGTGTTGTGTGCTGGAGGAGTTGCCTTTTCACATGAAGTCTCCCTGGGTGATAAATCACAGAAAGCAGCAGGATTGATTGTGCAATCTATACTCATATGATTCTTTCACACCATATTCTGAATCTAACGATTGTAAAACAATTAGGCAATTAAAAAGATCCTTGTCAAAGGTACAATAAAATCTTTGCCGCAATCAACAGCAATAAACAGGCAAAATTGCAAATTCCTGTGGGTACAGTCAGGTAAAGCAAAGGTAATAAATATGGGCTGCAGTATGGCATCATAAGTGTAATCTAGAGGAGCTATTAACAGCGTGGAAATTGCATTAACATTTTCATGGTTGTGTGCAAATAGCTGAATTTTTTTCACGACACAGCTTTAAAAAGGTAATTGCAAGCTTTTCTGTGAAACAGTGAGTCAAGATCTGATGCAGTATTCAACCACAGAGAACAAAAGGTTGCAGGCTTCAATTTCACCTTCATTCTCAGTGTTGGCTCAGTTACTTTGATCTCAAGTGTGGTGGTAATTGAGCTATTTAAAATCTGCCCACTTTCCCTGCATAAAGAATGGCAAAATTCAAACACACTTCCTGTTCCTAATTCCCTGTGGCAAACCTGCGTTCATGTTTGGAAATTGGGGAAGTACACCACTGAGACTGGTTGCTGAACTGCCAGGTTGAACAGCCTCATTTAGAATCACTCAGGTGAGCACCTCTTCCAAGTATTAATGTCACTCACCACCAATGGAAGATCAGCCCCTGTGTACTATCAGGACTATTCCCCACCAGTACCAACTCTGGATGTTAGGAGGACAGGGAAGAATGGAAACAACCTTGTTTTGCATCTTGATACTGTCCAAATGTGGACAAGGGCACCACACCAGCAAGTACGTATGAACCAGGTCAGACTGAGGTGTGATTGGGGGGGCACTTTGTGGCCAGCAACCCTAATTCTATTAGTTTTAAAATAGTGATGGAAAAAGATAGACCAGATCTAAAAGTTGAAGTTCTAAATTGGAGAAAGGCCAATTTTGATGGTATTAGGCAAAAACTTTCAAAAGCTGTCTGGGCGCAGATGTTCGCAGGTAAAGGGACAGCTGGAAAATGGGAAGCCTTCAGAAATGAGATAATGAGAGTCCAGATAAAGTATATTCCTGTTAGGGTGAAAGGGAAGGCTGGTAGGTATAGGGAATGTTGGATGACTAAAGAAATTGAGATTTTGGCTAAGAAAATAAAGGAAGCATATGTCAGGTATAAACAGAATAAATCGAGTGAATCCTTAGTAGTAGAAGTATAGTTCAGAGAGAAATCAGGAGGACAAAAAGGAGACACGAGATAGCTTTGGCAAATAGAATTGAGGAGAATCGAAAGCGTTTTTAGATATACATTAAGGACAAAAGGACGATGGAGAGAATAGGGCCCCTCAAAGATCAACAAGGTGGCCTTTGTGTGGAGCCGCAGGAGATGGGGGAGATACTAAACGAATATTTTACATCGGTATTTACTGTGGAAAAGGACATGGAAGATGTAGTATGTAGGGAAATAGATGGTGACATCTTGAAAAATGTCAACATTACAGAGGAGGAAGTGCTGGATGTCTTGAAATGCATAAAAGTGGATAAATCCCCAAGACCTGGTCAGGTGTACCCTAGAACTCTGTGGGAAGCTAGGGAATTGACTGCTGGGCCTCTTGCTGAGATATTTATGGATAACATGGGTAGTCACAAGTAAGGTGCCAAAGACTGGAAATTGGCTAACGTGGTGCCACTGTTTAAGAAAGGTGGTAAGGACAAGCCAGGGAACTATACACCAGTGAGCCTGACATCAGTGGTGGGCAATTTGTTGGAGGGAATCCTGAGGGACAGGATCTATGCATCTTTGGAAAGGCAGGGACTGATTAGTGATAGTCAACATGGCTTTATGCGTGGGAAATCATGTCTCACAAACTTGATTGAGTTTTTTGAAGAAGTAACAAAGAGGATTGAAGGCAGAGTGGTAGATGTGGACTTAAGTAAGGCATTCGACAAGGTTCCCCATGGGAGATTGGTTAGCAAGGTTAGATTTCACGGAATACAGGGAGAACTAGCCTTCTGGATACAGAACTGGCTCAAAGGTAGATGACAGAGGGTGGTGGTCGTGGAGGGTTGCTTTTCAGTCTGGAGGCCTGTGACCAGTGGAGTACCACAAAGATTGGTGCTGGGTCCACTACTTTTTGATCATTTATATAAATGGTTTGGATGTGAGCATAAGAGGTATAGTTAGTAAGTTTGCAGATTACACCAAAATTGGAGACGTAGTGGACAGCGAAGAAGGTTACATCAGATTACAATGGGGCCAATGGGCTGAAGTGGAAGATGGAGTTTAATTTAAATAATTGTGAGGTGTTGCATTTTGTGAGGTGTTGCATTTTAGTAGGATTTGTAGATTTAACGGTAAAGTCCTAGAGAGTGTGGCTGAACAAAGAGAGCTTGGAGTGCGGGTTCATAATTTCTTGAAAGTGGAGTCGCAGGTAGATAGGATAGTGAAGGTGGCGTTTGGTATGCTTTCCTTCATTGGTCTTTATGAGTATTGAGTACAGGTGTTGGGAGGTCATGTTGTGGCTGTACATGACATTGGTTAGGCCACAGTTGAAATAATGTGCGCAATTCTGGTCTCCTTCCTATTGGAAAGATGTTGTGAAACTTGAAAGGGTTCAGAAAAGATTTACAAGGATGTTGCTAGGATTGAAGAATTTGAGCTATAGGGAGAGGTTGAATAGACTAGGGCTGTTTTCCCTGGAGCATTGGAGGCTAAGGGGTGACCTTATAGGGGTTTATTAACTCTTGAGGGGCGTGGTTAGGATAAATAGACAAACTCTTTTCCCTGAGGTGGGGGAGTCCAGAACTAGAGGGCATAGGTGTAGGGTGAGAGGGAAAGATATAAAAGAGACCTGAGGGGCAACTTGTTCATGCAGAGGGTGGTACGTGTATGGAATGAGCTGCTAGAGGAAGTGGTGGAGGCTAGTACAATTGCAACATTTTGAAAGGCATCTGGATGGGTATATGAATAGGAAGGGTTTGGAGGAATACGGGCCAGGTGCTAGCAGGTGGGACTAGATTGGGTTGGGATAGCTGGTCAGCGTGGATGGGTTGGACCGAAGGGTCTGTATCCATGCTGTACATCTCTATGACTCTGTGACTCTATAATAGCACATCATTTAATGAGTAATACATTTTTATTAGTTAAAGCTAACAAGTGCAACAACTCAACTCAAAAAATAACAAGAGTTGTTTGCCACTAACAAAAACTCTACATGGATCTGCATCTCACTGACACAACCCCTTCATGTGACTGCCTAGGTGAGGGATCAGGCCTGGCAACATTGATTAGTCTTTTTGCAAACCTTCCCTTATCCTCTTCTCCTACGCATCTGATCCAAAGGTGCTCGATGAATCTAAATGAGATATCTATCACTGGCCCTCCTGGCACAACCTCGGCTACTCATTCAGCACGTGATGGAATTAATGACATTTATTTCTTCACAACCGATGAAGTGAGTCAAGAACTCCTGTCCCTCAGCAGTCTATGCTGTGTGATCATACAGTTGGTGGGAGAACTGCACTTTAGCTACTTGGTGTCAGAAATGTGTAACTGGTGACTTGCCTTGGACCTATCTGATTGTTTGCCAGTCACATTTTAACATCCCCACTGCATCAATTCCAACATGTGCTGATGTTTTTAGCAGGACTGCATTAGTAAAGTGGTGAAAATTCCTGTGGCCCTCCACACCATGCCATGTATGACATGTGGGGGAAGCTTGGCAGCCACCTATGACATTGGAGCTGGCATTTAACAGGGCATTTGGCCGATACCCTCCCAGTGACTACTGGAAGTGTTTGTTGAGGATACTGGGCAAACAAAGGACTTAGAACCAAGGGTGACTTGTATGCAATAGACCAGAAAACTATTGCCTTTTGGAGAGGTTACATAAAAAGGTATTAAGATCATTGCCATTTTGCAAAGTTCTGATGCCTCACTTTCAAAAATTGTCTTTGGTTCTCCTATTTATTTTGTCTCAGGTAACCTTGCTTAAGTCACTACACATTGCATTATTACTTTGAATACATCAAGCTTGCTACCTTTATACAAGAGTAAAATAAATTGCCGAAAGAAGATGCATTTGAATATATATTATGGTTTGGTACTTTAGGGATAATAGCATTTAGGGCCGAATCTTACAGTTGTTTGCTTAAATACAAGTTTGTTTGAGTGATTGTTGGCACAAGGCAGAGTGTGTTTTCTCACTGTGTCTGACTAAACTCACCATATTCACTGAGGAGTTGTGAATTATGTTGAACATTGGGCAATTGTCAACAAATATCTGAACTTATGAGGGAAAATTATTGCTGAAGATGATTGAATTCATTGATATATTTGGTTCCATGTCTTTGCAAATACTTTGTGCGAAGACTTGGGCTTCTTCCAGTGCATGTACCGAACACAAAATGAGACAAAATACAACTATTATACAGCAGAATTGGATTTTGAATTCTTGACATCCCTGGAAGACAGAAACACAAGTTGAATAGATTGCCCCACTGGTCCATTTAGTTACTAACAATTTTTTTGAGATTCATCACATCGTTTGATAATTTTATTGCATCTCAGTTTTGAATTTGCTTGTCATGCTCATCATAATGAACAGGTGAATGAAAACAATAGACAGAAGCTGCCATATCTCTCATCAGCCACGAAGAAACCTGTATTTGAAGACCTCATTCAGAACCACTAACAAAAACACATTGAATTATGTTGGTCATGAAACCAACTTGAGTGAACACTAGTTCACACGTCATTCAGGCCTTAGGAGTTGGAACTGGATCAGACCCAGATAAGGTTGACAAGTCTCAGATTGAAACAGCTAGCCAGAATTCTTCAGAATCTCATTAATCAATTTCTAATTGATAAGACAAGAATTTGTGCATCTAAAATAGTTCAAAGTCATCTGCAATTCCAACAATTAATTAAATCACAAAGAAAATAACATTCTTTCAAAGTGTTCTTCCATTTGTTTAGCTTCAATTCGAAGTATGCTGGAGTGTCAAATCTGGTAAGTATTTGCTTGAACCTGTTTCATACTGACACCCAGCTAACATCAATTTCTTTCAGATAGCTGTCAATAAACTTATTTCATATTGTTGCAATCTTTGGTATAGCTATTAAATAAATAGAAAGATAAATACAGGATTTCTTATAAATTGAAATGGAACAAATCCTGGATTCCTGAAAAAAATAGGTTCCCCAAATAATCTTTTATAGGCAATGTTGCATTCATCTTGGAGGTTTATAGATGATTGTCGAACCATAAATCACCAAAGTTATAACATAGTAGGATACATGCACTCATACTGCAGCTATCTTTTCAACAGGAGCTCTTTCCACCAGTCACATTTCTTTTCTGTTCCTTCTTGCATTATTTTATATTCTTCGTTTCTAGACGTATTTTTCTTCTACATGCTGCCTCGTGGTAACATTATACTAAAACAGAAGTCAGATGTTGACTGATGCCATTGAGCTTTACCTGAGCACCATCTCACTCAATCCCTCCACAGTTTCTGATTTGTCACACTGCTTGTCTGACATCCAGCTGTGGATAAGCAAAAGTGGTCTCTAAGTAAATATTTAGAAGACCAAAGACATTATCTTCAGTAACCGTAAGATAATAAGACATGAAAGCAGAACTTGGCCATTCAGCCCATTGAATCTGCTCCACCTTTCAATGAGATTATGGCTGATCTGATAATCCTCAACTCCACTTTCTTGCTTTTCCTCATAACTATAAATTCTGTTATTAGTTAAAAATCTATTTATCCATACTTTGGTTGTTCTAGATGCACATTCCATTACATTTCCTGGCCACTGTTTGAAATGAATCAGACTGTTTGTTATTTAATCCTAACATGAGTACATACCTGCTCTATCACCCAGATCACTGACTTCGTTCTTTGTAACATTACCCATTTCCAACCCTGCCTCAATTTGTCTTCTACTGTAACTCTCATCAGTAATTTATTACTACATGTACTCAAGTGTTCTCCTGGTCAAACTCCCATCCTCTACCCTTCATAATCCTAAGCTAATTTATGATCCTGTGAAGGCACATTAACTAGCATCAAGGCCATTTCACCCCAAATCCTTTGCTCCCCTACCGGCATTTCGGCATTACTCTCCTGTATCTTTATAATTACAGAGGAACCTCGATTATCCGAACGAAATGGGCAGGCATTATTTCATTTGGATAACTGATTATTCAGTTAATTGATTTCCTCTGGGGCTCAGAGTTTTTTGTGAAGTCTGCTCCCCGTTCAGGACATTTGACAAAAACACACTGCGCATGAGACCCCGCCCCCCGCCCTCCCCCAACCCCGTCCAACATTGAAGTGTGGAAACAAGCCATTTGACCCAATAAGTCCACACTGACCCTTCCATGAGTAACCCACCCAGACTCATTTCCCTCTGACTAATGCGCCTGTGATACTATGAGCAATTTAGCATGGCCAATTCACCTGACCTACACATCTTTGGATTGTGGGAGGAAACCAGAGCACCCGAAGGAAACCCACGCAGACACGGGGCAAGCTCCACACAGATAATCGCTGGAATCAAACCCGGGTCCCTGGTGGTGTGAGGCTGCAGTGCTAACCACTGAGCCACCATGCCACCCTTTATATATATATATATATATATATAGATATATTTATACACTTACTTTACTGACCTCTTGAATATCCCCAATTTTAATCATTCGCACTACTGGCCATCATACCTTCAACTGCCAAGTGGCTTAGCTCCTGGATTCTCTTCCTTAACCTTCCACCTATCTCTTCTTTTTGACTGAAGTTCAGGTTATTTGTCCTAATATCTCCTTGTGCAATTTGATGTCAAATTTGTTTGAAAACAATTCTCTAAAGCATTTTAAGATCTCTATTATTTTATAGACACTATGTAACTTAAGTCTGTATGTTGTTGCTTTTCAAATATCTATATTTATTTTTAACTAATGTTATTGGCTCTTTGGTCATTAATAATTCTATGTTTTAATCACTTTCGATATTAAATTATTCTTCCAATCTTCCCCATCACTCCTCTGGTGATAATCCTTGGTGATGCTCTCTAATTAGTATTTCACCATGCAGTATTTAAGATCTAAATCTTGCAGAACTTTAAAAACATCTTTTAAATCTCCTTTTTAACATTTTTGTTTCAGTTTTTAAAAATCCCTAATATGTTCACATTCTTGAACAATTAATAATACTCGTTTCCATGTACCTTTATTGTATCCTTTCTATGACTTTAATAAGTCTCAAAAAATGGGATTTGCAGAATTATGTATGATACCCTGATACAATGTATTTCATAAATTCAACTTGACTCCCTTGCTCTTATATTTAATGAATGAAACCCAGAATTTCAGCTATTTTTGTAATTTCAGCTATTTTATGAGCATCTTTTCTTGCATTTCAACCTTGAAAGTTTATGGATGCAAAATGCTTGATTTTTATTTCTTCACACAATTCAAATTCTTTTCGTTTCAGACATATTTTTCCCACTGATCTTTTCTCTGATATGTACAAATATTTCTGCACATTGAATGGCACTTGTCATGTATCTGCTCACATCACTGCCTTGTCTGTATTGTTTTGGAATAATTTCTATCCTCACAATTTATCATGCCACTAATTTTCTGTCATCAGCAAACTTCAATATCATCTGTCTTGTACCTATGTTCAACACTTATATGTCTAAATAGAAAGCAAAAGAGTTCCAGCATTGGTTCCTGAGAAAAACCTCATTTCACTGATCTCAAAAGGCAACTCATTTGTCTTTTTCTTTGTTTTCTGTTGCATAACTATTTCAGTGTCAATGTGGCTATTTTACTTTTAATATCCTGTGATTTCATCAAAAAGATATTTGGCAAAAGAAAGAATATTAAGAATACATGACAGGTAGCAAGCCTTAGCCCAAGTATAATTTTCTGTTATTGTTGTTGAAGGTTTAATTTTGTGCCGTTAATGTTTAAAAGCATTTAGTTGTCATTAATTTAGGAACTATTCACTGGGCAGAGTGTTGTGTGAGATTCCACATCATAATTGGTAATAGAATTGACTAAAGGGGCAAAGACCCTCAATGATACATGAGTATGAAGTTTTTGAACAATTTGCTTGTCAAGAAAACCACCCAGTTGGACTTAAATAATGGCAATTGTATATGTAAAGTTAAGTCAGGATTCTTATTTGTTTGTTGATTGTTAGTTTGGTTTCTGAAATATATATTGTCCAAGGATCATATTTACTGTTAATCTCATTCATTCAGTTTGCACAACTTGCAATCCATCTAATTGTTTTTCTTTAGATTTATAAAAACAAGCTGACATTTTCAAACTTGCCATAGGGATCACATTCATACAGTAAATGAGCAGCCATTGAAATTTATTGTGTGGTGCCATAAGAAACTGGAGCAATTAAGTCTTCAGCACATTATGGGATTAAAAAAATGGTGTTTTAATTTGATGAAAAATGTAACTGTAATCAAGTCAGTAACCATATTCTTGTTTGAATTCATAAATTGCACTGTTGATATTGCATCCACTGTTGTTGATTGCTGTTTATCATAAACACATAAATCGTTGGTGTGTTTAGTGCTTGCTGGCTGATAATTATCAGCTCTCACCAATGTTCTGACTCGTGTCTCTTAAATCCTTACTGTGATAGCAAACAGGACAGGTCTCAGCTGCTGGTTAATTTCTTTTAAATCAAGCAAAGATAATCTGGCTAGTTTGAGATTTTAACAATCATCAACCCTCCAGATATTCAGTGTCTGAATCTACACAGCTGCAGTACAAAAGTGATTATTAGGAGGCTTTGTCCCATGCCCCTATTAAAGGAGGCAAATCACAAAACCACATCCAACTGTCCAACTGAACAACCCCTACATTTTACAATTAGAATAATTTACACACTGCTTTAATCATTATGATTATATTAAGATAGGATCAATCGTGGTGGTAATCTGATTTTGTTACATGTTAATGCAAACTTTATTAAGCTCTCTTCCAGGACACACAACAGCATACACTTTAGTGGAAATCATTCAGGACCCAAATATCATAAAATTAACTATGGAATATTGATACTTGTTGAAAATGTTCTTATATTCATTTTTGTACATTTTGGAATTAATGTAATAATTACTTCTAAATACTCATTGAAGAAATTGACCAGTGTCAAATTAAACATTTATTTGGAGTCCCCATGTGCTACTGGAAAATAGCATTGCTTCCAAAAGCTTAAATTGGTGGCTTGGAGTCCCATTTTGGATGCAAATTCAATTCAAAAGTCTGAATAGTCTGATTTAGTTTATTTGTTTTACATTAATATTACTAAAAAGGTACAAACTAGTGCTATAATTGGCTAATCGAAAGGAAAACATAGGTTTTGTTTTCATCTATTCCCAGTGGACTGCATTGCCCATTAAAATAAAACAAATGATACCCTGTGACATCACGTCTTGACCTAATCCCTGTAGCAGATTTTCTGAAGGAGTGAATGTTGACAATCCCAATCCTTTTTAAAAGGCTGTATCTCAAGTGCATCTCAAGTGTTCTTTACGCAGATGAAAAGCCTCTTGCTACAATTTTCTCCCAGAGGACATGTGTGCATTTCCTGCTTTAAGTGTGAAGTGCCAACAATCATTTGGACTGTCTCTTCATTATCAGCTGACAAGTGATACTCACAAAGTTGGGTGAAATCACTCCTTCACTAATATTGCAAATTCTTTACATTTTATTGTATTTTACATAAAAATTTGCTTTTGCCATTAGAGTACTTTGACTGAATATGATACACACTCTAAGTAAAATAAATGCAGATATTGTAAATCTCAAAAATCAATTCAGAGTAATTTACAATAAGAAAGATTGCACTTCTGGTTAATGCAAAACAGGAAAGAAAAATATTTTATCTAGATTTGGAACATTTACATCAAAAAACACATTCAATAACTTTATAAGTGAAGCAATTGCTTTATTTATTAAATAAGAGTTTTGATCATCACTGTTGTGGTTCTGTTCGCCGAGCTGGAAGTTTTTGTTGCAAACATTTCGTCCCCTGGCTAGGCGACATCATCAGTGCTTGGGAGCCTCCTGCGAAGCGCTTCTTTGATGTTTCCTCCGGTGTTTATAGTGGTCTGTCCCTGCCGCTTCGCAGGAGGCTCCCAAGCACTGATGATCTCGCCTAGCCAGGGGACGAAACGTTTGCAACAAAAACTTCCAGCTCAGCGAACAGAACCACAACAACGAGCACCCAAGCTACAAATCTTCGCACAAACTTTAAATGAAGCTTAATTTATTAATCCCATCTTGTCCCTGCCTGTCAGGAGGCTCCCAAGCACTGATGATGTCGCCTAGCCAGGGGATGAAACGTTTGCAACAAAAACTTACAGCTCGGCGAACAGAACCACAACAACGAGCACCCGAGCTACAAATCTTCGCACAAACTTTGATCATCACTTTTTTCATGTCCAATTCAAACCACTTGAATTTTAGTTGTGAACTGCTATGAATTTCGTAAAGTTGATGCAATAAATATAGGCTACTGTCCAGATATTTGTTGCTATTTTAGAGTGGGAGGTAAAACAGAAAATAATTTTTATTTGCCTTATTTGAATTTACAATAATCGATCAGAAGACCGTAAGACCATAAGAAATAGGAGTGGAAGTAAGGCCATTCAATCATGTCAAGAAATTCTGTCAGTAGTATATTTTCTCTTAATTATTAAATTCAATCACATTATTAATTTAAAGAAAGGCTTTATCCAAGATTGATACCTCTCAATCCTTGAATTGAATGATAGAACCAATTCAGAAGTGACCATTTGGCCTTTCCTAAATAGGCTAACTCTATGCCACACCACTGTTCTTTCCCCATTGTCCCTTTTCTTCTGTTTTCAAAGCACTATTCAGTTTTTGATCTAAACAAAAATTGTTTATGGAGAATGTTTTCAATCAGCTTCATTCTGAACATTATCTACTTCACTGAAAGTCATTTTCATAACGGTTTAAAGGAAATGTGAGCATCATAAACACTAAATCGTTCTTAGGTCTATTCTGCCATTCACAATTCCAAACGCTCAGATGACTGACTTTTCCTTGCCTGAGAGAACCTGGCTATTTGTTTAATAGCAATAGCATTTCACTAATCCTCTGAGAGAGTCACATTTTTTGATGAGAACAAAACACTTGATTATCTTAAGCCTAGTGATTTATTTCTGTTTTGAATTGCATTTTTCCACAATTGCAAGTAAATACAAAGCCACTTGAGCAAAGGCCTACGATTCTAGATGGCTGACAATGGACATTCTTTAATGTTATTTTAAGATAATATTCATTGATGAATATTTTATTGAATGTTCAATTGGTTATTCTGATGTTTCATATCTTCTATGATAATTTATGTTACTTTTCACTGCACATGACTCTACTTAACAATTTCTTCTTAAATTAAACTCATCATTGCACACTGTTCCTAAAATATCCCAAAAGAGTTCTGAGGAAGGGTCACTGAACCCAAAACGTCAACTTTGTAAAGTTCATCCAGCATTATCAATTAAAACTGGCTTTATGTTAGCAGACAGAACATGATGGTGGAGGATTATTGTTTTGGATTGGAAGCCTGTGACTAGCAGTGTACTGGGTTCATTTTTATTTGACATTTATATGAATGATTTGGATGAGAATACAGGAGACAGGGTTAGTGAGTTTGCAGATGACATCAAAATTGGTGGTTTTGTACACAGGGAAGAAGGTTATCAAAAATTACAAAGAGATCCTGATCAATTGGTCAATGGGCTGAGGAGCGGCAGATGGAGTTTAATTTTGATAAATGTGAGGTATTGCAATTTGATAATACAAACAAGGACAGGATTTATACAATTAATGACAGGGTCCTGGGTTGTGTTGTAGAAAAGAGAGTCCTAGAGATTAAGGTATATAATTTTTTGAAATTTGCATCGCAGGTAGACAGAATGGTTAAGAAGGTATTTAACATGCTTGCCTTCATTGCTCAGACTTTTGAGTATAGGAGTTGGAATGTCCTGTTGAAATTGTAAAGCATGTTGGTGAGGCCTCTTCTGGAGTACTGTGGGAAGTTCCTGGTCGCTCTGTTACAGGAAGAATATTATTAAACTGGAGAGAGTTCAGAAAGGTTTTACCAGGGACCTTTATCACTGGAGCATCAAAGGTTGAGTGGTGACCTTTTTGAGGTTTATGAAATCATGAGGTGCATAGATAAGGTAAATGACAAGGGTCTTTTCCCGATTATAGTGGAGTTCAAAACTAGGGGACATATTTTTAAGGTGAGAGGAGAAAGATTTAAAAAGGATATAAGATGCAATTTTTTTACATACAGTGTTTCATGTGTGGAATGAACTGCCAAAGAAAGTGATGGATACAGGTGAAGTTATAATGTTTAAGACATTTAGAAAAGTTCATGAATAGGAAAGTTTTGGAGGAATATGGGCCAAATGCAGGCAGGTGGGATTAGTTCAGTTTGTGAATATGGTCAGCATGGACTGATTGGACAGAAGGGTCTGTTTCCATGCTATATGAATCTATGACTCTAATATCAAATTTCAAGCTAACTGAAAAGTTAAAAAGACAGCATTGATACACACAGGAGCTTAAATTTGTTAGTGCCTTAAAGCAGTCCTGATGCAAGATCAGTTCACAACGTGGAAGCTTGGGGATCGATTTGAGTTTCATCTTCACTTTTTTGGCATATGTGGGTAGGTAGGGTACAATCAATCCTCATATCAAAACACAATGTTTGGGTCCTAACCAATGTTGAGTGGTGCTGAGTCCCATAGGCAGAGCTAGACAGGTAAACACCTCACAGTGCTGATCAGAAGGGGTGCTGCAAAACCTTACATTCATTTATGAATCTGGGTCTGGAATAGGAGACGAAAGCTCATCTCTGCTTAAAAGAAAATCCTTGACTGATTTTGCAGAGGCCCATAGGTAAATCCAGGAATGTGGGAAGTGATGTGGGGGTTGGAGGAAGGGGGACCATAGTAGATGCCACAGTTCAAAGGGCAATCCAGCTTGCAGTTCTTTATGTAGGCAGACGATACATACCTGCCCATTCCGACTCATCCAAAAATGAAACTTTGCGAAGTTTTGATACTTTTTGTTGAGAAGTCTCTAACAGTTCCTTTAAGCAGAGCTAGGCAGCTAAACATCTCACAATGCTGATCAGAAGGGGTGCTGGAAAAACCTTAATTTGACTTATGAATCTGTGTCTGGAAAAGGTGACAAAAGCTCATTTCTGCCAAAACAAAAGCCTCGACTGATTTTGCAGAAGCCCACATTTGTTACTACTGTGCTCATTTGATGCACTAAATGATAGCAGTAATGTTGAATTTGGGCACCAGTATATCTTCGCTTTACTTAGGAGATTTATTATAAATCAAAGTGACAAAGATCTGGATTGAAAAAAAAATGCAGAGTCATTAGGGTACTTCTGCCCAGGCTGTACAATTGCAGTTAAAGTAGATCAGTATTAATTTCCTGTTATCACAAATTACTATAAACAGTTAGAACAAATTAATTTCTCCACAAATGTAGACATCCTATATAATTTCACATTGTTGTCAAGATAATAAATTTAATTAACATTGTTTAAAATTTGAGTAAATTTTGTGAGATAAACAGGTGGAATCATGATAGTTCTTCTGCAGCCGGGAGGTTCCAGTTGTAGATCATTGTTGGGCTCTGAAAAAATCCAATTCTAGCATTCTGTGAGAATGTAATTTTCAGCATATACTCAGTTCCAAGTCTGCTACATATAACAGTTTCAAAATGTTAGCAACATTCAATTCTGTCCAGCAGTAGGAGTGGGATTTACCGTTTAGTTTGGATAGTTCACTTGCTTCATTTGGGGGTCACTGATGAGGAGTTCAAAGGTGACATGCCTTTGGAAAAAAACCATGAGATGGGGAAAGGAAACAGAGACAGAAGCAGACATCATGTTCAGAAGGCTGCAGTTTGATGTCCAGCTGGGAAGTTAACTGAATTACATAGATTTTATGTTGGAGACTCAGAGAGAAACCAAGAGCAGTTAGAATGCTTTATGCTTTTGGAACTCAAGGAAAGACTGTAGGAATTTGAAGGTATGTACATCTGGGGTTTAAGGCTCAGGAAACTCCTGGGGAGCAGATGGAGGGGAAGGTCACAGGTGATGTGTGAGGAGTAGCCAAGAGGAGCTCAGTTGCAGCCTGAGAGCATTACTATTTGAGTGCAACTGAGAGAATGATGGTTGAAAAACTCACAAACAATTTTTGCGCGATGTAACTGAGCAAGGTTGAAACCCAAGAAAAACACAGCGGTCCAACTGGCTCAATGAAGCTAGATGTTGATGAAAAGGTGGAACTTTGCATGTGAATGAGTGCTGGAGTACAGTTTTGGAGTGCAGGGGAGCATAGACCCAGCAACAGAGAGTAACCTACTACAATGGAGCAATCATCAAGGTTGTCCATGATGGAGTGGTTCTTGAGAGAAGGTTTCATGGCCAGATCAGCAGAAGTAAAGAATTGTAATCCCTTGTGAAATTTTACGATGACCCATCATGTCATGATGTCTAGGGGTGTGGAGGGGTGGCATTACTGAGAAATCAGCAGTATCTATCTTCATTACATTTGCTTTTTGACATGCATTGTAGATGTTTGATTGGGGTCTTATCTCTTAATCTGTTATGAGATTAGAGATGTTATCATATATCTCTGTAGCAGGTCAGGCTTGAACCTGGGCCTGCTGGTAGATCACAGTCTATTTCCTGCATTTACCGCATGTTAATCCCAAAGTTTAGAAATAAGTTGTATATGTATTGTAGATTGTATTACTGCTCTAATTTTATTTAGGGTTAATCATTCATTCAAAACTATGGAATCTTGTGGCTTCATTCTTTTAGTAAATCTCCTGGATCTCACGATTCATCTATTTTAAAATAAGGGGTTTACTTGTCCAGAGCCATATATTTTGTGGAGAAAGTGAGGTCTGCAGATGCTGGAGATCAAAGTTGAAACTTTATTGCTGGAACAGCACAGCAGGTCAGGCAGCATCCAGGGAACAGGAGATTCGACGTTTCGGGCACAGGCCCTTCTTCAGGAATGAGCAGAGAGTGTTCAGCAGGAGAAGATAAAAGGTAGGGAGGAGGGACTTGGAGGAGGGGGCGTTGGAAATGTATTTTGTGGTCAGGACTAGGATTGTAACAGCAGCCAGTATTCAGATTACCTGTGGCAATCTAATTAAATGGTTCAGCAGTTGTGTATAACCATGTACGAAATAATAACCATATTTCAAGAGTTAATTTAATGTTTCAGATTAGCGCAACTGAAATGCTTTTTCCCTTTGACATGTCGAGAACAGTCAGGTTTTTAATTACTGTAAATATTTTCCTTGTACTGATCTTGCTTGTTAATCTGCTTTGCATTCAATAGAGCTATCTATGCAGTAGTCTGTTTAGCTCTCTACTCAGCTGCCTGAGAAAATCACGCGTGGCATTGCAAGGCTGTGGCAAGTGTTCTCAGCTCAACCCCTGGGGTTTTACATATGCCTAGGTTTCAGGACAGGCCTGGATAACTGGGGTCTGAAGCTCTAAGGAGCCCACTGGGTGGGGGTGTGGGTGGGACTGTAGTGCTCGAACTCGGGGATCCAGGACTGCTCCAAGGTTCTGGGTCAGGAGTAGCACCAGGTCCTCAGATTTCTGTCCCTATCCATAATATACCTAAGTTTGGCAGGCAAAGGCACTCTCTGATTCCTCAAGGTGTGGGACATGATGTTCTCTTCACTGGAGGTTGCAAGAGAGATAGTGACAGGGGAAATAATGTGATGAGTAGGTCATGGTGGGAAATTCATCCCTCCTTGCTATCTCAGTGATTAAGTGCTGGGCATGATGATACATGCTGAAAATGTGTTGCTGGAAAAGCGCAGCAGGTCAGGCAGCATCCAAGGAACAGGAGGCTTATGCCCGAAACGTCGATTTTCCTGTTCCTTGGATGCTGCCTGACCTGCTGCGCTTTTCCAGCAACACATTTTCAGCTCTGATCTCCAGCATCTGTAGTCCTCACTTTCTCCTCCATGATGATACATGGGCAATTTTCTTGACTTGCCTTAAGTGGTCAATTAATGACCAATGAGGGACCCCAGTCTGCTATTTTCCTGATCATCTACCTCCCCACAGTGCAAGGAAAGTGACTAGTTTCCCAACTGGGAGAATCTGTCTGGTGTGTTGGCAGAGGCCTCCAATTGCTTCAATCTGGGGGCAGATAAGGGAGTGGCTTTGAATTCCATCAGCCTGCTCTTGCTTCCAACCCCTCTCTCCTGCTGAGACTGCCCCCCCCCCCCCCCTCCCAATTCCCCGAGAAGCCTCTGGCACTCAGGTCGCCAACATTGAGGCCTATTGAGAGTGAGATACTTGCCCTGTCTTACTGAGCTGATTGGTGGGCAATGGAGTTAGTTATTTCACCAGTGTCTGGGATATCTAGAATATCAGGACAAAGTGTCAGCATCAATTTGATGAGATGAGGAAACATTACTATATTCAGGCTTGTGACGTTTCGAAGATCTCTACCCCAAGAGTTATGGGTGTTCAATCATTGAGTATATTTAAGGCTGAAATGGACAGATATTTGGCCTTTCAGGAAATCAAAGGGTATGGAGAACTGGTGGGAGAATGGACTAGAGTTAGATGATTAGCCATGATTGTATGAATGCCTGATGGGCCATAATGTCTTCTGCTGCTTCTATTTCTCATATTTTTGTGCTAATTATGCATTCGCTTGGTACACATTGTGGAAGAATGTTTAGCAGCTAAAACACTATTTTGCCTTTATGTTTAATTACCCAGGTTAAATAAAAATGTATTCATAGACTTGCACTAAAGTACAAATAGGATCAAAAGTACTGAATGACCAAAATTCTTTTGGGAGTTACTATCCATTTTCTCAGTCTCAAAATAGATCAGATTTAAAACTACTGAGTGTTAGAGCAACAGTGCAGGGCATGGGTCAAAGGTTTGAAGGCACGAGTGATGTGATGCTCTGATTGCCTTGAGGAGGTTTTGTCAGTTTCCAGCCAGCCTTTCACCCGAAGAGGAAGGGAAAACTCAAGAGAATGGCAAAACAGAAGAAAAGTTCTTTACTCTTTAAACTGCTGCTGTTCATGCCTTGTTGTAAGTCGGCTACATTGTGGAATTTCACGACAGTTGAATATTTGTATTAGCGATAAACATTGTGCTTTCCTGTACTTCAGATTTGTGCATTTGGGAAAAAAGGCAATATAAATCGTAAGAAGCAAAAATTAATCCATATCAGTCCCCTGTTTAAATAATTCAAGGGTATTTTAAGCTGTACTCACCTAATGTGCATGAACACGGTGAAATTAAACATTGTGGCATTTTATAAAGTATTTCATTGAAAAAGATATGGCAGATACAGTTGCAAGAAACTATTTCGACTTTCGATGGGGGAAAATAATCTCCAGCTCAAAAGTCTCAGTAAATATTTTGATTTTGTATAAATTGGGCATAAAATAATTAACAGCTACCTTGAAGGCCAGGGTGAGTGCTGGTGAGAATGAATAACATATGAGAGTTAACTATCACTCTTATCTATTTACTTTAGCTTTAAAAGGAGGTGTTGGTTTCCCAACCTTGCAAAGGGATTGCCCAGGTGGTGTTGATCTTAGAATCCAAGGCCGGGTAGCAATGAATATACACTCGAGAGACTAGAGGCCTAATACCCAAAGGAAGGAATGTGTAAACTTTTGTCCTGTGTGTAGACAGAAGTGGGTGGGGAAGGATGGTGGCACCAAGAATTACTGGGGAAAAACTGATGGCAAATTAAGACAGCCAATGGAAATACATGACAACCAAGAATAGATAGACCATTGGTGGCACAAGAAGACCATTCTCCCGATGAAAATGGCAAAGGGGGTGGATAACAGCAGCAAGCTTTTGAAACCATAAACCTTAATATAATTTACATCAAAAGGAAAATCCCCAGAACACACCTGGGTGCTTTAAAATCCTTGTTGACTGGAAATGTCAAAACTAAAGATGGTAACTGGGTAATTTACACTGATGACCTGGTGGTGAATATTTTCATTGTTCTAAGAAATACAGAAAATAAGAGCAAGAGCCCATTGAGCCTGTTTTGCCATTCAACATCATCATTGCTGACCCTCCAATTCAATACCATGCCCCTGCACTAAAGCTTTTCTAGAAATCGATATTTATTCTCAATGTATTCAATTACTTTTCCTCTGCAGCCTTCTGTTGTAGAGATTCCACAGGTTCACCAATCTCTGAATGAAGAAATTTCCTTTCATCTCAGTCCAGTGTATGCTGAGACTTTCAGCTCGAGTTGTGGAGCTCCCAGCAGAGGAAACATCATCCCTGCATCCAGTCTGTCCAGCCCTGTCAGAATGTTTCAATGTTTCACTGCGGTACCTTCTCATCCTTCTGAACACCAGTTGATACTTGCACCGTCCATAAGACCATATGACATAGGAGCAGAAGTGGGCCATTCAGCCCATTGATCTGCTCCACCATTCAATGCGATCATGGTTGATTTGACAATCCTCAACTCCACTTTCCTGCCTTTTCCCCATTACCCTTGATTCTCTAATTAATTAAAAACCTGTCTATCAACCCAATCTCTCCTCACACAATAAACATTGCATCACAGGAATCAGTCTGGTGAAAAGCTTGTTACAATAATGATATTAAAACATTTCCCAAAATGTTTTCTGGCAGGAAAATTATGCGGAAGCAATTTCTACCCAATTTCTGCCATTTAATGTTGCTTAAATTAACACCTGCTCAAAAATTGTTCATATTTATTATGAAGGACAGGGTGTCTGAGCACCTAGTAAATTTTCAGATGATCTGAGAAAATCAACATAGATTTGTAATGAGAAGATTATGCCTAACAAACCTGACTGAATTTTACGAAAGAGGTGACTTATATAGTAGATACAAGAATATCTTTCAATGCTATTTATATTGTCTTCCAGAATCAGTTCTGGAGCACAAGTCTTTAGTACTCTTCTTGAATATTGGAAGGATCCATAGCCCTTGCAGTGTCCAGAGTCTTCTTGATATCACATGGAATTAATTCAATTGTTGAAGACTGGCATTTTGGACGATAGCAAGATGGATCATCCACTTGACAGTTCCAAGTGAAGATTCATGTAAATGCTCCAGCCTTTCTCTTTTGCACTGATATGCTAGACATCCCCATTATTGAGGCTGGGAATAATTGCAGATCCTCCTCCTCTATCTCCTGTTCACCACCATTCATGATTGGATGGGTGGCACTCCCTGTGGTCTTTTGGTCTAAGCACTCATCGTGTTCTGCCTTTCTTCCCCTTTTTGTCAACAGCAAATGAACATAATATTGCAACCCCATTGCACTTTCTGCTTTCACTTTTGATCTCTCAGCATCAAGGTAATGTTAGAGGGTGGATATAGTTGGGCCATGCTCTTATGGATTGTGGTGAAGTAAAATTCTGCTGATGGCTCAAGGTGCTGCATGGATACTCAGTTATGAGTTGCTAGAATGTTTCAAAGTCTGTCTTGTTTAGCCAGTGGTTGTGTCACATAAATGATGGAGATTTTTTTCTTTATGAATCCAGAACTTCATCTGCCATGGACAGGTGCATCTGAGGCAGAGGGATTGGTATGGAGAAGATCAGGTATATTTTTCCCCCTTGGTTGTTTCCTCAATACCTATCACATATCCAGTCTATTGGTTTGTCTTTCAGGGCTTGGCCAGCACAATCAGTAATGGTGCTATCAAGCCACTCTTGTCAATGAACATTGAAGTCTTCCACTTAGCATACATTTGGTGCCTTTGTGAGCCTTAACCTCTGCTTATAAGACAATCCCTTCATACCCAAGATTAACCTGGTGAAGATTCTCTGAACTGTCTCCAATATCAATATAGTTTCTGAAACAGTTCACAAGATTCGAGGTGTGGTCTCACACATGCCACGTGTAATTTTGACAACATCTCTATTTTTATACTCCATTCCTTTTGAACTAAAAGAACAGTATCCAATTTGGCTTCCCTTTTATCTGCTAACTTGTTTTATGCCTTTTGTGTTTTATTCTGGGTAATCCAAGATGGAGGACGGGAAAAGTTTCTGGCTGTAACAGCTGCTCCTTTTTTGAGGTATTTTAGGTGCTGACGGTGATTTCCTCGAATTCCAGGAGGAGCAATTACTGTTTTAAACACTGTTGCATTGTTTTGCAACTTTGGAGGGGAAAAATAGTCAAAATAACAGTTTTAAAAGGGAGAAGAACAGACAAAGGAAGCACATAGTGAGGTCAGAGCAGGAGAGAGAGAGACAGAGAGAGAGAGAGAGAAAGAAACCCACACTGCTAACTGACAGAGTTAGCAGTTACTGCTTTGCTGTTGAATTCATGTATTGCTGGACATCGGAGAGTGTCTGGGAAAATTTAAAAGAAGTGAAATTCACAACTGATCTTGGAGGAACTGATCTGGGAGTGGTCACAGCACAGAAACAGATAAGTGGATTTTAAGTGTGGCCTTAAAAGAAGTCTGTAGTAGCGAATAGAGTAGGTTGTTTCTTGATTATATGTTTTATTGAGCTATGTCTCTTGATTAAACTTAAAATAAAAGCCATAAGTATTAATTTAACCTAGAGCAGTGTTTTGTAGAGGAATAAGACAGTGCTATTTGCTGGGTCCATAGACTGAAAGAAGCCAAAATGGCCCTCAGTAGAGTGATATGCTCTTCTTGTCGGATGTGGGAGTTTAGGAAGAATTTATGGATTACTGAGGATTATATCTACAATAAATTCTATTGGTTGTGAATCCTATCAGATCGAATGGATCAGTTAGAGAGGCAGTTAGAGGCAATGAGGAATTTACAAGAGCAAGGGAATGTGATGAATGGCAGTTTTAGGAAGGGGGGAAAGTCTCAGATACAGTCACATAGATGGGTTAACTCTAAGAAAGGTAAGACGGTAGGCAGGTCATGCAGGCGTCTTCTATGGCTATCATCATTTCAAACAGGTATGCTGTTTTGGAATATGTAGGGGGTGATGAATTCTCAGGGGAATGTAGCACGAACAGCCAAGTTTCTGGTATTGAGACTGGCTCTAATGTAATGAGAGGTATGTCGGGTTCCAAGAGATCGATTGCGTTAGGGGACTGTCTAGTCAGACAGATGTTTCTGGGCCAGCAGCGAAAAATCAGAATGGTGTATTGCTTCCCTGGTGCCAGGATCAAGCATGTCTCAGAGAGGGTGCAGGAAGTTCTCAAGGGGGAGAGGGGCCAGCAGGAGGTAATTGTACACATTGGAATCGATGACATTGGAAGGGAAAAGGTTGAGATTCTGAAGGGAGATTACAGAGAGTTAGGCAGGAATTTAAAAATGAGGTCCTCCAGAATGGTAATATCTGGATTACTCCCTGGATTACGAGCTAGTGAGGTCAGGAATAGGAGGAAAGAGCAGATGAATGCATGGCTGAGGAGCTGGTGTACGGGAGAAGGATTCACATTTTTGGATCATTGGAAGCTGTTTTGGGGTAGAGGTGACCTGTACAAGAAGGACGGATTGCAGCTAAATTGGAAGGGAACTGATATACTGGCAGGGAGATTTGCTAGAGCTGTTTGGAAGGATTTAAACTAGTAAGGTGGTGGGTGGTAGGTGGTGGGGAGGGTGGTGGGGGTAGGTGTGGCACCCAGGGAGGAAAGATTTCAATCTGAGACTGGTACAGTTGAGAAC
The DNA here is from genome assembly GCF_004010195.1 of Chiloscyllium plagiosum. NCBI lineage: Eukaryota > Metazoa > Chordata > Chondrichthyes > Orectolobiformes > Hemiscylliidae > Chiloscyllium > Chiloscyllium plagiosum. The sequence continues at coordinate 45,524,294 of NC_057716.1, forward strand.
AGAAGTGAGTCAAACAGTCAGGGCAGGCAGGGACAGGGTAGGACTAATAAATTAAACTGCATTTATTTCAATGCAAGAGGCCTAACAGGGAAGGCAGATGAACTCAGGGCATAGTTAGGAACATGGGACTGGGATATCACAGCAATTATAGAAACGTGACTCAGGGATGGACAGACAGGCAGCTTAATGTTCCAGGATACAAATGCTATGAGAAGGACAGAAAGGGAGGCAAGAGAGGAGGGAAAGTGGTGTTTTTGATAAGGGATAGCATTACAGCTGAACTGAGGGAGGATATTCCCGGAAATACATCCAGGGAAGTTATTTGAGTGGAACTGAGAAACAAGAAAGGGATGGTCACTTGATTGGGATTGTATTATAGACTCCCTAATAGTCAGAGGGAATTGAGAAACACATTTATAAGGAGATCTCAGTTATCTGTAAGAATAATAGGGTGGTTACGGGAAGGAATTTTAACTTTCCAAACATAGACTGGCACTGCCATACTGTTAAGGGTTTAGATGGAGAGGAATTTGTTAAGTGTGTACAAGAAAATTTTCTGATTCAGTATGTGGATGTGCCTACTAGAGAAGGTGCAAAACTTGACCTACTCTTGGGAAATAAGGCAAGGCAGGTGACTGAGGTGTCAGTGGGGGAGCACTTTGGGGCCAGCGACCATAATTCTATTAAATTTAAAATAGTAATGGAAAAAGATAGACCAGATCTAAAAGTTGAAGTTCTAAGTTGGAGGAAGGCCAATTTTCACGGTATTAGGCAAGAACTTTCAAAAGCTGATTGGGCACAGATGTTCGCAGGTAAGGGGACAGCTGAAAAATGAGAAACCTTCAGAAATGAGATAACGAGAATCCAGAGCCAGTATATTCCTGTTAGGGTGAAAGGAAAGGCTGGTAGGTATAGGGAATGCTGGATGACTAAAGAAATTGAGGGTTTGGTTAAGAAAAAGAAGGAAGCATATGTCAGGTATAGACAGGGTAGATAGATCGAGTGAATCCTCAGAAGAGTATAAAGGCAGTAGGAGTATACTTAAGAGAGAAATCAGGACGGCAAAAAGGGGACATGAGATAGCTTTTGCAAATAGAGTGAAGGAGAATCCAAAGGGTTTTTACAAATGCATTAAGAACAAAAGGGAAACGAGGGAGAGATTATGGCCCCTCAAAGATCAGCAAGGTGGCTTTTGTGTGGAGCCGCAGGAGATGGGGCAAATACTAAATGAGTATTTTGCATCAGTATTTACTGTGGAAAAAGGACATGGAAGATATATGAATGTAGGCAAATAGGTAGGCAAATGTCCATATTACAGAGAAGGAAGTGCTGGATGTCTTGAAACACATAAAAGTGGATAAAACCCCAGGACCTCATCAGGTGTACCCTAGAACTCTGTGGGAAGCTAGTGAAGTGACTCCTGGGCCTCTTACTGAGATATTTGCATCATTGACAGTCACAGGTGAGTTGCCGGAAGACTGGAGGTTGGCTAAGGTGGTGCCACTGTTTAAGAAGGGTGGTAAGGACAAGCCAGAGAACTATAGACCAGTGAGCCTAGCGTCAGTGGTGGGCAGGTTGTTGGAGGGTATCCTGAGGGACAGGATGTATGTGTATTTGGAAAGGCAAGGACTAATTAGGGACAGTAAACATGGCTTTATGCATAGGAAATCATGTCTCACAAACTTGATTGAGTTTTTTGAAGAAGTAACAAAGAGGATTGATGAGGGCAGAGTGGTAGATGTGATCTATATGGACCTCAGTAAGGTGTTTGACAAAGTTCACCATGGGAGACTGGTTAGTAAGGTTAGATCTCATGGAATACAGGGAGAACTCACCATTTTGATGCAGAACTGGCTCAAAGGTAGAAAACAGAGGGTGGTGGTTGAGGGTTGTTTTTCAGACTGGAGGCCTGTGACCAGTGGAGTGCCACAAGGATCGGTGCTGGGTCCACTACTTATCGTTATTTATTAAATGATTTGGATGTGAGCATAAGAGGTACAGTTAGTAAGTTTGCTGACAGCACCAAAATTGGAGGTGTGGTGGACAACGAAGAAGGTTACCTCAGATTACAACAGGATCTGGACCAGATGGGCCAATGGGCTGACAAGTTGCAGATGGAGTTTATTTTAGATAAATGCGAGGTGCTGCATTTTGGGAAAGCAAATCTTAGCAGGACATTTTTCAGCTCTGATCTCCAGCATCTGCAGTCCTCACTTTCTCCTAGGACATATACACTTAATGGTAAGGTCCTAGGGAGTGTTGCTGAACAAAGAGACCTTGGAGTGCAGGTTCATAGCTCCTTGAAAGTGGAGTCGCAGGTAGATAGGATAGTGAAGAAGGCATTTGGTATGCTTTCCTTCATTGGTCAGAGTATTGAGTACAGGAGCTGGGAGGTCATCTGCAGCTGTACAGGACATTGGTTAGGCCACTGTTGGAATATAGCGTGCAATTCTGGTCTCCTTCCTCTCAGAAGGATGTTGTGAAACTTGAAAGGGTTCAGAAAAGATTTACAAGGATGTTGCCAGGGTTGGAGGATTTGAGCTGTCGGGAGATGTTGAATAGGCTAGGGCTGTTTTCCCTCCAGCGTCAGAGGCTGAGGGGTGACCTTATAGAGGTTTACAAAATCATGAGGGGCATGAATACCATAAATAGACAAAGCCTTTTCAGTGGAGGGCATAGGTTTAGGGTGAGAGGGGAAGGATATAAAAGAGACCTAAGGGGCAAAGTTTTCACACAGAGGGTAATACGTGCATGGAATGAGCTGCCAGAGGAAGTGGTGGAGGCTGGTACAATTGAAACATTTAAAAGGCATCTGGATGGGTATCTGAATAGGAAGGGTTTGGAGGGATATAGGCCGGGTGCTGGCAGGTGGGACTAGATTGGGTTGGGATATCTGGTCGGCATGGACGAGTTGGACCGAAGGATCTGTTTCCGTGCTGTACATCTCTATGACTCTATGTATGAGAACTCTCAAATTCCTGTATTATTGCTAAGAGTCACAAATTAAGTAACACAGATTCAGTTCACTTGAAAATCTCATGCAGATTTATTTAACAGCTGAGCCTACAATGTACAGTAACAGGCAGCCTCCCATGGCAGTTGATCATATGATCCCATTCTGGTCTTTGACTCATTAGTTCTTAAGGAAACACAGATTAACACATTTTTTTCAAGATAACATTACACATCTTAAAAGTGAAAATATGTTTACATTAGAGTACTTGTAAAACTATTTACGTTAAAGGAAGAAGTTAAAATTTAGGAGTTTAAGAATTTGTTTAATGCTTTGATAATCCATCTGAATTTTATGATGGTTTAACATTGTGGAGGTTTAGACTTCATAGATGAGTGTTCTCGACTTGTCGGTGTATTGGGAACTTTCATGTTTTTAGCAAGTTGCTTGTTATCCTGATGGTCTCCTACACCTTTCCTATTCAAGCTTATTATCATCTGTGTTTTGTGCATAATTGAACTATTGCACATGTCTCTGTGTTGGTTTCTGTTCCTTCTTAATGTTGCTTCATTCAGTGTTGTGACCTTATCGGCTCTTGGTTCACTGCACACTTTGGAAAGCTCTGCAGTTAATTACGTTTGCTGCGTATGATTTTGACCTACTGTCCTACTTGGTAGTCATGTAGATCATACTCGATCTTCATTCTCCATCGTTTTTCAAGAAGTTTGTTTCATATCTATTGGGCAGGGACAGGTGACAGCTTAGCAGGGCAACACAACTTGCCTTCCAAAGATGGTGATGCTAATATCCTTTAGGTAAGGAAATTTGACATCTTTACTTGTTCTGGCCTACATGGGACTCCAGAACCACACCAATGTGGTTGACTCTTAACTGCCCTCTGCCTAGCAAGCCAATTGATTGCATCACATGGCTATACAGTGTAAAAAAAGGATCATCTGGCATGGATCTGGTGCTGAAATGACAGTGGCATCCCCAGCCTTGTTGATCCTGGGGGACAAAATTGAGAAAACTGTCTCAAATACCTGTCCAATTAACAGCCTGACATATTGTTCTCATGGACAATGCCCGAGACACCACCATCACCACATGGAGGAAGCACTGAAGGCAGAAAGTGCACTCAATGTATTTTGGGTGAGGGGCATCAATGTGCATCAACAAGATTGGCTCAGTAGCACCACAACAGAGCAGCACCACTGCTGGCCAAGTCCTAAAGGGCATAGTTGCTGGACTGGATCTGCAGGAGGTGATGAGAGAACCAACAAGAGAGACATTATCCACACCAATCTACCTGTCACCAACCTTTCTGTCCATGACAGTATCAGTAGGAGTGATCACTACGCAATCCTTTTGGATACAAAAGACAGTTCATGTTTAGCATACTCTCCTTCATGTTGTGTGGCGCTAGCACCATGTGAAACGGGCCAGATTTTGAACAGCAATTGTAAACTGTGAATTCTTGATGTGTTGTGTGCCATTAGTAGCTGCAGAATTGTATTCAATCACAACCTGTAACCTCATGGCCCAACTATGTCCTCACTCTACCATAACCATCAAGCAAGGAAAGCAATCCTGCTTCAATGAAGTGTGCATGCCAGGAGCTGCATCAAGCAAACCTAAAAATGAGATGTTAACTTGGTGAAGGTACAGCACAGGATTCTGTACCTCCTGGAGAACTTGGAGCTTAGAGTCGCTAAAGGACTATGCTCTTCTACTTGATGCCATGCTCTGCTGCTTTGTCTGTCTACTTGGTGCTATGCATCAACTTACTATATCCAATGGCTGCTTGATTGAACAAGTAAGTATGCTTAACCAGAAAATTAACATATAGATGCTTCTCTGTATCACTATTGGCATAAAAGCAATGAAACTCACTGCTGAAAATGCACCTGTAAACTATTGTAAGATCTGAAAGAGAAATAACGAAAACTTGTGACACAAGAACATAAGGAAAATAATGGGATAACTGGTGGGACATAAGCATGACTGTGCTCTGGAAAACATGACTGATAAAAAACATGGCAGGAAATTATGTTACAGATGTTCTACTGAAACAGGAAGTGTACAAATCTACATTATAGTTATATTATGTAGTTATAACTACATTCTGGTTCACAGTATTTCTGAGTTCCAGGTCATACCTAACTTAACCAAACTGTAGTAGTTATTTTCTGAGGGATCTCTCTCTCTTTACATGTTGTCTCGGATGCTTAACATATTCAAGTCAAGACATGCACTGTTTCTTGTGGCTTCCCAATTCAATGCATCATGAAATAATCATTAATTATCTTTACCACATTGCATTCTGAATCACTTGTTTATTTCCCACTGAAATTAGGTTGACTACAGTCTCCACCAAAATTATTTTGTAATTATCATTCCCCATACCCTCCACTTTACCTGAAATAGTCTATTTTTCTTCTTTTACTGATCTACTACTCTGTAGTTTACTGTTAGTTAACCTTATTATCATCACATTAGGGATCTCTGACTTCATAGCTAATCATGTAATGTATTACCTCAGAGAGAATAACTCTTCTGCTCTTTGATATCCCAGGAATATTGAGTCACATAGTTTTCTTTCCAGTCTGGTCTCCCTTTCCTGAATGCTTTACCTTCTGATATGTTCCATTTGCTGTTACTTTTTAATGTTATACAATTCCATCATATTCTGCAAGTCAGGCAATTTAATACTCATTTCTCTCACATTCATGTTCACTTAAAATACAATTTCCACAAAGTCTACAAGTCAGTAATATGATTTTTCATGATCTGAAATGCTGTTAGTGTTCTTTACTTCCTTCATATTTGCTACTACCAGAGGTAAGTTAGTTCAGTTGGCTGGACGTTTGGTTTGTGATGCAGTATGATGCAAACAGAACAAGGTATAATTCCGACACGGGCCACCGTGAAAGTCCTACCTTCTTGACTTGCCCCTTGTCTGAAGTGTGAAAACCCTCTGGTTAAAGTTACCACCAGTCATCTCTCTCTAATGTGAGAGCGGTCCTCTGGGGCCATTGTATCTGTAACTTTCCACTACCGAATAGATTTTGTCTTCTCCATAAATTCTCTTCACCCACCAGATAAATAACTCTTTACGTGCAGCTCATTATTAAAAATAGGTTTTAATGTTCCTGTTTTGTTGAGAACTCCAGCACCTATTCTATAACCTCCATATTACTTCCACAACAAGCTGTAACTCACTTTATCAGCAACAGAAATATAACAGAAAGAATTAATTTGTGGCCATTATTATTGAATTGTAAGATATCCTCAAGGTGAGACATTTTATATGATTGAAGAAGCCTTTTCAAACAAACTTTGAAACTTTTCTACTTATATTTCTAATCAATTTGTTTGAACATGTTGTGAGACGCCTTCTAGAGAACTTGGGACTTAGAACTCAGACTGGAAACATGACCACTGTGCCACAAGCTTTTGGTTCTTAAAATTTTCTAAATATTGGCATGCTTCCTCTAACTGATCCTTACATGGCCCTGAACTTCTATTATCTATAAAATTGAGTTGACTCAAAACTCTCTGTGTTGTGATGAAAGAAGTATCATTAATAGCATTTTGGAAGCTGAATTTTATAATACAGGCAGATGAATGTGACTTACTTCTACAGAGGTTTTCGTTAAATAAATACAGCGATAGAGTCCTTGTGAAACATTGGCCTTGATCAGAAAGCAGATAGTTGCAGACCCATATGGTATGTTAAGGAAAAGTTGTTTGTACTGTAGTGGCTTACAACAGGTGAACAGACATTAAAGGCCATTAGCTCGTTTTCTGTTCAGTATAATTAAGGATTGATTTTTGTTTAAAAACCCAGAGATCGAAAGCTTTTAGGGCAGTCTTGTGGAGATCTGACTGGGGTCAGATGAAGGTTTCATTTCTCTCTTTAAAGAAATTTTAGTCATTTCAGAGAAAATACAACCACCTGAGTAAAACAAAAGTGAAGCTTTTGTGAAGTTTCCAAACCAGTCGCGTTCGGTTAGCAATGTGAAGTTTATAGAAGCTGAACAAATGTCGAGAGGTGAGAGTGAGGAGCAGAGGACTGCTGGGAAGGAGAGTAAAACCATTTTAAAAACTTACCTCAAGCGTTGGGGCCTCCATTTGTTGAGAGGTGAGAGTGAGGAGCAGAGGACAGCAGGGAAGGTGAGTAAAACCATTTTAAAAACTTACCTCAGGCGTCGGGGCCTCCATTTGTTGAGAGGTGAGAGTGAGGAGGAGAGGACTGCTGGAAGGTGAGTAAAACCATTTTAAAAACTTACCTCAGGCGTTGGGGCCTCCATTTGTTGAGAGGCACTCTTTTGAAAGGGGGAACAGAGGAAAAGGCAACAGGGAGTCTCGTGTGTTGCTAAGGTAAGGCATTTCAATTTATCGTGTAGATAGATTAAAAGTTTACTATTAGTTGGTTAGTTGAATAACACCATAGAGAAGTACTAGAAATTATTTAACTCATAAATTTGTATAAATTAATTAAATAAGTAGAGATGGCTGGACAGGTGATATGCTCTAGCTGTACGATGTGGGAGCTGGCTGATCCCATTGTGAAAGACAGTGACCACATCTGCAGCATGTGTTGGTTGCTGGGAGAACTCTGGATCAGAATTGATGATCTGGAATCTGAGCTTCAAACACTGCGGAACATCCAGGAGGGGGAGAATTACCTGGATGCTTTGTTTCAGGAGGCAGTCACACCCGGTAGATTAACTAATTGAAACTCAGTTAATGATCAGGGACAACAGGTGTGACTGTAAGTGAGGCAGGTAGGGGGATTCTGAGATCAGGAGTGGAGGAGCCTCAGTCCTTGACCTTGTCCAACAGGAATGAGATTTTTGCTCCAAATATGGGATGAGGAAAGGGCCTGTGGACAGAATGAGCCAGCTGAGCACCGCACTATGGTGCTGAAAGCCATTCAAGAGGGGGGAGCAAAAAGACAAATGGTAGTTATAGGGGATTCTATAATTAGGGAGAGCCGGATCGGGAGTCCGGCATGGTGTATTGCCTGCCCAGTGCCAGGGTGCAGGACATCTCTGACCGGCTTGAAAGGATATTGGAGCGAGAGGGAGAAGATCCAGTTGTTGTGGTCTACGTTGGCACAAACAACACAGGCAAGGCTAGGAAGGTGGACCTGTTTGGGGAGTAATAAGCACGAGGAAGGAAATTGAATAACAGGTCCTCAACGGTCATAATCTCTGGATTACTGCCCAAGACACATATTAATTGGCATAGGGATAAGAAAATTAGGGAAGTAAACACGTGGCTAAGAGATTGGTGTGGGAAAGAGGGATTCCATTTCATGGGACATTGGCATCAGTTTTGGAACCGGAGGGATCTATACCAATGGGACGGTCTCACCCTGAGCCAATCTGGAACCAGTGTTCTGGCGAAAAGGATTAGATTACTTACAGTGTGGAAACAGGCCCTTCAGCCCAACAAGTCCACACTGACCCGCCAAAGCGCAACCCACCCATACATTTACCCTTTCACCTAACACTAGGGGCAATTTAGCATGGCCAATTCACCTGACCTGCACATCTTTGGACTGTGGGAGGAAACCGGAGCACCCAAAGGAAACCCATGCAGACAAGGGGAGAATGTGCAAACTCCACACATTCAGTCGCCTGAGGCGGGAATTGAACTCGGGTCTCTGGCGCTTTGAGGCCGTGCCTCACTGTGCCACTGTGCCACCCATAAATAGATAAATAGAGTGGTCACTAGGACTTTAAACTTGTGAGTCGGGGTGAAGAGAAAGGGAAAGCAACAGGGAGAATGGAGTCAAGTAGAAAGATAAGCAGCAGGTTAGCATGTGTGCAAAGTTTAAGTTCAAGGCAGGCTAGGAATGAAGCAAAAAGAAATAATAACTTAGGACATATTACTAGAGATGTTGGAAATCATGAGGATAAGAAAGTTATCATTAAGGCGCTTTATCTAAGTGCTCGTAGTATTCGTAACAAAGCAGATGAATTAACGGCACAAATCAGCGTGAATGATTATAATGTGGTAGGCATCACAGAGACGTGTTTGCAAGTGGTTCAGGACTGGCAGTTAAACATTCAAGGATTTACAACTTATCAAAAAGACAAGGAGATGGGCAGAGGGGTTGGGTTGCCTTGTTAGTTAAGAAATAGATTAAATCTGAATGACATAGGGTCAGATGATGTGGAGTCTGTGTGGGTGGAGTTGAGGAACCACAAAGACAAAAAAAACATAATGGGAGTAATATAAAGACCTCCCAGCAGTAGTCAGGACCAGGGATGCAAGATGTACCAGGAAATAGATAGGGCATGTCAGAAAGGCAAGGTCATGGGGACTTCAGTATGTAGGAGGACTGGGTGAATACTGTTGCCAGTGGATCCAAAGAAAGGAAATTCATGGAATGCTTATAGGATGGCTTTTTGTAACAGCTTGTGATGGAGCCCCCAAGGGTGCAGGCTATTCTGGACTTAGTGCTATGTAATGAGCCAGACTTTGTAAAAGATCTTAAAATAAGGGAACACTTAGGAGGCAGCGATCATGATATGGTAGAATTCAGTCTGCAATTTGAAAGGGAGAAGGCAAAATTGGATGTAATACTATTACAGTTAAATAAAGGTAATTACAGGGACATGAGAGAGGAACTGACAAAAATCGACTGGAAGCAGAGCCCAGTGGGGAAGACAGTAGAGAACAATGGCAGGAGTTTCTGGGTGTAATTGAGGATACAGTACAGAGATTTATTCCAAAGAAAAGAAAAATTATCCGGGGAGGGGTCAGACAGCCATGACTGACAAAGGAAGTCAGGAAATGTATCAAAGAAAAAGAGAGTCTATAAAGTGGCTAAGAGCACTGGGAAATCAGAAGATTGGGAAGACTACAAAAACAAACAGAGGATAACAAACAGAGAAATAAGGAAGGAGAGGATCAAATATGAAGGTAAGCTAGCCAGTAATATTAGAAATGATAGTAAAAGTTTCTTTCAATACATAAGAAACAAACAAGATGCAAAAATAGAAATTGGGCCGCTCCAAATTGATGCAGGAAGGCTAGTGCTGGGAGACAAGGAAATAGCTGAAGAACTTAATAAGTACTTTGTGCCAGTCTTCACAGTGGAAGACATGAGTAATATCCCAACAATTAAGGAGAGTCAGGGTTGAGTATGGTAGCCATTACAAAAGAAAAAGTGCTAGAAAAGCTAAAAGGTCTAAAAATCGATAAACCTCCTGGCCCCAATGGGCTACATCCTAGAGTTCTGAGGGAGGTGGCTGAGGAAATAGCGGAAGCGCTGACTGTGATCTTTTAAAAATCACTGGAGTCAGGGAACGTTCCAGATGATTGGAAAATTGCTGTTGTAGCTCCCTTGTTCAAGAAAGGATCAAGACAAAAGATGGAAAATTGTAGGCCGGTTAGCCTAACCTCGATTGTAGGTAAAATTCTAGAATCCATCATTAAGGATGATTTTTCTAAATTCTTGGATGTGGCAGGGTCAGATTAGAGGAAGTCAGCATGGATTTAGTAAGGGGAGGTTGTGCCTGATAAAATGTTAGAATTCTTTGAAGAGGTAACAAGAAGGTTAGACCAGGGAAACCCATTGGATGTTATTTATGTAGACTTCCAAAAGGCCTTTGATAAAGTGCCTCACGGGAGGCTGCTGAGTAAGGTGAGGGCCCATAATGTTCGAGGTGAACTACTGGCATAAATTGGAGATTGGCTGTCTGACAGAAGGCAGAGAGTTGGGGTAAAAGGTTCTTTTTCAGAGTGGCAACTGGTGAAAAGTGGGGTCCCCCAGGGTTCAGTGTTGGGGCCGCAGCTGTTCACTTCATATATTAATGATCTAGATGAAGGGACTGGGGACATTCTTGTGAAATTTGCTGATGATATGAAGTTAGGTGGACAGGCAGGTAGTACTGAGGAGGTGGGGAGGCTGCAGAAAGATTTACACTGTTTAGGAGAGTGGTCCAGGAAATGGCTGATGAAATTCAACGTGAGCAAGTGCGAGGTCTTGCACTTTGGAAAAAAAGAATACGGGCATGGAATATTTTTTAAAAATGTGAGAAAATTCATAAAGCCAAATTACAAAGGGATCTGGGAGTGCTATTCCAGGATTCTCTAAAGGTTGATTTGCAGGCTGAGTCCATGATTAAGAAAGCAAATGTAATGTTGTCATTTATCTCAAGAGGGTTGGTATATAAAAGCAGCGACGTGCTTCTGCGATTTATAAAGTTCTACTTAGGCCCCATGTGGAATACTGTGTCCAATTTTGGGCCCCACACCTCAGGAAGGACATACAGAACTGGAGCGTGTCCAGCAGAGATTCACACAGATGATCCCAAGAATATGATGAACAGCTGAGGATCCTGGGATTGTATTCATTAGAGTTTAGAAGGTTGAGGCGAGATCTAATAGAAACTTACAACATAATGCATGGATTAGAAAGGGTGGACACTGGGAAGTTGTTTCCGTTAGGTGGAGAGACTAGGAGTCATGGGCACAGCCTTAGAATTAGAGGGGGTCAATTTAGAACAGAAATAAGGAGACATTTCTTCAGCCAGAACGTGGTGGGCCTGTGGAATTCATTGCCATGGAGCACATTAGAAGCTGGGTCATTGGAGTGTCTTCAAGGCAGAGATTGATCAATTCTTGTTCTCGCAAAGAATTAAGGGCTACGGGGAGAGTGTGGGTAAGTGTTGTTGAAATGCCCATGAGCCATGATTAAATGGTCGAGTGGACTTAATGGGCCGAATGGCCTTGCTTCCACTCCGATGTCTTATGGCCTTATGGTCTGAAGGTCTCAGCTTTGTGAGTATTCATGTAAGAAGGCTCCACAGTTCCATGGAAGAAACTGGGCAGAATCAGTTAAATAGAACTTAAATTTCAGATACGGAGGGATTATTTCTCTGTACTTAAGTTTTTGTAGATTGGTGTTGAGAAACATGTTGGAAACTTTAGATTGCTTTGTGTTTTACGGTTTTCCTAACTTGTCTTCTATACCTACATAGGTTCTGTTCTATTTCTATCTTCTGTGTAATAAACTTCGGTTCTGTCATTAAAGAAATTCTGCAGCTTGAAGTGACTATGTTTCAGTGAATGACCACCATTCATGAAAATAAAAAAGAGTCTGTCATGTGTGTCTTAATTCTGGGACAAAAACAGAAATTGCTAGAAAAGCTCAGCAGGTCTGACAGCATCTTTGGGGAGAGGCATTTCTGGGATCTGACTTTGCTGTACAATCACATTCACGGATGATAGTAGTGCTCAAACTTGCACCAAGTTCTGAAAACCAATTGCTTCTACGAATGCTGAGCTACATTGGCTCTCAATTAAATGACATGTTTAAAACTGTTATCCTTGTTTTTAAACCCCTCCCTGTTCTCACTCCTCCCCATCACAATAATCTCCCCCAGCTACTTTAGCCTGTTGAGGTATCTAATACTGTCTCCTGGGCATGCCTAATGTGAATAACACAATCATTGGTAGTCTTCAGCTGCCCAGGCTCCAAGACCTGGAATGTCCTCCCTGAGTTTCACTCCCTCTTTATCTCTCATTTTTCCTTTAAGACACTCAGTAAAACCTACATCCTTGACCATCTTTTTCAGATATTTGTCCTGACATCACCTTATATGGCTTAGTGTTACATTTATAATCCTCCTGTGAAGCACTCCATATATTGAATTTGTTACACGATACAGGTTTAGTTGTTTTTTTTGTATTTTAATAGATATCTGTAGTATCATTTGATCATTCACAGAACAATCTTCCACATAACTTGCTGTAGAAATGATGCTGTGTATATAATCAATTGCATTATTAACGTTGCATCATTGTGCCATTTCTGCCTCATGAGAGGAATGTTATATTTTTCCTTTGTACATGCTGTAATATACACCAACCAAGACTTCACCTCTAATGTGGTAATTATACAGGAGGATTATAAGCACTTGGAGCCACTCAGGCTAGCTGTCTCCTATTATTGTAAAAGTAGTGTAGAAACTTCTTTTTATTTTCGTGGTTGGATATTTTATTGGATTTTTAATACACATGTATTTATGGCCTACATGTATACTTATGGCCTGCTGTTTTGGTTTCACTCTCCTTAAAAGAACTAATGATCAAAGTGTACTCTTCACAATAATTGAGTTGGACATTTTATTTACTTTAATTTATATCACGACAAGAATTTAAGAATTCAAAAATGGGGTTTGAACAAATGTTCTCTGCATTATTAGATCAGAAATATAATCATTATGGTGTTGTAATCAGCAGGATTTTCAGATGAACACTAAATATTATGTGAAACCAATTGACATTATTTAACTTCTTAGCATCATAGGGTCTGCTTCTGTGCTGTATATCTCTATGACTCTTCGGTCCAACTCATCCATGCCGACCAGATATCTTAAATTAATCTAGTCCCATTTGCCAGCACTTGGCCCATATCCCTCTAAATCCTTCCTATTCATATATCCATCCAGACACCTTTTAAATGTTGTAATTGCATCAGTCTCCACCATGTCCTCTGGTAGCTATGTGAACTGCCCTCTGTGTGAAAAAGTTACCCCTTAGGTCCCTTTTAAATCTTTCCCCTCTCACCCTAAAGCTATGCCCTCTAGTTATGGATTCCCCCAATCCATGGAAAAGATCTTGTCTATTTATCCCATCCATGCCTCTCTTGGTTTTATAAACCTGTAAAAGGTCACCCCTCAGCCTCCATCGCTTCTTAAAAACAAGTAAGCAATAATACACATATTAATCAGATTTTAACCCAGATTTTAATCAAAAATGGAAATAGAAGTCCATTGTTAGGAGCAAGGAATACTAACAGCTGAAGCAATTCCACTCAATTGCATCACGCAGGCACAAATGGTCTTGCATCTGAATTGAAGGAGCATGTCAGCACCACAACAAAACATATCTGAATCTAAGAGTGTATCACCTTGCAGGATTTTCTAAAACTATTTTTTATTCATGGAGATAATATTATAAGATTTAATTATACTGAAGTGTGTTTTAAATCTAAAGTGTGTCGCATAGATTTAAGAAATTAACAGAGGGTGCAAACCTCTAAGAGATGTACTAAACTCAGGAAAGCTATGTCCAATAGTTACAATAATCAGGATGATAATCAGGAAGACTAAGTAATTGGTTGGGTTAGAAATTTGACTTTGGTGCTGGTGTAATACGGGCAGTGTTTCATCAACTGCCTGTTATATACCCTTCAATGGATTTCAATCCATTCAAGTCATTTAGGGAGAATGTTGTGTGAAGGGAACTCTAAAACTGACAGCAACATCTGTAGAGTGGACATATGCAATTAAACACGAAAACCAAGAAGTTTCTATCAGAGATTCGACACTTCCCTATAAGATGTGCTTTTGAAGAACATGCAGGCTACAATCAAGTATAAATTACTGAACTGATGAGAATTTGTCCTTTTACATCATTGATCTCACTGGAAAAACAATGTAGAAAAAGCTACACTTTGTTAATAAGTGTGATTATGTTCTTAAGAACATCATGTACAGAGAACATAGAATACTATAGCATTCCCTTCAGCCTGCTATGCCTGTGACGACAAAGATGCCTTTCTAAATTAATCCCATCTGCCTGCATATGGTCCGTATCCCTGTATGCTTTGCCTGTTCATGTGTCCATCTAAATACCTCTGAAATGTTGCTTTTGTATTTGCTTCTACCACCTCACCTGGCAGCGTGTTCTAGGCAACTGCCACCGTCTGTGCAAAAAACCTGCTTCACACATTGCCTTTAAACTTCCCCCCTTTCACCTTAAACCTAGGTCTCATAGTGGTTGACATTTCCACTTCGGGAAAAAGACTGACAATCCACCCTATTCATGCCTCTCCTAATCACGCCAGCGGAGGTGGTAGAGGGGGACCCAATAGCGTCATTGAAGATGTATCTAGACAGATATATGAATGGACAGGGAGCAAAAGGATACAGACCCTTATAAATTAGATAGAGGATTTGGATTGGTGCAGGCTTGGAGGGCCGAAAGGCCTGTTCTTGTGCTGTAATTTTCTTTGTTCTTCATATACATTTATCATTGCAACTCAGTCTCTAATGCTCTCATGTAAACAATCCAAGTTTGTTCAATGTCTTCTCATAGCTAATAAACTCCAATCCAGGCAACAGCCTGGTAAACCTCTTTAGCACCCTTTTCCAAAGCTTTCATGTCCTTGTTAGAGTGTGGCAACTAGAATGGGACACAAATGTGGCCAAAGTCTTTTACAGCTGCAAAATGACTTGCCAACTGTTATACTCAATGCCCAACCAATGAAGGCAAGCTTGCTTTCTTTATTAATTCTTTACCATCTCATCCATTTGTATTGCCACTTTCAGAGAGCGATGGACTCGAACCCCAAGATCTCTCTGTATATCAATGCTCCTAAGATTCCTGCCATTTTCTGCATACCTTCCACTTGCATTTGACCTCCCAAAATGCAATACCTCACACTTGCCTGGATTAAACTCCATTTAATATTTCTTCACCCAACTTTTCAACTCATTTACATTCCACTGTTTCCTTTGACAATCTCCTCACTATCCACAACTCCATCAATTTTCAAGTCATCTGCAAACTTACTAAGCAGACCACCTACTTCTCCTCCAAATCATTTTATCCATTACAAACGGAGGTCCCAACACTGATCCTTGTAGATCACCACTGCTCACAGACATTCAGTCAGAAAATCACCTCTCCACACCTACCCTCTTCCCTCTATGACCTAGCTAATTTTGTATCCAACTTGCCAACTCACCATGGATCCCATGTGGCTTAATCTTCTGGACCAGCCTTCCATGATGGATCTTGTCAAATCCATTTGGACAACATCCACAGCCCTATCCTCAATTGTCTTCATTACTTCCTAAAAACTTTTAATCAGGTTTGTGAGACAAGACTTCCTGTGCATAAAGCCATGCTGACTATTCCTAATAAGTCCACTGGTTTCCAAATTCAAGTAAATCATGTCCCTTAGAATCTTCTCCAATAATTTTCCTCTCTCTGATGTAAGGCTCATCAGCCTATAATTTCCTGAATTATCCCTGTGGTCTTTCTTAAACAAAGGAACAACTTTGGCTATTCGCCAGTCTTCTGGGATACTGCCTATGGGTAAATATGAGACAAAGATTTCTGTCAAGGCTCCAGCAATCCCCTCCCTCACCTCCTTCAGTATCCTCAGGCCCCTATCTATCTTAATGTCTTTCAGGTTACCCCATACCTCCTGTTTCTTAATATTTTACATGCCCCTGAATATCGACATATTAATCTAACCATCCTTGGTGAATACTGATGCTAAGTGTACTATTATCATCTCCAAGCCTGTTCAAACCCACAAAATGGGAACAATAGGGCGACTGACAAATACATGAAGTTAGTGGAAAGTTCATAAATAGCATAAACAAAAACATTTTAAAGGACGCCTCAAAATCAGTGCTTTCCAAATTTAGTTCTTCTGTGACCCCATTTTGAGGCTTCAAAATTGTCACAATCCTTCACTGAGAATTGTTAGAATGGGAGGTCCCATGTACATTGTTAGGACTGGGTCAGAACTACATAACAGTATCACTGCCTCAGCTTGCGATCTCACTCAAGGTCACAGTGCCCACTTTGTGAAGTTGTAAACTAATTATTGTAAATGTGATAAACTTGTGAATCTCTTCCAACTTTCCAAAAATGAACAGCATCTCCAATAGGCAAACTCCAGGAAGTACACAGAATACCAAACTAAGGCACAACGTATCTCACTAGGAGATAGTGAGGAGTGCAGATGCTGGAGAAGTCAGAGTCGATTAAGTGTGACACTGGGAAAAGCACAGCAGGTCAGGCAGCATCTGAGGAGCAAGATAATTGATGTTTCGGGCCTGACCCTTTGTCAGGACTGGGGAGGGAAAAGGGGGCTGAGAAATAAACATCCCCCTTCCCCCTCCCCAGTCCTGGTGAAGTGTTTTGCCTGAAACATTGACTCTCTTGCTGTTCAGATGCTGCCTGACCTGTCTTTTTCCAGCGCCATACTTTATCAACTACAACTTACTCCACTGCAACTAGTGATGCTACTGCAGAAACATATTCATTATTTTTCAAGAGTCGTAAGCCCAAAATATGTAGGTGAAGTAGACCTTTTGGCTTATCGGGTCTGCAGCGTCATTTAATGAGGTTATAGCTGATTTGATAATTGTCCACTCTAATTTTCTGCCTTTTTCCTTCATCCTTGTTTCCCTTATATTAGAGTCTATCAAATTGTATCAGACTTGAATCGTTAACTCTGTTTCTCTCTCCACAGATGCTGCCAAACTGGATGAGGGCCCCCTCCATTTTTTGTTTTTGTTTCAGATTCCTGGGATCTGCAGTATTTTGCTTTCCTAGTCATTATCATTTAAAAATATTTTTTCTCCAAAACAACATCTAAATTGGAGGAAATGCCAGAGTAAATCATTAAAGCTATCATGCATCTCTGTTAGAATAAAATAATTACATTTCTCTCAGCATAAAAGAATGAAAAGTACCAATATCTTACAGAACGGCAATAGCACAATGATCTCAGTTGAAGAAATGTTTCTACATTTAGAAACAATAGAGATACTCTCCTAATTCCAATCAATAGTTCTGGAGCCATCCACATTAGGGCACATTTTTTTTAACTTTCCTTCCACTTCAACATGACTGCTCTTCTGCAAGCAGTTCTGCTATGGTGAGAAATAAAAAAAAACCAAACATTACGTATTCATATGTGGATGTGGATTTTCCTGTAAAATGGAATGGCAATCCAATACAGGTCATTCTGTTATAACATGCTTTTCATCAATGTGAATTCACAGAAATACGATAGACAAGTTGGGGTCGCTGTTTCTACAGTGCGAATGTTTAAACCATGTGTTGTCTGTAATGCGATTACAGCAAGAACACTTTCAGTGCTGTTTCTAAAGCACCATTTTTCTATAATGTGGGGTTGCACAAAAACATTATCATCACATTATCGAAGACTCTATAAGAACTGTCTTTACTCTGACAATGTGCTAAATTCATAATTATTGCTGAACAATCTCACTACCCTTGAGAAACTATTTTTTTATAGGTGGATTCCCAAATTTCACTATTATGATAAAAGATTCATATTTTTAAAAATATTTTTTGTTAATAGTTTATTGTTTGATATTTCAGATTCTGTCTTAATTCCTATTTAGGTCCAATTATCTATTTCACTTGTGGTGAAAGTTTAATTAAAAGTGAAACCAACATTATGTTTTTTGTTTGATTTGTGGTCTATGAGAATACATTAACGCGACTAATTGCTTAACTTACAGTATGACATCACTATTGCTGGAGGCCTGGAGATTCCTGTGACTTGAGCCAGATTCAAACTGATATCAAGAAAGGAGAAATCCACACCACAGAAATCACTAAGCCTTTGCTTTAAGCAGTAAATGCCATTTTTTCTCTGCTGGCCATTAACACTGGGCCATTATGTTTACCCATTTGAAGTGATACATACTGAAGCAAGTTTGTGTATTACTTACTATTGGTGAAATAAAGCAACTTAACAATTACAACCTGATCATCCCTCACCAATTGTTTTCCAGTGTACCTTTGCCAAGACTGGAGAAGCACAACATGTGAAAAAGTGATATCCAGTTCAGATCAGGAGGAGTATGGCTGTTACTCATTAGCTTATGCCATTAAGTATTTAGATATTAGCCTATTCTCCTAAACATACGATATTTGACGTGCTTCTGTAGGTACCCACACCTTTGTACAATAGCAAATATCTAAGCCAATCCTGAATCGTCTATCAGGAAGACATTGATCATTGTAAGTGCTATTATGGACACTTAATGGTTTAGGGAAAGTATTATACAAAAAAGAACAGTCTTTAACAAAGTTTTAGAAAAAAATGGAATTGTTAAAATTAAATTTCAAGAAGTAAAACATCATAGCTTAAAAGCTATTTAAAGTTTGTATTATCAATAACTTCAAGTAAATAAATCATCATATTGTCAAACTTATGTTTTATCATTTAGTGTAATTATGTTTTGGTAGATCACAGAGGAATGGGCTGTAAATTCAGATTAATTTATAAAAGTGATTTAGAAATCATTGTGGTTCACCTAATTTTATGAGAATAATATTACAATCTACTCTAATGTGTTCTTCTATAATTCTTCAGAGGTATAACCATATCTTAAATTGCCAAATTGTTGATCATTTATCTTTCTCTTAAATGGAAAAGTTTCATATTTGTAAATTTTAGACCTTAATTTAAATAATACTAGTTTTTCTAAACTTCTGTTAAAACAAAAGAACATTATTTTCACACAACTGTTACTGATTTATGATATTTTGCAAGAAACAAAATTGTTGATCACACGGAAATAGTCCATCAAAGTTCCTTTCTGTGACAAGTGTTTGGATTGTACCACAAGAAATGGCGAGTCAAGCAGAGCTAAAGTTGTTCTATTAGATTACAGAATTTTAAATGATTTAACAGAGATTGTCAGAATTTTGATACATTAAAGCAAGACTCGCAAATATCTAAGAATCTTACATGACATCACGAACTACTTTACAGCGATTATCATATAGTTATCACCGAAATGTATAAAATGCACAAATCATTTACACAGTTAATTTCCACAAAAGGCAATGAGTAATTAGTAGCCAATATTCTCTCTAATTTCTTGGAGTTCAGGAGTGATTTATTTAAGTATGCATCCCTTATATTCATTTTAGTTCAGCAACATAAAATAGCCAATTTGAGTACATCCAATATGGAGATTTTGAAGTTGCTGTGTGGCACCTTAAAGGGAACATTGACCATTAAAACAGGGGAAGCTCTCCTTTGAAACTGTACCTATATATCTATCTAACAGGGAAGATGGGATTCCAGTTTAACACTTGCACAAACAATGCCAGCACTAGATTCCATCTATACTGCCTCTGGAGTGTCAACCTAGATTTTGTGTTTAGCTCTCCAGACTGGGACTTGAACCCACAGCCTTGCAACTCTGAATCAAGTGTGTTATGAACAGCTGACAGATACACAAGGTGAAACTGTTTCACTAGCTGGTAGATCAGTAACCTGCGAATTCAGACTGAAGTCAGTTGATGAGGGGAAATTAGAGATAGTTTTAACATAACAAGTTGTCACATTGTGAAATGCACTGTCTGCAAGTGTGGTAAATACAAGTACAATTTCTAATGGAAATTAGATATTTGATTGAATAAGGAAAATTTGCATAGCTATGGGAAATGAACTGAGGAGTGGAATTAGTTGCATATGTCTTTCAAAGAACCAACAGAGACAGATTGACAGAATTGCCTCCTCTGTGTTGTATGCTGTTAGGAAAGTACTCAAGAAGGAGCCTATTCATAAAGTTAAGCTATTGATATAAAACAAAATGCTATTATGGACTATCCCATATTTATTTTCACATTTAGAGGAAATGATTAGTCTATCTGCAACATAGCTATCGCCAATAGACTAGCGCTCTTTGGGAACAGTGCTATTGGACTTTAGCTCACAGGGAATTTATTAAAGAATCTAGAATCTTTATTAGTCGCTTTTGATCACTGATCATGAATGGAGAGGAAAAGTGGGCTATAAATCATGGGATTAAGAAAATCAGATAGCATGTGACCTATTTTGATGTAAGCATTAACCAATTTTGTGACTATTTAGGTAAGGATTTTTTTCAATTAACAGATGTAGCACTGAAACTGGTAGAACAAATGCCAAGTAAATAATAATCTGCATTATGCAGTGACTGCTATTTAATAGACTCGTTAATATATTTCTCAGAAAATAGTTTTCTTTGATTTACTTATTCAGTCTGCTTGTAACAAATGTCTTCATATTTTGCCCAACGATAATGTAAATTCTGTGAATAACCGTAGGGTGGGGGTATAGAAAGAAGCCAGGCTTGGATTAAGTTTATTTGGAAAGACACATGCCTAAACAAGAAGTAAAAAAATGAATATACTATAGGGGAACTGCCTAATATTTGGCTTTTATGTTGAATGTAATCACTCCAGCAGTTCGCGGGAGCATTCTTCAGCCTTGAAAAGAAATCAGTGATGGGCCTAAGAATACTGCAGAGCCACCTAGTGTTCATATTTTATAAGTTGCTACTTGCATTTGCTTTTGTTTCTCTGGTGAATACTGAGAATTAAAAATATACACCAAATAATCGACTCCCCCAACTAAATTTATTATTTTAGATATATTTATATATCTTTATAATACATTTATACGTTAACCATTTAATACTTTAAAACCTCATAATGTGAATTAATATTTTGGCTATTCATTTTAATACCGTTATTTGTAACTTCTGATGTTAATAATTATGAATATTAAAAACTAATTAATTTTAAAGAAAAACGCACAATAGATTAACCATTGGTGTAGTTACGAACTACGTCAAACCCTGATGAGAAATGGGGAAAATAGTTTAAGATGTGTGGAGGGAAATTCAATAAATAAACTGTTTTTAATTTAAAAATCGCACCATCAACCCGTAAACATACGGAACTAGTATGCCCAGGACGCACAGTTAATGGAGGAAGGAGCCTGAAATATACGAGAATTCACGTAAATCCATTTTAATAGCATTTCAAGGCAAGTTGTACACTATTAGAAGAGAAACTATGTTCCGCTCCTGGCACTGTAAGATGGATATGAGCAAATGACAATGTCTTTATTCAATTTGTTGTTTATCTTTCTCGTGTTGCTTGAAGTTTTTAGAATTATTAATATTTGGTGTCAATGCCAGTTGCAGGAAAGGTTTATTCCTGCAGTCTGCGGAGATTATTCATTGTTGTCGGACAGAGTTGTCAGGCAGTATTGGTATCGCTACTACTGCCGTTTTCAAGAAAACCTAATCAAATTTCGAGCAGAAGTAACCTAAATGGTGAAGTTATTTGATTACACTGTTTTCTTTTTAGAAAAGTTCCTCCAACACAACAGTAAGTAAGTTTGTTTTGAAAAGCGTACTTCATTCGATGTTAAGCTTTTTGAGTTGACGCGCAATAGCAATGCAATCTTTCATGGTCAGCTAGAATTAAAAGTCGCCAGGATTCCTCGAATGATTTTCTGTTTTATTCTCTTTGCCTGAGACGTTCACCGTTCCTAAATTGCCTCAAATAAAGGAAAGGCTTACTGGCGGGTTGATGAATCTGAGACACTGAATTAAATTGACATGCTCATTATTCAAATTTCGTTTTACTCCATTATTCTTTCAAGCTTTCTTTCCACACTTTGAAGGTGCCTGTTTTATTTGTTGGGTTACAATTCCACGAGGACTAGGCAATCTACAATTCCTCGCCCAGCGATCAGTATTCATGAAGAAATCCTTGCTAACATCTGAGTGCGTTCGACATTCTGTAACAGGATGTTATACAGGTGACCTTGAGACTCCGCGCAGTCCCTATCTGCACACTATTCGGGTGGTCACTGGACAGTAAGCCTGATCCGGGCTGATGTTCCCCTTCCTCCTCCACCACCAATGCTGGTGAGGACAACTGTCTGTCTCCTTGTTAGCAGCACTCCGCTGAGATCAACCAATAACGCCCAGAGCATCAGCCTGTGGCGCTTCTGTCAGCTTGTGCGCGGTTAAGTCAGCGCAAACCATCCAGGAATTTCGAGCGCGTTAAAAATCACACAACACCAGATTACAGTCCAACAGGTTTACTTGGAAGCACAAGTTATGTCGAGGATAATCTTTGGCGAGGGCTTCTTAAAGACAAAAAAAAACTGCCCTCATCCACAACTCCCAGCTTGTCGCCAAATTGATCGTGACTTCAGGCGGATTGTGTTTTGTGGGCTTATTAGGGGGTTCTTCGAGTTAAAGTTTTTAAATATTAACTCACATGAATCTAGATTAAACTAAACTAACTTAGACTAGCTGAGTTAATTATCTGAAATCATTGTTCAGATTTACTGAATTTTTTGGGCTCTACTTAGTATATCAAGTTTTGAAATGTTATAAAGGTCATGATGACGACTTCCGCTTATGCCGAAATTCCAACTGGGAATGCTGACTGTTTTAGTGTTAACATTAAGAGCTAGCTTTGGTTTTGCTTCTTCTGTTTATCAAAACCATTTGCTTTAGTAAAACCACACAGGATTGTTCCCAACCCTTCGGTCATGCATTAAAATGATCAATAACGTCACTGAAGTAAACAAGAAAAATTGAATTTTCATTTGTGACACATTTAGTATTTTGAAATCCTGAGACATTTTCTATAATTTTAAAATAATAAAAACATACATTTAAAATCATATCATAATATTGTTACATAAACAATACAGGCACAATAAAGGCTGCTGACCACACGGCCCATCATGCATTGCTGGAAATTGGGTGCCCAGCCTTTATCCGGGGAGGAAACTTACCTGAATTCTTTGCTCGCCCACTTCCTCCTTTTCAACGGCAAAACTTATAACAATCTCTCAACTTATAACAGGTCCAATGTGGGTCAGGAAAGAGGGAATCAAGCATGGAACTTGCTGCTCCAGCCCTCACCTACCACCAGTTTCTAGCCAGGTAAGAAATCTATGTAATGGAGCCTGTTCTACCCAGGTCCTGGCCTACTTTCTAACTTCTCAGACTGCCATTGGAGTTACAAAAGGGGTGACCTGAATGCTCAAAGAAATCTGGCCTTGTGCTGTACAATATGCTAAGTATTTGATACTGAGTAATGTGTGATTTTTGCTCATAATTACGGAAAGAACATAGAACGTAGAAAAGTACTGCATAGAACATGTCCTTCAGCCATGATGTTGTGTAGAGGATTGATCCTAATCTAAAATGAAATAACCTAACCTACGCACTCCTCAATTCTCTGCTGTCTACATGCATGTCCAGCAGTCACTTAAGTGTCCCTAATGACTCTACTTCCACCACCACCACCGTTGGCAACGCATTCCATGCGTTCACAACTCTCTGTGTAAAGAACTTATCTCTGACATCTCCTCTATCCTTTCCTCCTAATACCTTAAAGTTATGACCCCTTGTGGTAGTCAATCCTGTCCTGAGGAAACGTCTCTGGCTATAAAATCATTTCATGCCTCTCATTACCTTGTACACCTCGATCAGGTCACCACTCTTCCTCCATCTCTCTAGAGACAAAACTCCGAGCTTAGTCAATCTCTCTTCATAAGACAAGTTCTGAAGTTCATGCAGCATCCTGGTAAACCTTCTGTGCACCCTCAGCATCTTTTCTATAATAGGGCAACCAGGACTGGACACAATATTCCAAGTGTGGTCTCACCAGGGTTTTGTAGACTGCAACAAAACCTCGCGGATCTTAAACTCGATTCCCCTGTTAATAAAAGCCAAAACACCATATGCTTTCTTAACAACCCTATCCACATGGGTGGTAACTTTGAAGGATCTATGCACTTGAACACCAAGATCCCGCTGTTGCTACACACTGCCAAGAATCCTGTCTTTAATCCTATATTCAGCATTCAAATTTGACCTTGCACAATGCATCACTTGCATTTATCAAGGTTAAGCTCCATCTGCCATTTCTCAACCCAGCTCTGCATCCTGTCAATGTCACGCTGTAGGCTGCAACAGCCCACGAAACTATCAGTGGCACCTCCAACCTTTGTGTCATTAGCAAATTTACTAACCCACCGCTCAATCTTCTCATCCAAGCCATTTATAAAAACTACAAAGAGCAGAGGGTCAAGAACAGAGTCCTGTGGGACACCACTCACCACTGACCTCCAGGCAGAATACCTTCTACAACTGCTCTGCCTTCTGTCAGCCAACCAATTCTGAATCCAGAGAGCCAAATCTCCCTGTGTCCCATACCTGCTGACTTTATGAATGCGCCTACCATGGGGAACCTTATCAAATGCCTTGCTGAGGTCCATATACACCACATCCACTACTTGACCTTTGTCAACCTGTCTTGTCACCTCCTCAAAGAGCTCAATAAGATTTGTGAGGCATGACCTGCCCCTCACAAAACCATGCCTTCTGCTTTTAATCACGCTATGCTTTTCCAAATAGTCATAAATCCTAACCATCAGAATTCTTTCCAAAACCATGTTGACCACAGATGTAAGACTGACTGGTCTGTACTTGCCAGGGATTTCCCTATTTCCCTTCTTGAAAAGAGGGACAGCATTCACCTTCTTCCAGTTCTCCGGTACGACTCCCGTGGAGAGTGAGGAAGCAAAGGTCTTCGCCAGCGGCTTAGCAATCTCCTTCCTCACTTCCTGGAGCAACCTAGGATAAATCCGGTCCGACCCTGGGGACTTATCAATCTTAATTTTGCCAAAATTTCCAGCACATCAACTTCCTCTATCTCGATCTGTTCAAGCCTGTTTCCTCGTTCCTCAAAGTTCTCATTCACAACAAGGTCCCTTTCCTTAGTGAAAACTGAAGCAAAAAACTCATTTAGGGTTTCCCCTATCTGCTTAGATTCCACACACAAGTTCCCTACGCTATCCCTGATCGGCTCTACCTTCTCCCTGATTATTCTTTTATTCCTCATGTAGGAGTAAAATGCCTTTGGCTTCTCCCTAATCCTTCCTGCCAAACCTTTCTTGTGCCCCCTTCTGGCTCTCCTCAGTCCATTTCTGAGCTCCTTTCTAGTAAGCCTGTAATCCTCTAAAGCTGTGTTAGATCCTTGCTTCCTCCATTTTACGTAAGCTACCTTCTTCCTTTTGATGAGAAGCTCCTCTGTTCTCATCATCCTACGTTCCTTAATTTTACCCCTTCTTGCCTGTGTATCACTCGCAACAACTGCTCCTTAAACAGTTTCCACTGAAAGAATCAAAGTGCTTTACTTTCAGTCTCGCATACGGAGATCTTTCATTTCTCACTTTTAGCCCATGAAGTTATAGACTAAATTCTGTAATTCCATGTTTGTAGTGGGATGGAGAATTGGGAATTTGCTCCCTGGAAATGTGGGTCAGTAATTAGGTTCTAACATTGCAGCCCAGAGCCTCTCTATTGACCTTGGCTATTCACACTATCCATGTCCCTCATGATTTATAAACCTTTATAAGGTCACCCCTCAGCCTCCAACACTCCAGGGGAAAAAAGCCCCAGCCTATTCAATCTCCCATCATAACTCAAACCTTCCAGTCCCAGCAACATCCTTGTAAATTATTTCTGCACTCTCTCAAGTTTACCAACATCCTTCCAATTTGCAATAGTACCATTTCAAAATTTAAACCAGGCAGCTTGACTCTGATTGGTCAGGACATTGTCATGAGAAATGAAGAAGTGAATGACTGTCAGTTACTTGGTTGAATTGAAATGTTGGATTTCCCCATTCTTGGGAATTGTCCTAACGAGTGCAAGATGGAACGTATCAACAAAATACTTCTTTTCTCAACACTATTCCCAAAACAATCTTCTTTTATTCATGCACAGGCTATGGGTGTCACGGGCTAAGCCATTTTATTGTCCATTTTTTATTGCTTTGAAGATTAGTGATTTGCTTACTTGAGTTACTGCATTCCATTTGATATCGGTACACTGCAGTACTATTGGGGAGGGAGTACCAGGATTTTGACACCTCAACAATACAGGAATGGCAGTATAGTTTTAAGTCAGGATAGTGCATGGTTTGCAGGGGAACTTGCTGTCAGTAGTGTTCTCGTGTGTCTGGTTCTTTTGTCCTTCTAGGTGGTAGAGATTGTGAGTTTAGAATGTACAGTCTGAGGAGCTTTGGTGAGTTGTTGCAGTGCATATTGTACATGGTATACACTGCTGCCACTGTGCATTAACAGTGGACCAAGTCAATGTTTAAGTTGATAGATGGGATGCCTTGTGGTGTCAAGCTTCATGAATATTGTTGAAACTGCACACACATTCAGGCAAGTGGGATTTTCTGTCACACTCCTGATTTGGGCCTTGTAGATGGTGGACCATAAAATATCGGTACAGAATTAAGCTAGTTGGCCCATCAAGTCTGCTCTGCCATTCGATCATGGCTGATATATTTCTCAACCTCATTCTCTTGCCTTCATCAAATAACCGTTGATCCCCTTAATCTCGGTCTTAAGTATACTCAATGACTTGGCCGCCACAACCTTCTGTGGCAATACATTCCACAGATTCACCACCCTGTGGCTGAAGAAATATTACCTTATCTCAGTTTTGAAAAGTCACCCTTCATTCTGAGGCTGTGTCCTCGAGTCTAGTCTCTCCTACTGATGGAAATATCTACATAACCAGTCTATCCAGGTTTCTGAGTGTTCTGTAAATTTCAGTCAGATCACCCATCATTTACTAAACTCATCGAGTACAGAACTAGAGTCCTCAACTGCTCCTCATATGACAAGCCCTCCATCCCAGGTTCATTCTTGTAAAACCTACTGTGGATGCCAACCAATGGCAACACATCCTTCCTTAGATAAGAGACCCAAAACTATTCACAATATTCTGAATGTGGTCTTATACAGCCTCAGCATGGCTCTTGTATTCAAGCTCTCATGAAATTAATGTTAACATGCATTTACCTTCCTATCTGCCAACTGAACCTGCATGTTAACCTTAAGAGAATCTGGAATTAGGACTCTCAAGTCTGTTTTTGCTTCAGATTTCCATGTCTTGCCCCATTTAGAAAATAGTCCATGTCTATATTCTTCCTACCAAAGTGTATAACCTCACACTGTCCCACATTGTACTAGATCTGCAACTTCTTTGGCAGGCTTTAAGCACTCAAAAGGTGATTAGATTACTTACAGTGTGGAAACAGGCCCTTCGGCCCAACAAGTCCACGGTGGACCATTGAAGCGCAACCCACCAATACCCATTCCCTGACATTTACCCCTTGACCTAACACTATGGGCAATTTAGCATGGCCAATTCACCAGGCCTGCACATTTTTGGACTGTGGGAGGACACCGGAGCACCCGGAGGAAACCCACGCAGACACGGGGAGAATGTGCAAACTCCACACAGTCAGTCGCCTGAGGCGGGAATTGAACCCGGGTCTTCTGGCGCTGTGAGGCAGCCGTGCTAACCACTGTGCCACTCACAGATGAGTTACTTGTCATCTTATTCCTGTTTCTGACCTGCTGTTGCAGTCAAGTATTAACTTGGAATGTCATGTTCAGTTTCTGGTGAGTTGTAACCCTCAGGATATTAATAATGATCTTAATGCCATTGAATGTCAAGGAGGAATAGTTAGCTATCAAATGCTGTCTTGATGGCAAGGACAATCACTTTGTGAGTTCTGCATTTTTATTCATGTTTGGACTAAGGAGCAGGTCAAGAGATGGGTGACCTTGATGGAACCCAAATTGAGCATCAGTGAGCAGTTTAACATTGAACAGATGCTGCTTGATGGCATATTAATGACACATTCCAACCCTTTATTGAGATTGAGAATAATACACCGATGTTGGTAGCCCTGTATTTGTCCTTTTTATTGTACATGGGTCATTCTTGGGTATTATGGGTAGATGTCAGTTTTATACTTTTATTGGAACAGCTATGCTTGTGTGCATGGCTAGTTCTGGAGCAGAAGTCTTTGGTTATATTGCATAATGTCAGAAAACATGTAGGAGTACATTGGATTTTCGCTTATGTCATTGCAACCAAGTGGTTATAGGTGGGATGAACAATTAGCCCTATGAGCACTGCACAAAGTAATTGATGCTCTGGAAGGAAAAACATCAGAATTCCTTTTCCCAAATTCATTGTTTGAGCATGTTTCAAGACTTGTTTGTTGTATGAAGGCACTGGCTATTGAATGGCTCTGATTAAATTGGCATCTATGTTGTTACAGGATTGTTACAGGAGTCCTGGGTCAATTAGTGAGAGGATTGGACCCGTCCAGCCATCTGACACCATTGGTCTGGGTGGGACAAAAGGTGAGTTGAGGATCAATGTGGAAGGAAAACATTACTTTTACCTTTAGGAAACTGAGTACCTGATGCACTGCCTGTGGTCTCAGACAAGTCATACATTGAATGAAGGGAAGACTTGTGGAGGAAGAGGCCAGATTTGTGATGGGGATCACTCAGAGCAATGTGCAGTCCTGCACCAGTAGGATCCCAAAGGCAAATTTCACAGGTACTATTTAAAGAGATTCTGAGTTCAATATAGAACAAGAGGGAAAAATTTCCCTTCTCTGGAGTGCATGGTAATCACAAAAAAATTGGAAAACACAGAATGAAAAAATTGGAATCTTGAAGTTGAAAAAGAAATTCTGAATTTCCCCTTAAGCTTTAAATAGTGACTTTAGAATCTCACTACTGAGTTGCAAGTATTTTGTCTCCATGCATTTTTATCTCATTAAACCTCCAACTCATCTCATTATTGTGCCACTTACATTTCTCCTTTACTTTCCCAAGAAACCAGACAGTACTGATTCCTAATTTGTAAATCAGAGCAACTAACTCTGTCTTCACCACAATATCTATCCCTTCATGAAAACCATCCTCCTCTACATTTTTACCACTCTTCACCCATGCAAGTCATCAATAGCAAACCATCAATCATAGAACATAGAACAAGACAGCGCAGAACAGGCCCTTTGGCCCTCGATGTTATGCCGACCTGTGAACTAATCTAAGTCCATCCCCCTACACAATTCCATCATCATCCATGTGCCTATCCAAGGATTGTTTAAATCTCCCTAATGTGGCCAAGTTAAACTACAGGCAGGCAGAGCATTCCACACCCTTACCACTCTCTAAGTAAAGAACCTGCCTCTGACATCTGTCATAAATCTATCACCTCTCAATTTGTAGCTATGCCCCCTCGTACAAGCTGACATCATCATCCTAGGAAAAAGACTTTCACTGTCTAACCTATTTAATCCTCTGATCATCTTGTATATCTCTATCAAACCCCCTCTTAGCCTTCTTCTTTCCAATGAGAACAGACCCAAGTCTCTCAGCCTTTCCTCATAAGACCTTCTCTCCAGACCAGACAACATCCTGATAAATCTCCTATGCACCCTTTCCAATGCTTCCACATCATTTCTGTAATGGGGCAACCAGAACTATACACAATATTCCTAGTGTGGCCGCACTAGAGTTTTGTATAGTTGCAGCATGACATTACGTTTCCGGAACTCAATCTCTCTACCCATAAAACCTAACACACCGTATGCCTTCTTAACAGCACTATCAACCGAGGTGGCAACTTTTAGGGATCTATGTACATGGACTCCAAGATCCCTCTGCACGTCCACGCTACCAAGAATCTTTCCATTGACCCAGTATTCTGCCTTCCTGTTATTCTTCCCAAAGTGAAGAATAAATCTATCAGGCGACTGACTGTGTGGAGTTTGCACGTTCTCCCCGTGTCTGCGTGGGTTTCCTCCGGGTGCTCCGGTTTCCTCCCACAGTCCAAAGATGTGCAGGTCAGGTGAATTGGCCATGCTAAATTGTCCGTAGTGTTAGGTAAGGGGTAAATGTAGGGGTAGGGGTAGGGGTGGGTTACGCTTCGGCGGGTCGGTGTGGACTTGTTGGGCCGAAGGGCCTGTTTCCACACTGTAAAGTAATCTAATCTATGAATCACCTCACATTTATCTGCATTGAACTCCATTTGCCATCTCTCAGCCCAATTCTGCAGTTTATCCAAGTCCCCCTGCAACCTTCAACACTGTCCACTACTCCACTGACTTTAGTGTCATCGGCAAACTTATTAACCCATCCACTTCTGCCTGCGTCTAAGTCGTTGATAAAAATGACAAACAGTGGTCCGAAAACAGATCCTTGTGGCACACCACTAGCAACTGGACTCCATGCTGAATATTTTCCATCAATCGCCACTCGCTGCCTTCTTACAGAAATCCAGTTTCTAATTCAAACTGCTAAATCACCCTCAATCCCATGCCTTTGCATTTTCTCCAACAGCCTATCATGTGGAACCTTATCAAAGGCTTTACTGAAGTCCATGTACACCACGTCAACTACCCTACCTTCATCTACATGCTTGGTCACCTTCTCAAAAAACTCAATGAGGTTTGTGAGACATGACCTGCCCTTGACGAAACCATGTTGACTATCTGCAATAAAATTGTTGCTTGCTAGATGATTATAAATCCTATCTCTTATAATACTTTTCAAAACTTTTCCTTCAACAGACTTAAGGCTCACTGGTCTGTAATTACCTGGGTCATCTCTACTGCCCTTCTTGAACAAAGGCACAACATTTGCAATCATCCAGTTCTCTGGTACATTGTCCTATAGGCAATTATGACTCAAAGATCAAAGCCAAAGGCTCCAACACCTCCTCCCTAACATCTCAGAGAATCCTTGGATAAATCCCATCCAACCCAGAGGACTTGTCTACTTTCACTCCTTCTAGAATTAATATCACCTCTTCCTTCCTAACCTCAATCCTTTCTAGTCTAATATCTCATATCTCATTCTTCTCCTCTACAATATTCTCCTTTCTCTGAGTGAAAACTGATGAGAAATATTCATTTTGCACCTCTCTGATCTCCACAGGTTCCACACACAACTTCCCACTTCTGTCTTTGATTGGCCCTATTCCTACCCTTGTCATCCTTTTATTCTTCACATACCTATAGAAGGCTTTAGGGTTCTCCTTTATTCACACTATGCTTTTGTTTATGTGCCTACTCTCAGTCTAAATCTCACATTAATTCAGCCATTCAACCCTTGGTTTTGGAGGTCAAGGACACCAACTTCTATGGTTCTGTCGGATCCTTTTGTGCATGGAAACACGTATGCATAGCTCACATCTAAATAGGATGCATATGGTGGTCCTTGGCTTGATTTCATAGAGTTCATTTACTTTGCACTAACTTGATGCTGCCAACACTCTAGCATGCACAAAGCTTGCTTTGCTTTTCAAAATAGAGGTAGAGACAGGAAGTGTGTCACTGTGGGGAGCACTGATCAGTCAAGGGGTGAACATGCCACTGTACAGCAACATGAGGCATTAGTGTCATACCTAGAGCTTACTACAAAACATACTGTATGCGGTTCAACCAAATGGCTGTGTTTGAAAGTCAAAAGGGAGTAGTCCTTAGTGGGGTCATGGAGGACTACAGTCAGTCATAGGGTGCCACTACAGTCAGTCAATGGACTTTTCTGATTGCAGCCCAAGTTGTTGGACACAAAACACTAGATGCTGGTTTAACAAACTTCAGAGGTCCATGTTCTTCAGGTTTGGGGATTGGGTTATGATCAGTACTGCAGATCACATGCAAGTCGGGCAGTACAGGTACATCATTCGGGGTCTCTGGAGTCATCAGTTGGGAGTCAGGCCATGTTCACTGAGGAGTGTCCTGCCAAGGGGTGGATCTTGTCAGTCTTGGAGCTTTGCTCAATAATGATAAGGGGCTTATTGGGGAGTGTGGGCAACTCAAACTTGTGATGGGCTTCAATGTGCTGAGTTACTAAGCAAATGATTAAGGTGAAAGGGGACAATGTGAGCTATAGGTGTGGGATTGGGGTGGATGAGCTGGAAGGCATGGCTTTCAAAGGTCACCATCACTTTGGCCATTTCATGGGGAAGGTGTAGGATCAATAAGTGCATGGTAATTTGGAAAGCCATGGGCTCTGGGAGTAAATTGGAAAATCATTACTGATTTTATGAAGGAGCTGAACAGAAAGGAAGTTTTGGGAGAGGATAGTATAGGAAGCTAGAAGATCAAAGTGGTCCCAGGGACAGTAACAGAAAAGGATACACCGTCTTGTGCTTCAAGCAGAGCCTGCAAGTCACTCGTAGGAACACGAAGTTGAAACATTGCTATCTTTGATCCAAAGCTAACTGCACAATGATGGGACAAAATGACTGCTTCCATATTTCTACTTTTTTCTTCAGGAGTGGAGTAAAACTGTTTGAATTTGAAAACCTTCTAAAGGACAATTGGAGTCATCATGTAGCCACAGTACGTATGTGGCTTGTCTATTTCAGTTTTTAAGGCGGTAAAAACAATGACTGCAGATACTGGATACCAGATTCTGGATTAGTGGTGCTGGAAGAGCACACCAGTTCAGACAGCATCCAAGGAGCAGCGAAATCGACGTTTCAGGCAAAAGCCCTATTTCAGTTTTTAGTTAATGGTAACTCGCAGGATGTTGATATTGGAACTTTCAGTGATGGTAATGCAATTGAATGTCGAGGAAAATGTTTTGAGTTCCTCTTGTTGGAGATGAACTTTCCCTGGCACTTGTGTAGCATAGATGTTATTTGCCACTTACCAGGTCAAGCTGGATATTGTCCAGGTCTTTCTCGTATGAACACAGACTGCTTCAGTTTCTGAGGAGTCGTGGATGGTGCTGAATTTTGTACAATTATCAGCAAATCTCCACACCTTTGACTTATGATTGGAGGCACTTATGATTGATGAAGCCATCGAAGCTGACTGGGTCTTTGACGATAACCTGGCGAACTGCTTCAGGAAGTCCTTGGGCCAAGATGATTGACCTCCAGCAGTCACAATCATTTTCCTTTTTGATTGATATGACTCTAACCAATGGAGAGCTTGCCCCCGATTCCTATGGACTCAGTTTTGCAAGAGCTGCTTGAAACCACACCTAGTTGAATACTATCTTGATGGACTTTCTCTGCCATCTTGCCTCCACAGTTCAGTTTTTTTTGTCCATTTGTTTCCTGGATTGTTACTGGTGCCATTTTTTCTAATTCACAGCTCTTCACATCCTGTGTATGATTAAAGAGAGTCAAGCAGCCTGGGATTCTCTACCATTGTTGGCTTCCTCCAGGTGTAGGGTACATTAAGTGAATGCACATTGCTTTGGGCAGTGCCCTACCACCAACCTGCAGAGCTTGTCAACAGAAAAGACATCCACTCATTTAATGTTCAGGTTATTTGTAATATTTGATGCCAGATTCTAGAGGCTTGTATTAGATATCCTGGGAGCTACCATGATGCTAACATATTAGAGAACTTTCTGGTTCCTGACTCCTCCTTGGGCAAACAGGGAATTGCTGGGAGATGTATTATCAGCTATGCTTGGAGGGGCTACATGTACAAGACCCACAGACTGAATTAGAATGATGATTAGATTAGATTAGATTCCCTACAGCGTGGAAACAGGCCCTTCGGCCCAACAAGTCCACACCGACCCTCTGAAGAGTAACCCACCCAGTTCCATTTCCTTCTGCCTAATTGACCTAATACTATGGGGCAATTTAGCATGGCCAATTCACCTGACCTGCACATCTTTGGACTGTGGGAGGAAACCAGAACATCTGGAGGAAACCCACGCAGACACAGGGAGAATGTGCAAACTCCACGCAGACAGTCACCCGAGGTTGGAATTGAACCTGGGACCCTGGTGCTGTGAGGCAACAGTGCTAACCACTGAGCCACTGTGCCACCCAAATGCTACTCATACTTTCATCAGTATCATAGTGCCACAGATCATAGGTCTCCATTTAGGTGAAGTTCTGGGGACTTGACAATATTAGCAATGCCTTGCAGTACAGCCAGAAAGGGTGTCCCCCAATATTGTGGCATGCTGTACACTTCCCATGTGGAGCCTGGAAATGGAC
Organism: Chiloscyllium plagiosum; assembly: GCF_004010195.1. Classification (NCBI taxonomy): domain Eukaryota; kingdom Metazoa; phylum Chordata; class Chondrichthyes; order Orectolobiformes; family Hemiscylliidae; genus Chiloscyllium; species Chiloscyllium plagiosum. Next base: position 45,558,743 of record NC_057716.1, read on the forward strand.
TGGATGCACAATAAATGTGGGAAACAACAATAATCTGGGGATGAAGATGAGAATGATCATCAGGAGATTGAGCAGAAGGGACCTCCTTGACAGGAGTGCTAGGACACAGCTGATATTATTACTGGTAAAGTCAAATCCCAGACTGAGATTTGGCATGATGGATAATATTTTGTTTTTTTTTTATTTGAAAAGGTGTTCTTCCATTGAAACATATGTACACAATGCTGCAGATCTGGTTTGAATGATAAAACAGAAGTTTGTTAACCAAAATAGTCCTGTAAACACTGGTGGAAAGTCTCCAACTCACACATGTAAATGCATTACTATGTTGCCTTGGTGAGGACTGGAACATCAGGACTGCACTAGAATCAAATTGAAAAGAAAATAACAGTGAAACAATGATTTGTGTGGGAAAACAGAGGATTGGTAATATTTTAAAAACCAGCAGAAGATGACCACAAAAAGAAGCAAATAACCTATGAGGGTAAACTAGCAAAAAATGTGGAAATGGCCAGTGTAATAACCAATGAGAATATCCTCACAAGTATTGTAAATGCAGGCAGTATAACAATCTTTTGAGAATAAACTAACAAGTATTAAAACAATGGGCACTACGACTGTTTCTTTAAGTATAGAAAAGGAAGAAAGAGGCCAAAGCGTAGATAGACCCCTTAGAAAATGAGGCTGGGGGTGAGGACATGGTGGAGGTATTATTTCACACATTTCGCCTCAGTCTTCACAATACAGAACCTTAATAGCATTTTAAACATACAAAACAAAGAGGCAAAAGGTGGGAAGGAAATCAGACATAAGGGATCAAAGCCGATTGGGAGAAATTGGGAGCAGGGAACTAAGTTGGACAATCAGCCATGATTATATTGAATAGTGGAGCAGGCTCAAAAGGCTGAATCCCTCCTCCTGCTCCTTTTTCAATGTTTCTAAAAGGAGTGAAGATAAAATAGCATAAATCAAGCAATTAGTATGTAACACAAGATTTTAAATTAAATAATAAAAATATATTCAATTTTATCCAAATACTGTCACAATATAGTATTCAAACACCATAGACAATTCTCTTTTCCATCAGATCTATAAGTATGACTGAACAATTTATTTCAATTTCTGGTCTTAAGAATTTGATAGCCTCTTCCTTGATTATTCACATCACTAGCTTTCTCAGCTTTGAATGACCCCTTTAGAGCTTAACCAAACACCTCTGGTCTGGAACGCTCAAACTAATATCCTTACACATAGTAACCTATGTGCTAATGTTTCCGAATGAATGCCTTTGTCTTGGAGAAACTGTTTCTAAAATTTAACTTCAGCCAGGATTTCTGCAAACTGCAAAGAATCTTTCCAAGCTACAGGTTTTTCAGTTAAACAAAATAAAATAAAGTCCTGACATTCTAACTGAAAAAAAACTATGCTCTTTATCTCCAGATGCTCATTAATCATTCCCAATGCGTTATGAAATTATGGAGCACACATCATTGGCCATCATCTTCTACTGCTATATGTTCCTTTTTGATTGAGACACAGCAGTGGCCTGGACCACTATCTAGTGACTTGACTAAGTAGCAAGACCAAGTGAGATTGCTTGTACCAAACTCACCTCATTAACTAATCACCCTCATCTCTTTGATGATCCTCTTACCTGATTCTGGCCTTATTCAGTCACCTGGCTTTCCTGGAAGAACTGAGTACCCAGCAGATATCTGACAGAAGACATACATCCTGGCACCAGTGCCATCTTCAAAGTGCACCCAAACATCTTCAGCTATCTCAGATTGACCTTCACTGGCAGCCTAATGGTGCAGTAGCCACACTGCCATGCTGTACATTAACACATGGCTGACCCTCCCTCGCACATATGATCCCATTCTATCACACCTGTTACTGTTTAACCATCATGCCACACACTTTACCTGTGCTTAGTGACATCCCATCTGAACACCTTCTCTATGTCACCTGTACTCTATTAGCTATAGCAGCTGTAGACCTGCATCTTGTCATTTTCCAGGTGAACATCACAAACAAGCAAGCAATTGGACAATTCCAAAGATGAGCTTTTATTTACAGGTGGGGTAAAACGGAACACAAAACTAATTCTGGCATGATGACCAATGACTATTTAATATTCCCCAATGGTCTGCTGCCCCAACTCTCATCTACCGGGACTGGGTGTGAACCAACTCCTCGCCTGTAGCTTCACACATTGGTGAGCTCTGCACTGTGCAAGAAGGACTTCATCTTCCTCAGTGTCCTCATCTTCTTCTCTGGTATACTGCTCCCAGTTCTTCAGCATCCAGCTCATCACATCATTGCCTGCTCCAATTATGCAAAGCAAAGCACACCAAGATGATGCCACACACTCTGCCCAGACTATACTGGAAGGGAACTCCCTAGACTGTTCCAAATAACTGAACCACACCTTCAACAGCCCTATCGAATCTGCTCCACCATGACCCTGGGGGAGACATAAGCAGCATAGTTTCTGCATTCCACATCAGTCTCAAGGTTATGTAATAATGTCATGAGCCATGATCGCAGTGGTTTGCTCTTGTCCCCCAGCTTTATAAGGCTCCTGGACCCTCAATAGCACCAGGCCCCGAGAAGGATGTAGGAGCCATGGCAGCTGCCAGGGTAGAGGGCACATCTCCAGGAAGTGGTAACAATGATCACAGATTCACCTGAAGGAAAATCAGATGGAAGCCCTTTCTGTTGATGAATCCTGCAGCACATTGATACAGCCCTCTCTGAGCCACGTGTGTGCTGTCGATAGTACCAGCTATATTCCTGAATCCTACTGCCCTCATTACTGGGGACCAATAAAACCCAATGCGAAAATCTTTTCTCAGATGACCTTGTTACTGTGCTGATACATTTCTGGCTGCAAATCTAAGAGATCCCACACAGCTTAACCCTTACTTCTGGGAAGGAGCCAGTTGCACAGAAGTTCAACTCTCAACTGGGCAATGAGAGATGACAATAAATACTGGCCTGTATAGTGACATCCATGTCCCATGAATGATTAAAAAAACTAATTTCAAAACCGGTCCCCTTTGCTCCAAACACGACCGACTCCCTGTACCTTCCCCATTGCTAACCACACAGACCGTCAGCATTGGATTCAATTCAGATGCCTAACCAACTTTGATGAACAGCTCCTGGACATGACTGGCCAGACCCTATCTGCTGACTTTGCAACTCCCTAACTAAAGATACATTATTTCCCTGAATTCTTGTTTTGACCCGAGACTACTGACTGCTGTCTTCTGCACTGCTGGAACAGCAGTCGGAAATATATCTTGACCATGATCAATTCAAGTGCACAACTAGCCATGACTAGTCTGCTGGACTGTGTACAGCCTGTATTCATGAGTGATTGACCCTGTGGCCAACTGCAGGCACCCCTAGTCTGGACTGAGGACAAGTCCGTACCCACTTTCTGACATAACCATTTGGTTGAATATATGTATTTGTTGCACAGGTAACTGGTACACACTGCAGATTGCCACACAGCCTGCCATTCCCCAGGCAGATTCCTACTGACAGGCAGCCTGTCTGTGTGCCTGCACTAAAAAGCTCATCGATATGGGAGAACTCAGGCTCTGGCTCAAACATCTATGTGTTAACAAGCATGGCATAGCATGGCAAGGCAAGACAAAGTGTGGATACTGCATGCATGGAGGTGGGTGCTAAGTGTTTGAGTGTTAAGCGAACATGTGCAACTTGATCCAATCGGTGAGCTGGGTGCTTGACCCTGCATGCAAAGTATCCTTGCAGCAGCCTTTCATTACCGGTCACCAGTACACTCTGAAATGTAGGTCTCAACTTTCTAACCATCCTCCAAGTGAGTCAGAGCTGTCACGAGGTTTTCTTAAAGGCTGGCTTATGTCAAATGCCTTCATCACACTCTCAGCAGTGTATTTCAGATCCTAAACATTGCTGTGTAAACAAGATTTTTTTCATGCCACATTGTTTCTTTTGCCAGTTACCTAAAGCATGCTAGAGGCCTGGACCTAAAAGATTTACCACAAGAGAGCTCAAAATCTCTTTAAATAGAACTGGCAAAGGTTTGACTGTTTTAACATTATTCAATGGGTTAGTGGTGTACCACCTGCTTCTGAATGCCAATTTTTCAAACGATCCAAATTCAGATATTTTCAGGTATGTTCAATCTTACAACAAATTTAAATAAATGCTTGCATTTCTTTCAGATTTTCATTTGGGACATTGAATGGGCATCTTAAACAATGTTGCATAGTCCACACTTCTGTCAGTATTCCATGTGTTGTGTTATGGCTGTCAGATAATATATAGGATACCTTTAAAAGAAATGATCGTGATAAAAGCACCATCTCAGCACACATAACCTGTTAATAGAAAAGTCTCAGATTCTATCTTAACTGGAGCTGCTTGAAGCATGACATGTTTGTGAAAGTGTACTAAACTATGTAACTGAAATACTTTTTCTAAAAAATATTTTCATTGAAAACATTTCTTTACAAAGTTAGAAAGTTACAGAAACATGAAAATATAGCATCAAAGCATCAAAAGAAATAATAAACCAACTACTATACTGCTCTACAAAGGAAATCAAAACTACGTTTATTACAAATCAATAAATAAAAAAATAAATAATATAGCTCAACACAACAAGACCATAGCTCTCAATCTTTGAGAGCATTAATGATTAAACCCACATTTGTTTGAAATTCTTCCTCTTATGGCTTTAGGTTTATCAGACAAAACCATCATGGCTAGGCAAAAGCCCTAATCAAAATGGAGGACAGATCTGCTCCAAGTAATTCAAAAAGAGCTGCCACGTCTTGTAAAAGTTGTCTGTTTTCTGGTGCACCATGTTGGTAAGAAGGTCTAAGGGAATGTGTTCCATAATTAACTTACACCACCCCGACAGACCCGGAGGGGTTCTCAGACACTCGCACATCAGAATGTTCTTCCTTGCACAAAAAGTGAGAATGTTAAAAAGGTTTCTCCCAGGGGAGGTAAATTAACCAGACCCAGGAGCAAAGAGATCAGGTCCACCTTGACTTCAGTCCTAAAGACCCTCTCTATTACTCCTGCCACAGTGCTCCAATATGCACGGAGCCTGTAGCAGAACCACAAACAATGAGTGAGGGTATTTATTTTACATTTGGGGCACATTGAAGATGCTCCTTGCTTAAATTTTGCAAAATGATCTGGGCCAGATGAGCCCTATGAAGAATCTTTAACGGCATAGTTATTTCATATCGAGATCCTCTTCACATTCTCACAAGTAATTGAAATAATTAACCTTAGCCCAGAAACTGAGGTGCTGTGAATGTGATATATATCTATAAGGACTTATGCTAAACATTTGTTGAATATTTCAATATCACATTATCCCTTTCTATTTTTCACATTACTGCGTCTCACATAGGCATTGCTGCATCAAATACAAATACCCTGCTAGAGGCAAAACCCACATATGGTGGCAGTTCACCATGTGGGGCAGGAATTGACTTTATGGCCCCTGTTTCAGATCAATGGAACACTCCTCCAAGAAAAATGAAAAATGATTTCTACACTCTGCTTAGAAATAACTAGCTGAAGTACCATGCCATAATAGCATTCTTTGCTTCAGTGTAAGGAAAATAAATGCACATTTGTAAATGTTAGATTTAATCTTCAACCGTACATTTATCCCATGTCTAAACCGTTTGAAAGAGTATTTCTGGAGACATCAATGCTCTCAAAATTGGACTGTATATTCGGTACTACAGGTGCTGTTTTAGTGTCAAAGTAGTAGCGGCTTTGAGCCAAATCTCATTTGATAAGGGTATTAGTACAAGTGGTGATATGGGCATTAACAATATGTCGTGCAAATAGACTGAATAGATAGATTAATGGATAACAGTGCTCCCATTTTTGACCTTGCTTCTCTAGCTAAAGCCCTCTCTTAAACATACACAATTGGACCCACCTCCAACCAGTTTAAAGATACCCAGGTAATCAGGAAGGCTAACAAGAAGTTGACCCTTATTTCAAAGGCATTGGAATATAAGAGTAGGGAAGTCTTACTGAAACGGGACAAGGGGAGACCTGAGATAAAAAGTTCTTTTTTGGAATGGCAGCTAGTGACAAATGGTTCCCACAGGTTTCAGTGTTGGAGCTGCAGCTGTTCACTTTATATATTAACAATCTGGATGAAGGTTTCTGGAGCATTCTGGCAAAGTTTGCTGACGATACGAAGTTGGACGGATGGATAGTTCTGAGGAGGTGGGGAGGCTGCAGAAAGATTTAGACAGTTTAGGAGAATAGTCCAAGAAATGGCTAATGAAATTCAACATGAGCGAGGTCTTACACTTCGGAAGAAAGAATAGAGAAATGGACTATTTTCTAAATGGTGAGAAAATTCATAAACCAATGTACAAAGGGATCTGGGAGTGCTAATCCAGGATTCTCTAAAGTTTGACTTGTAGGTTGAGTCTGTGGTTAAGAAAGCAAATGTAATATTGTCATTTATCTCAAGAGGGTTAGAATATAAAAGCAACGATGTGCTACTGAGACTTTATAAAGCTCTGGTTAAGCCTCATTTAGAATACTGTGTCCATTTTTGGGACCCACACCTCAGGAAGGGCATACTGGCACTGGAGTGTGTCCAGCAGATAACCACACAGATGATCCCTGGAATGGTAGGCCTAACATACGATGAACAGCTGAGGATCCTGGGATTGTATTCATTAGAGTTTAGAAGGTTGAGGGGAGATCTAAAGAAACTCACAAGACAATACATGGCTTAGAAAAGGTGGACGCTGGGAATTTGTTTCCGTCAGGCGGAAATACTAGGAGCCGTGTGCACAGCCTTAGAATTAGAGGGAGTCAATTTAAGACAGAAATGAGGAGACATTTCTTCAGCCAGAGAGTGGTGGGCCTGTGGAATTCATTGCCATGGAGCACAGTGGAGGCCGGGACGTTAAATGTCTTCAAGGCAGAGAATGATAAATTCTTAATCTCGCAAGGAATTGAGCGATACGGGGAGAGTGCAAGTAAGTGGTGTTGAAATGCCCATCAGCCATGATTGAATGGCGGAGTGGACTTGATGAGTTGAATGGCCTTACTTCCACTCCTATGTCTTATGGTCTTATGGTCTAAGGTGCTCGCAAGATCACATCTGGAGTACTGAGAGCAGTTCTGGTCCCTTAATTTAAGGAAAGATATAATTTTATTTGAGGCAGTTCAGGGAAAATTCACTAGGATGATTCCTGGTATGGAGGGGAGCAAAGGTTAAACAGGCTGTAATTGTTACTCACTGGAGTTTAGACGAATAAGAATGATCTCTTGGAAACATGTCAGATTCTCAGCGGGCTTGACAGGGTAAATGCTGGGAGGATGTTTCCCTTCATCGAAGTGTCTAGGAGCAGAGGGCATCACCTCAAAATAAGATTGAGATCAGGAAGAATTTCTTCTCTCAAACGATCTTGAGTCTTTGGAACCCCTTACCACACAGAGCTGAGGGGGTAGAGTTCTTGTGTATATTTAAGGCTGAGATAGGTAGATTCTTGATCAGTAGGAGAATCAAATGGACATGAGAAATGTTGCATCAGCCTTGATCCTACTGAATGGCAGAACAGGCTCGAGGGGTTGAACAGCCTCCTCCTTTTCCTATTGCTTATTGTCTGACAGTATAATCAACTGCTTTCAGAATAGTTGCTGATTAACCAGAATAGTTCTGGTTCTGTCTGAGGTTGTGGAAATCCTAGTTAGTCTCTAGAATAAAGTTAGCGAAACTGGGAGACTGAGGGATGCTGCATGTGGAGAAGGCCTTGATTGTGAGTGCAAGGTTTCTGGTCACTTTCACCTAGCCATGTACGCTGTGGGTGCAATTCCCATATGTCTCCGTGGTAAAGAATGATGATGTAGAGGCAGCAAAGACGAAGGTCACAATCCAAGAAAAAGGAGGAGAAAAGGTCAAAATAAACCCAGCACATCCTAGTTACAACCAGGCTGTCCACGATTGTCTCATTCAACTGAGATTTCCATAAACTCAGTCCAAAATTATACAGTATTCCTACACATTACTGTTCTGTTACAGACTACCTCAATGTCTTTTGAGCAACAATGATGAAAGACACCAAAAAACCAATCACTTATTACCAACATTATAAATCAAACCAATCCAGTAGCAAACAATTAATCACTCATGGGCATCCCCTTAGTGTTTGTCCTATGGATATCTTTATCTGCCCTCCTATTCCTACTCTATGACATCCTCAGTACCTAGGGAAGACTACAGGTAGCTTTGGAGAAAATCCATGAGTGCCTCGGGGTCGAAATATTCCAGCTTTGAGCAGCACTATCTTGGCATGGGCAGCAGGAGTCTAGGTTGGTTATCTGACAGGCAACAGAAAGGGCATGATCATAGAATCCTTACAGTGTAGAAACAGGCCATTTGGCCCAACAAGTCCACACTGACCCTTCAAAGAGTATCCCAGACCTATTCCCCAACCCAACATTTCCCATGATTAATGCAACCAACCTTCACTCTCCTGAACAGTATGGACAATTTAGCATGGCCTGCACATTTTTGGACTGTGGGAGGAAACCAGAGCACCTGGAGGAAACCCACGCAGACACAGGGAGAATATGCAACTCCACACAGTTGCCCAAGGCTGGAATTGAACTCAGGTCCCTGGTGCTGTGAGGCAGCAGTGCTAACCACTGAGCCACCATACTGCCACGATGATGGGAGCAGACATGCTGCCATCCAGAATTAGGTTTGCAGTTCATGTTCCATGAGCCACTGTCATTACCCTGAGGTAGAACCTTAACAATCCTAGTAATCTGATCACACACAGATTGTTGGACTTGTGAAAGATCCAAAGGTTCTGTTAAGTATTGGTACCCCAACTCTGGTGCCAGCAGTCTGAGCTTACACAGCAACTGGCTGAAACTTCCTGACCTCAACAGCACCATGACACATTGAGTGGCTTCTGCTCTTACTGCAGTGAAAACTTTGACATCATGTTTCAGAGGTGGCATCAGATCGGATCTTCAAGTATTCAAGTGGAGTGTGCCCTCACTTTTGCCTCAGAGTGGTTGGCTAACAAGTCAGGTAATATCCTCTACCAAATGGGATCCTGTCTCCACCAAAACCCTTCACTGTGACAATAGCAGAGCTGCAAGCATTTCCAAAAGCTTTCTTCTGTATGTTGCCTGTCAAAGTCCCTTCTACACAAAAACACATGAACCATACCACCTGCAGGGAGCTGGCTCTCTTGCCAGCCTTTACCCTTGTCCTGGACCCTCTAAACATCACTCTGAATTAGTGACTGCGAGAATAGGATTGAGCGATTGGGATTCTTCTTTATTTGCCTCTAATTCCTCTTGTGCTTCAGGCTCCCAGGGCAGTTGTTGACCAGGTGATAGTTCTTGCCTATCTGAAAGGAGAAAAGCTCCAGGATGGAGCTGAGTTGATGGAAAGACCAGGGTGACAATATGGGAGTGGAGAAGGTGAGAAAGCAAAAGATGTGCAGCTTGTTAAACAGAGAAAGGGTTGGGATGGGTTTTGGAAGAATTTGAGAAGAAACATAGAGGTATCAGAGGAGGAGTAGGCCCTTCGAGCATTCCCGTCCCTATTCAAGAGGAATACGACTGATTAACCAACTCATTACTGGATTCCCACTTTCTCTGCAAACCCGCTGATCCCTTTTAGCCCTAAGATCTAACTCCTTTGTGGAAACGTTGAATGCTTCATTCTCAATTGCTTTCTGTGACATAGAATTCCACAGACTTGTCACGCTCTGGGTGAAGAAATTTCTTCTCATCTCAGTCCTAAGTGGCCTATCCTGGGTCTTGCCTTCGAAACATTGAGAACATCCTTCCTGAGTTTAGCCTGTCTAGTCCTGTTGGAAGTTTATAGGTTTCTATGTGACCACTGCTCATTCTTTTAAACTCTAGTAATTAGTGCTACTGATGCAATCTCTCTTCATCTGTTGGTCCTACCTTCCCAGGAGTCAGTCTGATAAACCTTCATTGCACTCACTCCACAGCCAGAACATTCTTCCTCAAGTAAGGAGACTAAAACTGCTTGCAGCAGTGCTATGTCTGTAGGGTGGCAGTGGCAGGGGATGGG